>NC_090938.1:205121696-205424726 GCF_040938575.1 Ambystoma mexicanum
CATATCTACACACTGAGCCTGCTATTGTCCTTGGTGCTGATCCATACCTACACACTGTGGCTGTTACTGTCGCTGGTGCTGATCCATAGCTACACACTGAGGCTGCTACTGTCCCTGGTGCTGATCCATATCTACACACTGAGCCCACAATACATAATGCCCCAACTTTAAAATAAATTTATAATAATCCTTGATTCCCTAAGAGTCTAATAATCCAGTTTGTAAATAATGCAAGCAAAATCGACCTAGGGCAATGATCCAAATAAAATAATTCCTACAGTTAATCCCATGGAGACAGTCTAAATCCCTATGTAAAACGCCCAAAATAAGTTAATCGGAAATGTACCAATTTAGTACAATCAAGAGTCAAGTGATTTAAATACTCAGTTTGGTCCATTGATGATCTTGTCCTTCCATAAATAAAAAAATCTAAAGTGAGCAAAACATTAAGACGGAAACGTAAAATTGAATCTTGCAAATTTTCATGACGGATACATTGAAAGGTATGGGGCAGGATTAACTGCTTTGCAATGATTCCTTACAAGATCCTTAAATCCTTTGTAAGCACCTGCTGTATCACATGCCTGCACCCAATCCTGGTAATCCAACCGCTTTTGGCCCACAGAAAGAAGTACAATTATACCGTCCAAATGGAGGGACATCGTTCCCAGATGAACCCTACAAATTTGTAAATTCTAGTTGACAATCTTAAGTTTACTAACTTCCACCACCCCATGAATTGAATGTGGAGGAGGATGCATATGTTTATTGCATAAAAGGAGTCTTTTTTGTTGTACTTTAAAATGCAAAGAAACCAAGCCCTACTCGAAAAGTATTATAACCATTGGTACTCATTATTCGCTCAACTGGGGATGTATTTCTTGATAATAGTACATACTTTGAATAGCTGTTGCCTCATAGAACTAAATGGGTCTCGGGAGGATAGACCAGGGGCAACGTGCTCGCCACGGAGCAACACAGGTTCGATCCCAGGGTCAGCACTTAGAAACCTCTCGGTATTAAGCGCGTTATAAATAACCTATCATATCATATCATAATCACAGGTATGAGTGTGAATTTGCCAAAGCGATTACGCAGTGCCTTCATTTGGCACATTCAATGCTTGGCTTTAGAAATTAAATGCTCAAAAAGTGTGTTTTTGCCAGGCATACCATAGATTCAGAAGCACAAATATTTAATGTTAGTTATTTCTTCAATAATCTGTTTATTTAACTGCCTTTCCTCCCTGTTTTCAACACCAGTAATGTTGTCTTCAAGGTATTGGCCCTCATTACAACTCAGGCGGTAAGGGGTTTACGGCGCCGTAAACAGCGCCGACCCTTACCGCCTGAGTACGACGTCCCTTAGCGCCATGGCGGACTTAACACCTGCTTTTAGCATGGGACCATGGAGTTAATGGAGTTACCGTAATTTACGGTGGCGTAATTAACGCCTTCCCCACTCCCATTATGCCCTATGGGGCAAAAATGGGAATGGGGAAGGGTAAATGGGGATTGGGGACTTACCGGAATGGGGCGGTAAGTCCGCCAACCACCATGGCGTAAACTTTACGCCATGGTGGTAAAGTCACGGCCCAGGCGGTAACTTACCGCCTGGGTCGTAATGAGGGCCATTGACTGTTAAAAAATAGTCTGCTGCATATTGTCCAAAGGCTTTAAATTGGTGAGTAATTCCTAACCTGGTGCAATCCAATAACAATGTGACATCGCCATAAATTAGCCAATGCATCCTATGACGAAAGACATCTGGTGATATAAAAGTGGATCCCAGAAAGACCTCACCCAAATCGGGCAGGTAAAGGTTCAATAATACGGGCGCCAGGACACAGTGCTGACGCAATCCGTTCCAGGTGGGAATGGGTCCTGACGTATCACTCTTCTGGCTTGGCTTAACTCTTAAAGGTGTATTACTATGCAAGTCGATCGAAACATTCAGCGAGTTATTAGGAATTCCCCATTTCTTTAACTTACTCCATAACAACTTGCAATCGACTTTCTTAAAAGCTGTTGATAGATCTATACCAACTGCATGGATCTCCGGCCCTCTCTTCTGCCAGGCTAGCTGTTGCAGATAATCAACTATAAAACCGGCAGTAGTTGCTCCCATGTCCTTTCTGAAGCCATTCGGATTTGGATTGAAAATACCCGCAGATTCTGCCCAAGTTCTAACCTCTGCTAAAACCAAGGATGCAAGTATTTTGGAATCAGCATCCAGCCGGGCTATATGCCCATAATTAAAGGGGTCATTTGTATTTCCCTTTTTATAAATTGGGACCATAACTGCAGTACTACAAGTAGATGGGGATACCCTACCACAGAGGATGGTCTTAAATAGCTTAAGTAATAATGAAGCCCAGAAATTCGAATCTAGCTAAACTATCATTTTACAGGACCCATTAGGGGCAGGCGCCCGGCCCTGACTGGAGTCCTTTATAATCCTCACAACAGCTAAGCAATTAAAATCAAAGTCCAAATCACTGTGGGCTCCAATGTTGTTTTAAATAGTTGTCTCGGGAGTATATAACTGCTTGAATTGTTTGATCCAATTTCCCTCTGATATAAGATTTTCTCGCATACGTTCTTGAAAATAGTCTTCCGCATTCATACATTCCAGAAATATTTATCTGATCTTAACAAGATGGTTTTAGGCATAGCCTACCCCACCACCTGATGCATAGAGGTCCATATTGCTTGGAGTTTGTTCTTATACTTTAACTTTTCCTGTCTAATAAGAATGGAGCAATCCGCTCCCTGCAGGCCTACCCTCTTCCGTCAGTGGATATTCTGCCTCATTTCACACCTGATGATCTGAATAGTAGGAACATATGCCCTCGAATTAGTTTCTCTGATGAAGGAAGTAGACCTTGCAGCAGGGACTGAGCAGTGCGTAATGGCAGAGAAAGCAGGCAGATAGCTGAAAAATAGTCTCCTCAAGTTCAGATTCCTTTGACCAAACCTGTCTAAAGACCATCATAAAATTACCTAATGCCCGATCGCTCCATATTAGACGATTTTTACTATTGGTGATATCAAGAGTTGGCCCCCGAGGATTCACAGCAGATGAATACAAGCATCTGAAATTCCCTAGCAAAGCATGATCGATATCTCCACACTGGGGCTCCTGCTCTCCATGGTGCGGATCCATAACTAGATTGGTGCTGCTAGTGCCCTTGATGTTTAGCCATTTCTAGACATTGACGCTGCAACGGTCCCTGCTGCGGATCCATAACTAGACTTGAGCTCTTAGTGCTCTTGATGTTGACACATAACCCCACACTGGAGCCACAGCAGTTCTTGCGATTGTCTGTGTTCTTGGAAGGGTCGCTGTCCTTCCACGCTGAAGTCTTGCTTCACACCGTAGCTGTGCCAATGCTTGGAACTCTCTCATTTCTCGATGGTAGATTTCTGTTTCGAAATGTTTGGTTTCTATGTCCTTGACGTTGCCTTTATTCTGGGCACTCATCCAAGATACACTGGGTCTGTCTCTGTTTTTTGGGCAGTACCATGTTTTATAGTGGAGATAAATCTCTACTTTCTGTGAGTTGTATCTTTCCATGGTGCTGTCTCTTGTCTTACTGCTGAACATACCTGTTTTCGACGAGCTTGGCATGGTCTCCTTCCTCCGGGCTTATCTCCTGCTTCGTGCTGTACATGTCTCTCCGCAGCTCAGTGCTGTGCACCCGCTTCACACTGGAGACGCTGCGTTATTTTGCAGAATCTCTTTCCTTGAAGATTTCTTAATCCCTGGAGGAGAATTTCACTATTCACTTTGGAGGATACTACACTCCCGCCCTCAGAGGATGCTTGCTCTGGGCGCGGTGCGGGCCATCCAATCCTAAAGCTGCTATTGATGTCTACTTGAACTCCACCTGCTGTTACCCTGTGTTGCATTTGTTCTGTGTTGCAGAGAAGCATGCACTGCCTTTGCGTGTTGTGCCGCATTTGAAGAAAGTTCGCAATATTATTGTCCATGGGTGTGTGGTGTGTTTCTGGGGTGTGTGTCGTTTAGTATTGCCACCCAGCAGAATTTAGTCTGGACTGACCACATGTTTAGAGTTGGGTACAGTTGGGAGGGAAAACAGGATTTCATGTCTCCTTTGGGATGGCAGGTTGAGTTCCAAGACCCAGAAGCCCATGGTGTAGAAGGGGCATCCCGGGGACAGTAAGGCGGGTATCAGCATAATGGCATCAATGGGCTTCCTGCCAGGCTGTCAATTGCATTGTAATTATGCAGCGTTCCTTGCAGTTTGCTTTACAGCCTGTGGTCAGAGAACGGCTGCCCTCTAAGCAGCAATTAATGGAAAACTGGCCATGGGGCAAGTTCAGCTTCGGTTACCCTTTCATGGGCACAGTTCTAACTCTTCATGTAAAGTGCTAATGGTGCAGCTGTTAATTGTGAAGGGCCATGTGCACATTATAGGGCAGCCAGTTCTACCCCCTCTTTTGTATTCTGTCACCTACAGCTTCGGAATGATTAGTGAAAAGCAAAACTACGAATACCACAATGCTGAGGAACACTCAACCCAGGATGCAACTGACACCTGACTGACTTGATATGATGGAATATACATTTCTGTGTCACAACCGGCATATGGAGTAAGGAGGCAGTGGTGGGAGGGAAGGTCACTAATCAACAGTGTTTGATTTTTAGCTAGTGCCAATTTGCATTTGATTTGCAGTACACACAATTGGGAAAAGCTAAACTACAAGTCCCAAAATGCAAACTGTTGTTGAATGAACAGACAGAGCTGCATGGAGGGTGTCAGGCAGGCTATGGGGCCACTTCTCAATAGCTAAAGCTTTGCTTGAATGTAGTCCCCTCTCTATAGTTCTATCAAGCTAACCAATGTCAAGTAAACGTTACAGCACGCATAGCCTCCAGGCCGGCATCAACCTTTAATCCGGCTACTTGTAGATTGCATTTCCATTGGGAAAATCAAACTTAACTGTTGTGTAAGGGAGCAATATATATATAATATTGTTGTATGATATTCTTAACAAGGGCAACAACAAATATAAAATGGGGAGCTTTATTAGTTTCTGTGAAAGAGCAGGAGGGGCAGGTAACAGTAAGTTGCAAGTCAGTGTACCCGGCTCAACCTCTAATCTCTTCCGACAACATGGATACAATTTTGCTTGTAAATATTATCTGGCAAGATTTTATGGCTTGCCTGTGTCCCTAATTGGTTGGTAGGTTTCAGCAGCTTTTAAACATTCTTCTCTCCAACAACATTAATTAAGTGAGGCAACAATGACAGTGTTTCTTAAAAATGTCAGCAGACCATTTTGTTATTGTTGGACTCTTTATGAAATGGGCAAAGAATGACTCGACCTTTTTCCATGTGACTTTTCTTTCGGAATGTTGGCTTGGTGGGTAATGTACATGTTGTTGAAATCTGAACAGATTGACAGTCACTGGGTCCAATGTTGTCAGAACTACCTCGTTTTTCCAATGGGAAGGTACAAAAACGTATAGAATATATTTAAAGGATAATGCCTGATCCGGGCTGGCCGCATCGGGTAGTAATGGCCCAGGGCTAATGTAGAGGCATGAGGGCCTTACCAATGGGCCCTGGTGCCATTACCATCGGATCAAGTGTTATTGCTATTTGCACCCCGGGTTTTAAATCCAGAAATCCGGGGTGCTAAGGGCAATGTATTTTGTTTCAATAAACAGGATGCCTCCCACTGTCCTGTTCATTGAAACAAAATACTTAATGAAGATGGCCGCCAGGAATCTGGAAAGTGGTATTTCATATGGAGTCTCTCTTCCATTTCCATGGGGGCTCAGGAGGCTGGAGAGGCGGCGGTAGCAGTTTCGTTGCTGCTGCCACAATGAATCAGGTAAGTGAGGGTTAGAGAGGATCGGAGCCCCAAGAGGAAGGGAGGGGAGAGTGGGGGAAGTTGGCGGGGCAAACAGCCATAAAGTTGCATGGAACACAGGCTTGGATCGTGGGTTTAATCCCACGATCCGAGCATCCTGATTGGTTGTCTCCCCTGCCCTGAGTGATAATTTAGTGAAATGTCTTTTTCAGCCTTACATAATTATGTTTTATCTTAATGCAGATTTAAACAAACATTGGCAACGCCAACAATTTTGATTTTGTGTAGGCATGCGAAAGGCATTTGCCAGAAACTGCCATAGTGGTATTAGCGGGTCATCAATGGTAGCAGCTGCAAAATGGTTTAACTACCTGGGTATATAATAATGCATGGCAAATGCCAATTACTTATAAACAAGCCAAAACGTATGGCTTGGCAAAATGCTTATTATTAACAGGACTTTAAAGGTAGCTCAAAGAGATCGCAGGAGGATATGTTTTGGGCAAAGGGAGGCAGGAAGTCGGTGGGAATGGCCATAGGGATTACTATGCCATGGGCAGTCAACGGGTGGGTAACTAACCAAACAAAACATACAAACTTTGTGTCCCTTCCTCAGATTCCATTTCTCCCTAGCTGTACTCTAATGCCATAATCTCGGTTTATAGGTGGCATAAACTCCACCTAATAGCTAAAACTACAAATTATCCATGTGCGACAATTCACAAATGTATTGTCACGTCTCTCCAAGAGGGAGCCCTTTCCCATGAGGCTAGGGAGGTGTGACCACTACCCAATAGTTCCCCTAGGGGGGTATAATGCAGGAAGAACTTGTGGGGAATGGGGACTACCCCTCTAGGGATAAGGACAATCACCTAGGGTATAGACCGTTGCCCAACATCACACCCCAACCTCACCTAACCCCCCGTCTGTGCCAAATAACTTCATAGAGAGTAGATCCATGCATTTCTGTAGTGTAGGAGAAACAACCACAACAAAAAGTACCAGGATGAAGAAAAGCACAGGAAACATGAAGATTACTAACTGTACTACTAATGGTACGAGGTGGCCCCCGAAGATGCATGAAGATCAATCCATTAAGAACAACAAAGGACTTTGACAATCTGCCAGGGCGGAACTGGCAACATTGTATAAGAAGAGAAGAAGGACTGAACACTACATCAAGCCCAGCCGGTATAGGCAGCAGGTGTGAGCGGGAGTTTCGAATCCGGTCGGCTGACCACAGTGAACCACTAATGGAGGACGCTGGCGAGCTGCTGAGGGGGATCTCTATGTGTCCAGCTGGAGTGGACCCGAATGGGACGCAGGAATAGGAAGCTGAGAAGTTCAAGATAGTGCGGAGCCTCCCTGCTGCTGCAGAAGCAGAGAAGAGAAGCCCAAAATCGCATCCCAGTCCCAGGAAGCCCTGGAGGCATGCCAAAGTCCCAACAAAGGTAACGGGCAGTATGAGAGAGCTAGAAGGGACATGGGATATAAGAGAGGCAGGATCGAGAGGCTCTCTGTCGACCCAGTAGTAACAGTCAAATTACTGAGACGAGCGTGTCGAGCATCGAGCATCTGAGGAGAACTTTCTCATTGCAGTGGCCCCAATAAGCCCACTGGCTACCAGAGAAGAGGCTGGGACCTGAATGCAAGCACAATGAGAACCTCCTCATTGCAGCGATACTGTAGAAGTGACTGAATCCAATTTTTTTTTTTTGTTACAGAAAAAAACGTTTTAAATTAAATATATGTGAGGGTGAGTTAAGGGATATTAATAAAGGTAGGGGGAAGGTGGATGGGGCTTGCGGGTGCCTCCTACTGCAAACAAAAAAAATTTGGTCACTTCACTTTTTCGAAAACATGGATTTGGTCAAATCACCTACATCCAATTTCAGTGGCCGCAACAAGCCCACTTACCACCAGAGAAGGTTATGGGACTCTAAGCCAAGAGTATTGAGCATCAGAGGAGAACTTTGTTGTCGCAGTGGCACCAACAAGCCCCCTGAACATCAGAGAAGGGTCAGAGACCCCGACAGAAGTATATTATATCAGGAGAAGGGAGTCATCATTCTCCTGGTAGTGAAAGTTGAGGAAACTGAAAGCCCTTTTGGATCCAGAGACGCCAGGGGAAGGGAGTCATCCCCCTGCCTTTTGTATGAACTATATTGGAGTGAGTGATCTACTACCAAGAGAAGGGAGTCATTCTCCTGGTTCTGAAAGTTGAAGAAAGGGCAAGTCCCTTTGAACAAGAGAAGCCAGGGGAAGGGAATTACTCCCCCTGGCTTTCGTGTTAACTACATTGAAGTGAGTGAACCACTACATGGAGAAGTGAGTAATTCTCCTAGTTCAGAAATGTAAAGAAACTGAAAGTCCTTTTGATCCAGAGACGCCAGGGAAAGAGGGCCGTCCCCCCTGGCTTTTGTGTTAACTATATTGGAGTGTGCGAACCAATACCAGGCGAAGGGAGTCATTCACCTGGTTCTGAAAGATGAAGAAATTGAAAGCTTTCTTGATCAAGAGATGCCAGGGGAAGGGAGTCACTCCCCCTGGCTTTCATATGAGATATATTGCTGTGTGTGAACCAATACCAGGAGAAGGGAGTCATCCACCTGGTTCTGAAAGTTGACTGCTGTAAAGGTTTGTTAGAACCACAAGGGCGTCATTCCTCCTGGCATCCTTTGCCAAATAACATTTCTGGAAATACCACCCACCTACCAGGAGCAGGGGGTCATTCTTCTGGAGAACAAACATTTCTGTTGACTTATTCTTTAGTTCTAGCGTAAGGGATAGAAGTAGGTTGTGAGGCAGCAGAGTGGAGTTTGATTTTGGCTGGCATTCTGACAGCCCAGTTTTAGTAGTAATTTGAGGCAGGGACACCCCTCTTAGAAGATAGGCATAGTCAGGGTGTTTCTTCTTACAAATAAAAGTATTTGCCAACCACCATGCCACCTTTGTCTCCACTTGCTTCTTCGACACCTTACACATATTAAAAAAACTGCAAGCACGATTTTTCTCTCTCCACCTTGCTATTTTGCTACAGTTTTTAAATCTATACAAAGGGCGCTGTCAATGGTTTTGGGGTACTAAAATGTGGGCACGGCTTCACTTCTGGCGTTTCCTTCAATTTAAGGTGGCAATCATAGCACGCCCCTTTTGGTCACCGCATGTACTGTGTCCGTTCTCTCAAGGCTCCTCCACTTCTGCTTCTTGTAAAGAACCTCTTTGTCTTTAAAGGACATTATCAAAGGGCATTATCACCCAGAGTGAGAGGAGCTGCCAATACCTGTTGGGAACCCAGTGTGTGCGTGCGTGCGTGCACGCGTGCGTGTGTTTGTGTGTGACACAACTTTGAACAGATGCCGTTTGTGCTTCGATTGGGTGAAGGATGGGGTATTGTGGAGTGTGGGGTAGATGCCTCCGCTTCTGGGCCTTTTTTCTGAACCTATTCCTGCTGGAGGCTTTCCTTGGCTTCATCATGCAGACTAACCTGCCGAACTAACATTCTTACCGCCTGTGCTGTCCCCAAGGTTGGTTTCTGGTGGAACATGCGCATGCGTGTCTTCTATTCATGCTACACCTGATCAGTACAGAGCTGAGGCTTGCCCTCGCCCCTGCACCTGTTTTATGAATAGATTGACGATTGCTCTTACCATCGATTCAGCGGTAATAGCCCACTCAAGATGTTCAGGGAGAGAAGCGATGCAACACCAGAGCAGGTGAGTACGTGGTAAGCAGGGGCATGTGATATGCAATTTTCAAAAGTGCTGGAACAAATCCGTCATGTGTGCCTGTCTTTTTGCAGAAGATCAGCAGTGTATAGCGGGGACGGCAGCGCTCTCTCCTTTGTGGACCTGCCAGGGTATTGTACTTAAGGAGTCCCTGCAGGAATCTCCAAGGTGTCACAGCTCCTTAAATCTGGAGCTGTCACTTTATGATGCTTGGAAAAAGCTTCAGTTCCCATTCATTTGTTCATTTTTTCTGGAACATTTGGAAAAAAATTTAAACAAAGGGGGAGGGGGAGGAGTTCAGAGAGCGGAAATCATGCCTGCAATGTACGCATGGCAAACTCCATTTACAATGGCTTCCTGTGGAATATGCTTGCAAAAAAACATTGGTTGGATGCCTGCATTAAGATGCCAGGCAAGTGTAAAAACAGGTAATTTCCCAATTCCTCACAGTGTAAAAGCAAGGTTTAGAGGAGGAGCCAAGTACCCCTATTCCAACTGCCCCGCCTCTATTACCTATAGAGTGGAAACCAGAGTATGTGACTTATACAGAGCAGCTGAACAGACAAAGAGCAGAGCGTGGACTCTGTGCAGTAACAGTGAGTGTACCTATACCTAAGAAGATCTGGAAGGCAAGGTACCCATTGAGAAAACCGCTCCTGGATGCAAGACAATATGATGGCAATTTAAATGAGATTCCTGAAGAAGCAGAGCAGATGAAGGGCAAGGATGAATGGTGACATCACAGAGAGAGAGATGATGCACATAGAAGAGGTGAAGAGCCCAGAGAATGCAGACAGTCTATAAGTCATCAAGAAAGTACCAAGGATAAGTGACATCTTGGGATCAAGGTGAAGAAGCTTATGCCACAGAAACAGATGAAGGTATTAAGCTAATTTAAACATGGACAGATGCAACAGAAACGCAAGCAGCAAAGTAATCTCAAAAGCTAGCTTGAAGCTTTATAGTAAATAAATTGCGGAAAGCGCCAATATATATAGATGTATATGGATGAGTAAAAGATGGATGTTACCACTATGCATTATAAGCAGTACTGAACATTAAACAAGAAGGCCTCATTTCAGGGTGTCAGAGTTAAAAAGCTAATTGAATTTATAAGTGAATCTCAGCAGAAGGAGTTGGATGAGCCACGAAGCCAAGGTCATATCAGAACTGGAATTGGCTGACATTGGATACAAATTGTGTGAAAGAACAGAGGCTCCTGTTCGGAAGGCTTGAGCAAAACAAAAGACGTCAGAGGACTATTAGAAGATAATATTAAATACACAAAAAGGCTCGATTTCATGGTGTCCAGTCACGTGGAAGAAGGAAGTTGGCCGATCGAGGTGGTCAACCTACGCACAAGGGCAGAATGTGCCCACACTCCTTAAAATTCTCAAAGCCCAGTACATACTCAAGGCCAACCTTCAAAGCATTAATTGACACTGGACCATTGAGCTGATGATGGATTGATACATGAATTGGCGGGCAGCTAGTTTTAAGACGAGCCCACCAGCACCTGGACGTTCAGTCTGCATGCTGCTAGACATAGGTCAAAAAGTACTGAGGGGGGTTAGAAGCCAACCAATCGTAGAGGATGGTGTAATCAAGGGTCCTATAGTTTGTGTAGCCAATGGAACGTTGTGTATTTATTGACATTTATAGTGACCATTTTAAGGGGACGGCTTAGTTGCCCCACCTGATGTTAAGTACCCTATCAATCTCCTTTACGGTTCTATACTAATATGGAACTTATACTTAGATATTCACTTAGAGCCAATCACTCCCTCCGATAGGTTTTGTAGTTTGCCACGTATGATGACGTTGGTAATGATGCAGATCAGCACGTCACCGATGACGATTATGCATGATAAAGCCTCAGTTTTTACTAAAGATAAGATGAGTAAGAGGATCGAGCGAGTGCTGATTTTCATTGTACTCCCTGTTTTTGATACTTGATATTAAAACGGACTTCTTTTTGTCAAATTACCTGAGTCGTCTTGATTATTGATGTATGAATAATAGCTGCATCCCCATCCATCTCCAGGGTATTGCTACTCATCTTAAAGGGCTGGGCAACCCAGTTCAAAGGTGTCCACTGCTTATGCCCTACCTGTATGCCTTGCTTTAATGCTCCAGAATCTAGCTTGGAAAATGAGCACCCGAGTGCCTGTTGGCATTATTATTTGTTTACAATGAAATGAGGTCGGGCTACTTTAGTAAAGAATGAGGCATTTCATGGAAGTCTTTATTTACTATGTTGTAATATGTTGGTGGTGGTGAAAAATGGATTGGGTTGAAGAATAATCGTTAAATCACATAATACAATGGACATTTCTACTTAAAATTGTAAGAGCCTTTATAATTGGCCAATTCTAACAAGTCCTCGATCTAAAAATGCTTCCCGCATTAAGCTTAAAGAAACCCGCAAACTCTGGGGTTTCACAGTCACTATGATTGCATGCAGCTGCCAGGCTCGGACTGGACTATAGGGCAATAGGTCCATTGCCGAACCAAAAACGCAAAATGCTTCTGTGGGCCAGTTTTTTGGGTCAAAGTGGGTCTCTTTTCTGGCCAAAGTGGGCCAGTTCGATGAGTTACTTCACTATTCGGCTGGTACTTTTGGCCAGTGTTGCTGTATAAATATTGTTTAAAATGCACAATTTGTATCCCAATTCATCAAACAACTCACCCTTGGGTACTATTCAAAAAGTGTAAGAAAAGAGTAGCCATTTGCAACTGTGGGCCACTTTTTCATTGGTGCCCGAGACACTTTTATAGCCTAGTCCGAACCTGGCACCTGCACTTTCAGTACTCTGGACAAGTGGCAAAAAGAGTTGCTGAACAGAAATCCGAAGTGATGGAGAGAGATGTTCACATGTCCCAGGGGTGCTTCACTGAAATGAAGATAATGGGCACTGGGAGAAAGATGTTGGCAATGTCCCCGAGCCTGCCAGGGCCGGCCTGACTGATGCCACAGGAAAGTTCATATGCACAGACAGCAAGAGTGTGCATGGTATTTGGGAAATGTCAGACCTGTGTGAATGAAAGACAATTCATAATGACCTGGATTTTCTTACCTTTTATTAGAAATATTTCCAGTCAAGGGGAGAGTGCAATTGGCAAGCTTTTCCGTGAGCTTCTCATCTTCGTATTATAAAGTGGTCACCTTTGAGCTTGGAATATATTAGCATATGGTGTGGTAGTTGTACTTGTAAAGTGTGACGTTCGCCCGAGTGCATCTTGACACTAAGCAGAATTGGAGGGAACCAGAGGCGTTGCTAGGGCAACTGGTGGGGGGAGGCGGCTATAGCCCCGGGACTTTTGGCTGTAGCCCCAGATAGAAGCTCAGTAGCTACAACTAAAAGGCTAGCTAGCCCCGAGTCCTGGCATCCCGGCATTAGCGTAGCCCCAGACCTTTTCCAGACCTAGCAACACCCATTGAGTGAACAGCTACCAAGAAACATTGCTGAGTCAGAACAAGTGGATTTTCAGTGCACGCCTAAAGAAGAGGAGGTCCTTGTTGGTGCAGAGCGGCTGGGAGAGAAAATTCCACATTTTTGCAGCAGCAATGGAGAATTCTCGCCCGCCAATACATGCAAACTTGGCACGAGGGATTACGACTAGACAAGACTGAACCGAGCACAGGTCCTTGGGAGGGGCGTAATGACAGAATTTCCGTTGCAGGTATTCCGTGCCCCTGCCGTAATAGGCACAGTGAACGAAGCACAGAGATTTAAACAGAGATCCACTTCACCACCGGGAGCCAGTGGAGGCGGCGTAGGCTAGGAGTGACATGGGAAGAACGGGGAGTCAGAACAGCCACCCTGGCTGTCGAGTTCTGAAGAAACTGAAGCCAGTGAATGAAGTAAGCAGGTTGCCTTTGGTACAGTGCATTGCAGTAATCCAGGGCGGATAGCACAAGAGATGCCACCACAAGGGCCCTAAATTGCATGGCTATAAAAGGGAGGACCTGCCTGAGAATGTTTAGCTGAAAGTGACCTTGCTGGCACACCGCGCTGTTCTGCTTATCAGCTGATGTGGTAGTGGAATTGTTAACTCCAAGATCCTTCACAATTGAGAATGGGGTGAGGAAAGGTCCAAGAGGGAGAGGCCAAAACATAGGGGCCCAGAGGGCAACTGCAGGTGAAGGTCCCACCACTAGCCCCTCAGTTTTGTCACCATTCGGCCTGAGCCAATTTCTACTCATCCATTTCCCCACATCTGCCAAGCATGCCCTAAAATGGGACACAGCCTCCAACGAGGAGAGGTCGAGATGCACAATGATTTGGCTTTGAGTCGTGTAGGAGTAGCAGAGGAAACCGTGGGAGGATATGAATTTGGCCAGAGCTTCAATGTAGATATTGAACAAAATAGGTTAGATGACATAGCATTGAGGGACACCACAGGTAAGTGGGCAGGGGACAGACCGAAATGGAGAAAGTGAAAGTGACTGAGTCCGGTCAGACAGAAAGGAAACGCACCAGGCTAAGATGGCACCAGGCATCTGGGATCATTGTTTCAAGAATTGGATTGCCGGAATCTTGAAGTGACTTTCCTCTAGTCTTTGTGAAGTGACAACACTGGCTAAATGCTCTCTGAGATTCTTTATCCAGTACATTTTACTTGCCAATACTTTCTTAAGTTTCCATGTAATTTCTGTGCAATAAATTCACTTTGTGGAAATTACTTTGACTTTTTACATCACTTCTTTTTTTAAATGGTGGATTGCCCCCTAAACCCCACTGCCCATCACTAACACCCTTACCCCAAACCCCTCCCCACCCCCCTTACACCTCTTAACCCGCAAATATATATATATAATTTCCAAGTATTGTCGAAGTAATGTCCTCAAAGTAAATTACCACAAAGTAATTTACTTTGTGGAAACAACAGAAGACCTTTCTTGACTATGAAAAGTCTTTCGGAATCAGAAGCCTTCTGTGCACTAATCGAGAGAAGAAATGCGGTTACCTATTCATCCCCTTGGAGCATTGTCAATTAAGCGCACCTGCAAGTTTTCTAGCCTGAAAAGTTTCCTGTGTGTAGTGCATTACGTCACCGAGTACACATCCTTAAACAATTCTTGAGGTCATAATTCTCTTTGGGGTGCCCACAGAAACACCCCTGCCCCCTGCATGTCGGCTAAAGTGTGATATGAACATTTTGGGTGTTGCCTCTGAAGAGGGAAAATGGGACGATCCCTTCACCTGACTCTCATCCAGACCATGGCCTAGGACGTCACTACCCAAGCACCCACCGCGAGAGGAATTCGACCCGCTCACGGCCCCTCCAGACATCAAGATCCACTGCGGCCATGCCCCACACAACCGAGAAAGCTGTCCATCAATCAAACAACATGCTGGAATCTCAGATGGAGCTGACATTGACCGTATGGATCAACTCGACTAGACAGCAATCACAAATAACGCCATTGTTAGAGACGCCATGACGACATAGTCAGCGGACAAGAACACACGTGCCACCAAGCACATGGTCATACACACACCAATCCACACGAAGAACATACTCAGTGCTATGACGTAGAGGACCACTTACACATACACATGCAGGGTTGTTATTTTTCACATAGGCCAGCTACAGCACCGCAGAAATGCAAGACACCAGAAGAGCTTGTGTGCATGCTTGCAGACGCTGCCCCTACACTAAAACCCTGAAGACGTAACCACTGAATATGGACTAATGCATATGAATCTGTGTCGCCCCTCGTGACCCCTGTATTATGGGCAATGTACCGCCACCCATAAGCCAGGCTGTGTTAAGCCGCAAAACCTGAGTGTCCAGGCCAGAGCAGCTCAGACAAAGCTGCAAGTGCTGATCGTGCAGAACAAGGCACGGACAAGAGCCCCCAGCCACGGTTGCAATGTTGCAATCTACATATCGCGCCCCCCGCGCCAAGGTTACACCTGCCACTGCTAAACACTCCCCGAGCCGAAGTACAAATCAAATGCTCATATTTCTGCTCCAGCCACGGTCCCGCAACACATGTCCAGGCCGACCTGATACGATGCCAGGCCCCAGGGACCAGAGAACCGCTAAGGTCTCACGTCTGGGACACAGACCGCAACAATAAAGTGACAAATTGGACACCGACAGCGATGGGAAAGACATGCACACCAGCTAATTGTCAGACCTGTTCATTATCTGCCACTGACACATAGTCATACTTTGTTGCCAGCACCAGGTACACCGCGAGCTGGGAACAACGATGGTTACAGGATTGGGCGCTCACGAGTGAACCAATCAGAATACGAGGGGCATACCACTAATGCCATTATAGTTTAGCCAATCACTAATCGTCCCCTTGTAACAATTCACTTGTAGCGATTATTAGGGACGGCGCAAGCGTACCACCTGACCCTTTCTCGACCAGTAACTACTTCTTATATGTGTCTATACTAACCCCACCACTCGGAGAGCCATCCGAGGTAGCGTTAGGTTTGGGGCTAGATCTCCCAGATGACGTATGTAACTGCGTCATACAGCTAGAAAAAGGGCCTGCGAGCCCACCAAGAGCGAGTGGTCTCTCGGATGCCTATGACCTGTGATCCCATCCCTGCCTGTTTTGTGTAATAAACAGCAGTAACTCTTTGTCTTGTGTGTGCCTCATACTCTGTTGGGATGCGGGAGGAGTTGGGGCCTCCCCAACCCCGGAGGTCTGAGGGCGGCCCTGCCAGCCCCCAGGAAAAATACCCCGACACTTTTGTGATGCAGATGGCCCTGTTGTCTGGACACCGAACTCACAGTTTATGTATAGGAGGACAGATCAATAAGTCAACTGCTCGCATCTGCCATGGGGCCAACCTGCATTACGAAATGTTGAAGCTCGACAGGGCCCACTCAGCCATTCATCTTTTCAAAGCTGATAAAATGAGTACCATTACATTGTCTCGTAATCTCTTTGATTATTATTGCAGCTCTTAGAAATTATATGATATGGCATTTGTAACGCACCTATACACAAGTGTTTCACTAGGAGGAATCTGGCATAAAGCACTCTACACAATATGGATTTTATTATTATTGGAGTCATTGTTATTGTTATTACTGTTAAGATTATTTTCATTATCGTTGTATAGTGACTTACAGCACTGGGAAGCCAAATGTGTGCTCTACAACTCTTGCTGCGGCTGAGGAGTACTGTCATACAGCCCCTGGGCGTGGAGCTGTTTGTGTCCTGAAGACACCTTACAGGCTTGTGTACGAAGTGCTACTGAATCACCACAAAGTGCTGGAAAGGCTCAGAGAGCGTGTACACGAACGCCTGGCTTTTCCACTGAAGGCCACGATGGAACCATTTGACTCCATCTTGGCATGAGGCTGAACTGACTCCTCACTGTGGAACCTGCACTCCTCCAAAGATCTGCCGTCACCCTCTTTACCAGAGACGTTCTAGAGCTTTATGCATATCTATGGTATTAAGGGGACCATATTCACACACTTTATTCAGTCATTCATTCATTAATTTTTTCATGTTTATAGTGCCTTTCAACATAATTATGGTCCCAACGCGGTTGTTGGTTGAACACCCTCAGAGAGACTGGAGTCCTAATTTGGGAGAATTGGGAGGTGCTATTATGCATGTGTGCAAATCAGCCATTAAAGTTATGTGAGGTTGGCCGAGACCCTGTTATTCACCCATGTCTGAACGGCATGTGAATGGGTGCAGCAGAGGCAAACTATGAACTGAACAGAGTGGATTGTGTTTAAGGAGATAGAGAATTATGTGGGTAGCCACAGTTCGTAATTTTTGTCTAAGGTAACTTTATTCTTATGGCAGAAGTGTTCGTGTGTGGAATGAGCCTGTGCCTTCTGCTAAATTATGAAGGTGCGGTGCATGAGGAGAAAAGTATGTTAGCTGTACAAACAACAATGATTACATCCTGGGTTCTGTCAATGTGCAAAGAGCTGTGGTATGTAACACCTAGATTCAAAAAGGAGAGCAGGGCCTAAAATGCGAAGACAGACATCAAGTGATTGATTTAGAGCACACCTTAGGGCTACTGTACACAATTATTCCTTGAGCGAATTTGAGGAGTGAGACACGCTTCTATTTATAGTCGAAACCCATTTTCAGTTTGGGCTCTTAGATGTCGCTTGCGACACCTGTAAGCCAAAACTATTGCATTGGAGTACAGATGGGAGGAAGGACATGTGAGGAGGGACACAGAGCAATGACCTAGGAAGAGGGCCTAACAGTCTCTGGCTGTAATTTGGTTGTGTGCCCACCCATTGACTGTCCATGACCATGCTGATCCCTATGGCAATTCATACCCATTAAAACGTCTGCCAGCTCAAAAGACCTCCTTGTGGGATCTCTATGAGCTCGCTTTATTTAAGCCTTACCAATCAGGCTTTGCATTCAAAGTGCCTGCCAGTGTTTGCTCAAAGCAGTTTTCTCAGAGTTCCTGACTAAGCAGGAGTTGTAAACATGCTACTTGTGTAATAAAAACGTCTTACCAGGCCTTCCTTTAACCACTCCATTTATAAGCACTCTGCGTGTCCTTCACTGAAGTGCTGTTATAAACAGCATTGGCAAAGCCACTGAAGTCCTGTTTCAAACAAGCATCGGCAACGCCAACATATTTGACTTGTGCATACGTTTTAAGCTTTTGCCAGGCTCTGTTATTAGATGCCCAGGTATTCCGCCATTTTGCAGCTGCTACCAAAAATGGGTATTTAATACCACTATGGCCGTGCCTGACAAGTGCCTTTGCCATGCCTACACAAAAGCCCAAACTGTTGGCATTGCCAATGCTTGATGCTACTGTTTGTAGAAGAGTTGTTGTTGTGCTAGCTGTATGCCCTTTGAATAACTGTGGACTGGCTAAAGTACTGTGCAATATTTTTCTCTGAATACATGGTTGGATGTTTTTTTACATCAACCTGTACAAATCCTATTCATGATTGAGATTGCATCTGTGTGCTATTCTGTAATCACCTGCATTCTACGGAGAACAGTGTGGGGGTTCAGCCTCGCTATATACTACACAGGTGCTCTCGTAAACTTTGTGTTTTACACTTGATTACATGTTGCATATGCCGAAGCATCATGTAGCTTACGGGGGTCCACCTGTTAACCTCCCGAAATCTCCACGGGGCTTGGAGAGCAAGATCGGGGCGCAAACACATTCCTTCATGAAAGATGTCGGCTTGGAGCAGCCTGTGTCCCCGCCCCTCACAGATCATCATTAAAGCATATATGTGTAGCACTCGTGTTTTATATAGCGCTTACTGCCTCGGGCTTGCTGCTTCATGACGCTATGAACTACTTGTGTTTCTGCTACTCATTTCGATGGTCCTCATACCTTGCAGGGCTGCTTGGGACGAGCTCTTTTTAATGGGGCTTTATTCATCATATTGTGCTCCCTGACACCGTGTCGCTGGCTCCTATTACAGTGAATAACCAAGCACCCTGCTATCTAAACCTGATGAGATGGGGGGCCATCCTGTGCCGCGTGCAGGAGGTGCATGAACCCACTGAGCTATCCTACCTGCTCAGGGAGGCATAGGGTTCAGACTCGGCAAGTGCACCTTTCAATTCTCTGGTCCTAAGAGGTGGGAGCAGCCGAGTCCTGGTAACGGCACAGAGCTCTCAATGGGGGCCCAGGCTTCAGCTTCGCCAGGGCCCCGCCCCTCAAGATCAGCTTGTCAAGCAGATAACACAGCCAAGATTAGAAGCTGAACGTGTGGCCATAAAAGCGGCAGAGGTCCCCGATGGTCTACGGGGAGGCGGCAGGGAGGTTGGGGTGGGTTTGATCTGCGCCTGCGCATGGAAAGCGTTCCACCTCCGGCTGAGAAAAGGAGCTATTCCCGTCTTCCCCTCTCCCTGTGTGTCTTCATCTATCGCCATCTCTTTCATGCCTTCCCTGGCGTCGCCTGCTCTTGGTCCCCGTCGATGTCGTATAATGTGCGCTGCTATTTACAGCGCTTTCTGTGTCTGCCGATTTCTGGACCGTATCTTTGTACCTCTGTACCTCTGTACCTCTGGCGCCGAACCCTGTCATTCTATTTCCGCAGCTGCGCTTCTTCTGCCTCTCCACCAGGCCCCCCACCATGCCCCTCTCTCCCGCAGATCCGAGGCCCCCTTTTTATCACTCTCCCTAGGCCCTCTATCCTTTTATGGGTGGCCATCGTGTGACTCCATGTCACACGAGAACCAGACCCAGTTCTGAGCTTTCCTTTCTCTGCGCATTGCATTCTGGATACTGTGGATCTGGGTCGCAGCAGCTGAAAGGACATAAGTAAAACTAAAGTAAAAGCAAAGCCCCCAGTAGTGCGCCCACCCCCCCCCCCCCCGTGGCGTGGGATCACATGGCAACCCTATCTTTGCAATGCCCTTTCTGCACACGTGCAGCTCTGTCACTGTAGCACTATCTTTCTGATTCTATCTTTCCTTCCACGTGTAGCGCTTTCTATCTCTGTAGTGGTATGCTTGCTCCCCAACTCCCCCTCGCTACCTCTAGCCTTATCATTCTCCATCCTCCAGCCTATACCCTAAACAGCCCCCCAACACAGCAAACAAACCAGGACACTGGACCTTACCCGTACAGACACAACAAGCCGGTGCGCACAACCTCAACGCCTCCAATCTACACATAAAACACACATACACACCCCAACATGATAGTCACATAGAAACACCCCAGGCATTAGACCTTACCCGTACAGACACAACAAGCCAGTGCGCACAACCTCAACGCCTCCAATCTACACATAAAACACACATACACACCCCAACATGACAGTCACATAGAAACACCCCAGGCATTGGACCATACCTGTATGGATACAACAAGCCGGTGCACGCAACCTACCACCTGCACGCCAACACACACAGATGCCAGTTCCGCCTGGTTCTGGACCTATCTTTCTTCCCTCACTTACCAACCCTATCGTCTTTCTTGCAGACCTACGTGAGCGCCTGGAGACTGCCCTTGGGTGTTATCGGTGTGCTGTACAAATCAACATAACGTAACCTAACATAACATCTGCCAGGCCTCTTTAGCTCCCTTTCTACCCCATGTAACCCTGCCCATCTATGTATCTCTATGCTTGCACCTCATCTTCCCTCTCCAGCCATATGCTATCCATCTGTGTAGTTCCCATTTCTACTCCATGTAGCTCTACCTATCTCTCTAGATCTACACATGTACCTCATATCCTCTTTCCCTCACATGCTGTATTTCATCAGGTTCCATTCTACCCAATGTAACCCTGCCCATCTATGTAGCTCTATACTTACACCTAATCTCCTCTGGTGTGTCTCTTTAGCTCCCTTTCTACCCCATCTAACCCTGCCCATCTATGTAGCTCTATACTTACACCTAATCTCCTCTGGTGTGTCTCTTTAGCTCCCTTTCTACCCCATCTAACCCTGCCCATCTATGTAGCTCTATACTTGCGCCTCATCTCCTCACTCTCTCATATGCGGTCTCTCTTTTGCTCTCTTTCTACCCCATCTAACCCTGCCCATCTATGTAGCTCTATACTTGCGCCTCATCTCCTCACTCTCTCATATGCGGTCTCTCTTTTGCTCTCTTTCTACCCCATCTACCCCTGCCCATCTATGTAGCTCTATACTTGCAAATAATCCTCTCTCTCTAGCCATATGCTATCCATCTCCTTAGCTCCCATTTCTACCCCATGAAGCTCTATCTATCTCTGTAGATCTACACTTGAACCTCATCTTCTCTCGCTCATTTGTTGTCTCTCATTAGGACCCTTTCTGCCTCATGTTGCCCTGTCCCTCCCTATCTCTGAGGCTCTATACTTGCACCTCATCTCTTCTCTCACTCTCTTACCCTCTCCCCTTCTCTTCCTCCCCCCATCAGCTGGCTTTTTAAGCTCTATTTCTACTTCATGTGACCCTCTCTGTCTCTGTAGCTCCATACTAGCACCTCAACATATGTTTTTTGTTTATTTATGTGATGTCTTATAGAAGCTTCATAAGGCGCCCTCTGTGACATGCAGTCACCTTCTGGCACCACCAGTGGTCAGGGGGAAAGGGAGAGAGAAAAAAAAGTGATCTTCACAGACTTGTCACATTCAGATCAGGTAAGTGCCAGGGGGCAGGGGAGGGGGGGAGTGATGAGATGGAACACACAGGAGCCCAACATACATACACAAGTAACAGCACAACTGACGTTGGTGGAAACAGGCAGGAACACGCACAAGTACAATCAGGAGTACAATCAGGCACCAGGAACAGAGCGCACATGCAAGTGTCATCTCTGAAGGGAAGTGCAGAAGTGGAGGGGAACCAATCAAAACATGGCTAGCAGGCATGAAGGAGAGGAGTATACTATCCGCTAAAACTGAGATAGGTAGATAGACAGATAGATAGATAGATAGATAGATAGATAGATAGATAGATAGATAGACCTAGTGAGGCAAAGAGGCAAGCAACAGCTAGCGTGGACAGACTGGTGAGACAAGGGCGACCAATGACCCAAGAACAGGCAGAAACTAAGTATAATGTCAAATATCTCTTTGAAAGGGAAAGACTGCAGTCATTTTCTAATGTCGGGATGCTGTCTTCTTCCCTCTTGCCAAGAGGTAGAGTTCCAAAGAGGAGCACCGGATGCCGCAAGGCTCTTGCCCCCGCACTTGTGCCTCTTAGGGCGGTAGATGATGAATGGGCTGGCAAAAGAGTATTTTAAGGTCCTTGATGGTTAGTATATGGACATCCTACTTAATGTAGCCATGTTCATGAGTCCGGTGAATGATGCAGAGGGTCTTGGAGGAGATTGTAGCTTCAATAGGGAGCCAGTGGAGAGCTTTTAAGCCAGAACAGATGTGGTCACCGAGTCTCCGGCCAAGAATGAGCATAGCTTAGGACTTAGAGGCCGAGACAGAAGTAACCAGAGGAGCAACCGAGAGAGAGCTAACTACTATAACCCCCCAGGTTCTCAGCAGAAGGAACCGGGGCATGCGGAGGGGACGAAGATGTGATTCGTTGGAAAATGTGGGGGGGGGGTGGAAGAAGAGCCCAGGAAAATGGCTTCAAACTTAGAGGCACAAGTTAATGCCAGACATCTAAGCAACCTCTTTCTGCTCTTTCTGAAAGAGAAAAAGGGTCAGGGCAATACAGCGGATGTCAACAATATATTGCGGAAATAGAAAACGATTAAAGTAGGATAACCATAGCTGGGTAATTTATAAATTAACTGAAATATATTACCATGCCAGCACAAAACAAGAATATCACAGACTATAGACAAAGGCATATTGGAAAGATTTATCAAATTAAATGTATACACACGGTCATGTGTAGTAGTTAACCCGTGTCGGAGTGTTAGGCGTCACACTTCTCCCTTGTAGTTGTGCTTTGTTGTGTGTGCTCCTTGTCTTGTACGTTTCTTTGATGTCTTCTTCATTCTTTTCATGTATTTCCTCTCAGTGGAAGGGACAGTTGTTGGTTTGACACATTGGTCTGTAAGGTCTGGGTTTGTTGTTTCTAGTGTCTGTGAGGGGTGCCGTAGGATCAGGGTTTGGCCAGTGAGAATGCTCCTGATTGTGGAGCGAGGACGTCTCGGATGTGGCAGACCTGAGGCCAGGCAGTGGCAGTCCCTTGAAGAAGGTGTATTAGTTCCTGTGCTGGTTGCGAGGGTAGCTGTGTACTTTTGCTCATGTTTTGAGCAAGCTGTTGAGAGCTTGAATGCACCCGGGCCCCAGGTTAGGCAATAACCACCCAGGAAGGAGTCTGGACCCAGGTAGGTGGACCATTGGAGGCTTCTTCATGGTTACAGGATTCAGTAAGAAGGAAGAGCAGGAGATCAAAGGAAACACATCTTTCTGGTTTGAGCTCCCATCCTCCAGTTCCTCACCTGTCCCGCATGGAATCCCTGGGGTCCCCAGGTTCCACATTCCAAACCCTACCTCACAGCTCATGCACACATACAGACTAAGCAGGTGACCCAGTCACCACACAAAGGCATTTTCCTGGTGCAAAGACGTGACCTTTGAGCTCCTGTGCATGCCCACAGTGCATTGCCAAATTGTGCGCTGGCGGTGAACTGAACTTACAGCAATGGCTACAGGGTTGCGCTGTACATTCTAGCAAAGGGGTGATAAAGGGCAGAAATGAGGTGCTCCAGGGAGGTGGGAAGGAATCGATTCCTGTAAGATCACTATGACACTGTTTGCCATGCTGTTATAATTGCACGCTTGTGTCTGAAGTAGCCCCCTGTGCCATGAGGCGTTGCTTTGCCAGTCTGTATACACATACTTATTATGCCTTTAATGATGCCTGCATTACTGAAGTAGCTCCCTGTGCCATGAGGCATGGCTTTTTCAGTCTGCATACATATACCTATTATGCCTTTTATGATGTCTGCATGTGTCTGAAGCAGCCCTCCGTACCATGAGGCGTGGCTTTGCCAGTCTGTATACACATACTTATTATGCCCTTTATGATGTCTGCTTGTGTCTGAAGCAGCCCTCCGTACCATGAGGCGTGGGGCGTGGCTTTGCCAGTCTGTATACACATACCTATTATGCCTTTTATGATGTGTGCATGTCTAAAGTAGGCCCCCATGAGGCGAGGCTTTACTAGTTTATGTACTCACACCGACTTTGTCTAATATGCTTGACTACATGTGGGTACCAACCACCACTGCAGCAATCTATATGCACGTTCTTGCACGTTATCAACTGTACTACGCACTTTCTGTAACTAGCGCCCACATACCTGAGGTTTAGGTGTGGTGAAATAAATAAATAAATAAATAGGCTTGCCTGGCTTAATAGACCAATGCAAATTCGCAAATCATCAAATTCTGAAATGATTGACCCGCAAAAATGTGCAGATCACTTTCATTTTAGAGGGGTGGGGGGTGTTTATGCAGCACTTTTGGCGGCAGGACCCTTGATTCATTGAGCCGCAAGCGTAGTGATCAGATGTGGCTTAACATACCGGACTAATGGGGACCACAGACACTGCCTGTCTCACTGCCTCTTGCTAGGTGGACGTGCACATCAGGTACCGCACTCAGGAGCCATGTGTGGAAGTACATTGGAGCCCTTGGAGTGCATTCTAGCAGGGCTCTGGCAATCTGCAAAAGCCTTACTGCCCCAGTCCCATTACCTGCCCGATCTGCGAGGGTACCCCTTACACCCTTCATTCCAAGACCCTCCCCCCCCTTGCTGCATGCTCTGAAAACATCCCACAATCCAATATTGCAACATCCAAGTGGCTGGAAATATAAGAGACCCCGGCGTAAAGGGACTTCCAGCTTTGCCTCCTAAACGGATGCGTGTACGTATGATCAGCAAGGATGAGTTCCTCTGCTTCAGCAGCCGCGCAGCCCAAACATTATTAGCATTTTCCATCAAGTGCCCTATCAAGGAGCTGATCAGGTATGAATGTAAGTTAAGTATTTTAGGCATACATTTAAATTGCATCGGGCATTAGTTTACGAAAACATCATCTCAAAGCAAATTTCCATTAAATTCACCCTGGAGCAGAAAAAAGGGTATGTTAACTCAAAGCCTGTTAGCAGGGTTGCCTTGCCGAAGCGAGCATGGCTGGATCGGTTTCTTATACAGAATCCTTAAAGCTCTTTAGCATTGTTGTGCCTTTTGTTTTAGGCTTTGTGCGCTGGTTTGAATACATCTGTAAACGAGGCAATACAGATTATCTGAAGGGAGGGCAAGGCAATGGGACGCAGGGCAGGAAATGTGGAGCAACGCAAGGCAATGGGAAAGTCTCTTTACGGACAGATTCGGCCTTTTTAAAAGTAAGCCGTCATGGAAATCCAGGTGTCTGTAACTTGTTACCGGCACCTTTTCCGAACCGGCTCACTGCGAATCTGCCAATAGGGGCACTGAAATACCAGCAGGCCTGACCTGCCGGGAATTCAGGCCCCGACCGGCAGGCTTTTCACTGAAACCCCAGCACCATTACTAATGGTGCCAGTGCTTCAGGGTTCCCGTCCCCATGGAGTCCTATGGGACTCCATGGGAATGGGATCTTATAGTACCGCCGCCACCTGTGTTATCCCGATAGCACGGGATGTCAGGCGGCGTGACGGAAATACATGCTTGCACCGGCGGGTTACCGGCAACCTCGCAATGAGGCCCACTGTCTTTCAAACACTACTTCCGATCCAGCCTGGCCTCAAAATCAACCCAGGATCAGACTCAGGCTGGTCTGAACTGTTTTTTGTAACACCCACGTCTCGAAAGAGCCTAAATATTAAATAGGCAGATTATTGGTGTAGAATGACTTAAATAAAGCCTTTATCTCAGAATGGCCTGTGTATTACAGTTGGATTTATTTTTCTACATTTGTAATCTGGGACTGTGCACAATTCTAGGTTTTAAATTGGTACGATACTTGACTCTCCATCGTCCACATCTGTGTCTTAGATGTGCCATGATTATGACATAAGAATAGCCTTGCCATCAATTACACACGGGGCCTCAATAAGAGTGCGGCGGTAAAGGGTTAACTGTGCCGGTAAGGATGACAGTGCCATTTACCCCTTACTGCTGCATTCTGAGCTCCCTTAGCGGGTCCTACTAAGGCCGGCTGGTTTCACCAGCCGCCCTTAGTGGGAGCCGCTAAGGGACCATGGAGCTAATAACGGGTACGCTATTTGCGTTATTCACTCCTTCCCCATTCCCATTGAGCACTACGGGGGCTCGAATGGGAATGGGGAATGGTTTTCAGAATGGGGACTTACTGGGTCCTCCAAGATTGGAATGACCCGGTAAGTCCCCATACCGAGAACCCGGACCCGGACACAAGTTTGGATACAGCCGTGGCGCTAATAGCACCATGGCTGCCTCCAAACTTGTAATGAGGCCCAAGGTCATCGTTTTTGCTTTGGCACAGAGTCTTGGACTCATCAGAATATGAAATGTGTAGCGTTGTTAGGCTCACCATAGTCTTATTGCCACAAAGGGTAACTTTGTTTGACATGCTGCAGGTTTCTCAAAGGGGTAAGTCTCATTCTAGTCTCCACAGCGTTGATCTCGGCAAGTTCTCCTCATAATGTTACTATTCAAAGTCAGGTTCTCCTCAAAGTTTGAATCTGAGCACAGCTTCAGTCCAACCCCTTCTTAGTCTCACAATCATGTTATTGTCTCAAGGTTAATAGCCATCTACAACTCTGAGAGGCCCCTCAATCCTACTCTCATCTTAGTCTCCACATAGGTTTGACCTTGCTCTACGTCTAGTCATCCCCACATTTAACATGTCTTGGCATATATCCTTCTTGAGCATACTTATAATCCTGCCATCTTCCTTAGTCTAAGTCTCAGTATAGGGCCTCATTACGAGTGCGGTGGTAGGGGGTTAACGGCACCGGTAAGGATGCCGGTGCCGTTAACCCCTTACCGCCACATTCCGAGGTCCCTTAGCAAGTCCTACTAAGGCCGGCTGGTTTTACCAGTCGCACGGGTACGCTATTTGCAGGCCCGTTATTAGCTCATTTCCCATTCCCATTCAGCCCTATGGGGGCTCGAATGGGAATGGGGAATGGTTTTCAGAATGGGGACTTACAGGGTCCTCCAAGGTTGGTATGACCCGGTAAGTCCCCATACCGAGAACCCAGACCCGGACACGAGTTTGGAGGCAGCCATGGCGCTAATAGCACCATGGCTATCTCCAAACTCGTAATGAGGCCCATAGTCTCAGTTCCACTGAAGACTTGCTCTACAGAATTACTGAGATTTTCTCCTAAATGTTTGACCTTGGCTGTAGATTTTTTAATGAGAGGTCATTCGGTTTGGTGGCATAAAGAGAAATCCAGCTTAGCGATTAGTCTGCTCTCCAGCCCACCTCTGAGGTCAAAAGCACACATCCCTCGTCCCCAAGCCACCACCCTCGCTTTACAGCAAAGAGATGCCAGGCGCTTTCCAGTGGTCTACCTGGTGGCATTGAAAAAGTCTTGCCAGACCAGAATTAATTAAAAAAACGTGTTCTTTTGGCCGCTCTTTGCTGTTGCCCATTTACACAGCTACCTCATCAGGGGTGGCGGCAGTCATGTGCTAGAGCCCTCCCACTTTGAGGCAGAAGGCATCACTCGGATGTGACGTCCAACCCCTAACTCCGTCGGCAATAGCCCCCCTCAGTGTATTTAAACAATCAGTAATGTTGCTGCTGCAGCGACAAACACAGTTACAGAAGACATAAGCCTTTTGAGGCAATATCACTAGACCTCCCCTCCAGTGGTCTTCAAACTTTGGGGCTCGCTCTCCTTGGGGGTGGCACCTTCAAGATGGTGGGGAGAGGGCACGAATCCCACAGCGTGAAGCACCATCAAAACTATTTTGCCGTATCTGCATTTCAACTGAGCATGAAGCTGCGTGCAGTAAATGGTGTATTGATGGGAATAAGTGCAGCCTGGCACTTAGTTTCAGGCTGTGTTTCTATCTCTGTGATGGAGTTGGGAGCAGCGTCCCCTGACAGAGGGGCATGCTGGGATGGCTGTTAACCGCAAGAAGAGAAAACAAATGGAAAGGGGCAGGGTGGAGGGGAAAGAACAGAGCAAGATAAAAGGAAATGGGCACAGGCCTTGTATGTGAATTAAGAGCACATACGGAGCTGAAGGGAGAAACAGCACTGAAAGGGTGAAGCCTGACAGCCACAGACCTGAAAGGGGTGTGGGGGGGTGAGGGGGAGAGAGAGAACTGAACAGGTGGGAAATAAAGAATCATAGAGGCAATATAATGAGTATGAGTGAGCACAAGGCAAGAGAATGTGAGTGTGAGGGAGCAAGAGATTGATTGAGTGGAGGGGCAATAAAGGAGAAGAGGAAGAGAGAAAGAGGTATATGGAAAGAAGGGTAGATAGAGTGGGTGTGAAGGAGAGAGTGAAAGAGGGAGAAAGAGACGACACACCAGAGAGACGCAGAGCTATAGAGTTTGCACATGTGGTATATAACTGGGTTGTTCAGGCTTTATTCTTTGCATACTGGGACTTTTAACCTTGCTGATAAGGGAAAACACAGGACTGGGGGGGCCTGCTCATGGATGGCATGGGGCAACTTCAGTGCTCTGGAGAAGGGGAGTAAGAGAGACTAAATACAAAACAGGAAGTGAAAATAAAGCAGACCAAAAGGAGGAGAAAGAAGAGACAGAATGGATGAGAGAGAAGTGAGTGAAAACGAAAGAACATGAGAGATAGTAAGAAAGAGAATGCAAAGGAGGATAATCCAAGTGTGGGGTAAATTGACCTACTCAGCAGAATTCCCATCCATGATCAAGCTCCACTTCAGCAGTCAACAGCAAAATGGCTTTGCTGGCTCCTGGAGCACCATTGCATCAAAACTGCATTTTGCAGCTACAAAAGGATGGTTGCACCATCTTGCCAAACACATATTGGGTAGCACAACGAGAAAGGTGCCAGTGTGTGTTCCTGTGTACACCAAAAGAAGTGAATTGAAAAGCAGTGTTGCTCTGCTGCTTGCTTCCCATTGAAAAGGTAATATTTTAAATGAAAAAGGATGCTTCCCTGACGCTATTTTCATCTGTTCATCATCACACTACTTTTATCAGTGAGATCCTGCCATGCCCACCCATATCCAGTTTGTGCTCCAGCAGAAGAGAGCCTAATCCCTGAATGACAGGCCATGACAGGCCAAATCTGAGAAATCAAAAGAAGCTTACTTTCAGCCGCATGTGAAAACGCTTGACTTTGAGTTACAAAATGTCAAAAATCAATGCTGCAAAAGAGACCCTGGCTCTCTGGGCCTATGTCAATTTCAGTGGATCTGTGTTTTAAACAGATTGCTGCAAAAGAGAAACTGACTGGGGCTGCAGAACAATGTGGGAAATTCAGATAGAACATTTTGAAAGGAACATGCCAGCAGGCTTCATTACGTGTTTGAATGTACTTTTGCAAATTAGAAAAATACCTGTTTTAAAAGTGTATGTTGGATAAGGCCCTAACCTGGTCTAGCAATGTAAAGGGGTTTGTGCATATGGGATGTTTTATTCAACAGGCCTGCTTCTGATACAAATCAAAATAAAATCAAGAAACAATGGCATTGGCTACATTGGGGAAATCTGCTCAAACAGGTTTTTCTGCCATTGCTCAAGGGACATTTTGCTGACAAGAGGAGTGGCCTAACCCCCGAAAGAAGGAGCCACAATAGATTCTAGGACATATGCATGTTAATGGCTACCTTTGGAAAATTTTGATTGGGCCACAAGGCTGCATATCACAGGCTCATCAGACTTTTGTCTGTTCTCCAGGCTGAGACAATGGATTCTGGGACACCTACCTGTGAAGTGGGGAAGTGGCAATAAACATTGAATCAAACTGGGAAACCCCCATGGCCACCCTGGACTGAATTGACAGTTGGTGGTAGCTGAGAAATAAAATGGGTGAGTTGAAGAACAAAGGCCAGCCCCATTTGGCTCAAGATCCTATTTGATGAATACACTTTTAAGACTGTTAATTCTATAACGGGACAGCTTAGAAATGTAAAAGTTGTACAGTGTAAATGTGATATCATGGCTTTCAAACAAGATATCGTGGCTGTCCATAGCATTTATGGGACACAAATGCCAGAAGAATGTGAATCACGGGGAAAGGACATATGATGGAATGTTAAAAATTAATGGAAAGATGCCTTATGATAATCTATACAGATGTCTAAAGTTGTAGAATTTTAGGTCGTATATTTCTCACTAAAAATCGTGAAAAATAATTAGACGGGTGAAACAAAGTCCTACAAATGTGAGAATTCGACTGCCATGCTCTGCATAAAATTTGTAATGTACCTATGTAATTTGTTAAGATGCCACAACTGTAAAAATGTGCCATTTATGTCAAAACTGGGTTTGAGGCAAAATTAACTGTGGCAGGTTCTGGACACCGTAAACCCACATCATAAAGCTGATGTCATGTCTCTATAACCAGCTGACAGGAAGGCTGTAACGATCACCCCTGTTCAATCCAGTTGTTAGAGGCGTGCCTAGCTTAAGCCTGCCCCACCATATAATCCTATGATGTCACCATGCCTTATAAATAAGGGAGCCTGACAGAATTCTGGATGCTCTCTTCTGAATTTTCCAGCATCTGTGAATCCAGATATTCCACTCTGCAAGATTCCAGACCCCACTGCCAGAAAAGGGAAAGTTCACCCAGGCCCTTCTATCCAGGCAGAACCACCCTTCAGCACTAGAACTCCATAACAAAATCCCACTAACTTCAAGGAAAAAGGGCAAAGGTGGCTGAGCCCGCTTTGGGATTCTCCAGTGCCGCCTGCTTGCCTTGCTTACCCGCTGCATCCAGCGGAGGTGTCACTGTGCCATAACCAGACCTTTGCCCAGCTGCCTTTTGCCAGGAGAGCCTGCTATCCGGTGACCAGAACCATTTGAGTACAGAATTTGGTTGGCTGTCCCAAATTCCAAACTCCAGCACTGATTGTGAGTATTTCCCCATCCCATAACAACACTTAGCATACCCCATCTTAACCCCTTTGTCTTTGCCCTATTTTCTAAGTAATCCTATCCATACCCTGATAACTTGTATAAACTGTTTGAATTCTCTGTGCACCCTGTCCTTGTTTTTCTAGTGTTATCGCCATTCTTTCATTCACCCCATCTTGTAATTCCTTAGCAATATTTTGATTAAATAAATTAATTTTCCCTAAAGAAAAGGGGTACACTGCGTGAAGGTTTACAACTGCAGCGTTACTTTTATATTCACGGGTGGCGTTCCTCTTTTCTAGCCATTAAATCTCGTGTAAGTAAAAATGTTCCTTTCCTTCCAAACCGATTTTCGTCTTTAACTGCTTTATTTTCCTAAAATCGAACCTCATTCCACCTTGAAAATCTCATTAAATTCTTCAGCTATAGCCATCCTTTCGCTTCTATATTGTCCCTGTGATGTGCCTCTATCCCCCAGACCAGAAACAGCATTCCAATTCAGAGTATATCACCCATTTTTCTGAAAAAACGTTTTGACATTTAAAACTGCAAACTAGAAAAAATTCAACTTTTCCATGTGTGATTTGACTGCACTGTGTTTTCAATTTCAACCTGCTTTGTGAACTGTATGCCTTTGGTGATACTAACTTATAGTTGCTAGTGATATGACATCCCTGAGACTCTGATAAAACATATGTACATCATTATTTAATTACAGATATATTTAATTATTTGTTAAAATCCGAGTGTCATTTTAGGCCATTTCAAAGTTTTTGCCCCTTATTTTGTGAGGGAAGGTTGGATTTTGATTCTGTTTGCTGCCACATCTCCCGGGTTACCTGCTGTTTCTTTCTTTCCACTCAGAATTAGATTAATTGTAAGTTGAGGGAACATTGCAGGGGGAAATCATAACTCTGGTGCTATCTATCCTAATTGAAAAAGTGCTCCTATTCATTTGTGCTTTGAATAATTTCTTGTAGAAAATTACCCAAGTGTATTTCAGTGGTTTTCATTGTAATGATCACCCCATTGGTGATTGCTGCCCAATATAAAAATTGGGTGATTTTCTTTTAAATTAAAATAAATAAATATTGTATTACCACCCACCGGCCTGATTCATGGTCCATTGTGACCTGGGGTATTTGTAAAAGGGGGTGTGAGACGGGTCGGGTATCGGCTCAATTAGAATTCTTTGAAATTAAAGAAAAAGCATTCTTATCGCGTGCTACATCTAAGGCTGAGGGCGAAGGTCCTGGTCCGGTGTGTGACGCCAGGTTAGAATCCTTTACACAAGCGACTGCATGAAAAGAAAATGAGTGTAGAGACAGAATGGAAGTGAGGGAGAAAAGAGAGACGGTATGATTAGGAGAGCAGATAGAAGGGAAGGGAAAGAGTGTGAAAGAGTAAGAGCACAGACCCGACATCGGAAGGAGGGAAAGAGAGAAGAGTGACAGAACAGTTGAGAGACAGAAAGAGCAGAGGAAGGAGTGTGAAGAATTAGAGATAGTGGAGAGACTGAGCAGGGGAAGTTGAGTGATAAGGGAGAATAGAAAGCAGTGAGAATGAAGAATACAAAACAAACAAGACACATGTACCGAGCCGGTCTCTTCCATGATGTGTAAATTCCACCCACAGTGATGAAGCTTTGGATCTTTTAATTTGGAAACATATGCTCCCTCTCGTCTTCCTGCAATGAAATAATGTGAGAGAATTGGTTCAATGAGCTGCTTTAACCTTCACAGAGAAATCTCAAACCGTGATTCCACACAGTGGTCACTCTCCTCCCTATGAAAGTACAACAGACAGCAAACAGGACTATACACAATACCACTTCCCCCTTTGGATTGCCAAACGAAGGATACGAGACATGATACAGGATTAGCTATGCTGCTAGATGCAAGACATGATGGAGGTTACCTCTGCTGCATTTTATATGTCAATACTACTGCCTGCAACATCAAGTAAGGCCACATGTCTCGTTGGTGTCCTGTGCCTTGATCTTGTCTCAGCATCCAGCCTTCTATTTGCTGCTCATCTAGCTCTTCGTTGTGTGCTCTGGTCTCAGCATCTAGTCTTCTATGTGCCACATGTTACCCTCCTATCGTGCAGTGCCTCTTACCGCTGTTAGTTTCTTTTCTCTCCTGTGAAGTCGTGAGGGCACTCACCCACGGGTGCGCTTCACTTTGCATTCCCTACTCCTTCGGGGCCATGGTGAATGGTTGTCTCATGCTCTATCTCCCCTTTGCTTGTTCATGATGTGGGTATTTCCAGCTGCTCCTGGTCTGGTCTCTCTTGCATTCTTCTCCTTGGTCAATTCAAAGGGCTGTGTGAGGTTGTATCGGGTCTTGCTTGCTGTCTGCTGCATGGAGCCCCGGCTGGCCGCTGTGTGGACTCCTCGTGTGAGAGTTCTATGTGAAGGTTGCAACTCTAACAGTAAAGTACAGTTGCTGAGAGCTATGCCCGGTACTTCTGCGCCATTTGACTGACTAACCAATGTACCTGTAAGTCTGCAATGAAGGTACTTACCATCAGAAGATACCTCCTGGTCACCCTTTCCAGTGTTGGAAAGATAGGGGGCTCTAACGGATGCTTCCTTTGCCGCCAGTCATTTGTGCCCGAGTTCTCCTGACAGTTCCTTCAAGACCTGAGCTCTAACAGTGTTGGCATCACCGGGGCAAAATTCCCCAGATCCTCCCATAGCAGATTGCAACTGCATATTGTGCCACACAAACCAAAAATCAAATGAATGTGTGTCTCTATTGTTGATCTCTGACCTTTGTAGTGCTCCTGCATTCGTCTGATCATGTGTTTTCTCTGGGTAAAGACACCGGCCTCCTCACTCCTCTGTTGTGTTCCTGCCTTTAATCTTCCTTGTTGTTTCATCGCCAGTATATTTTTCTATGAGTTTATCGAAAAATAAAAGGGGGTGGGTAAGGGGATATAAGCGGTAGAGGGGGAGGGAATGGGGAGTAAATAATAGAGGGGGGTTTGGGGGGAATAAAAAGTTTCAGCAAAAAACTCATCGAAAAAAGAATTTGGGATGAAACAACATAGGACCCCACTGGCTTGGCCTCCATCTCCCTAGCTTTCGCCTGTTCACTGATACCATAGAATGTGTATTTACTATAGCTCTGCAGGGTCCTTCAAACACAACAGGCCGGACCATCCTTTCGGGGGCTGCACCACGCCGAAAGCACCACAGGAAAGTAAGCCTCTGACCCTACCATGTGCATACAGAACTCACATATGTCAGGAGAGATAACGCCGCCCAGAGAATGTTTAATCAAATTCAAACTTTCAGAAGCACTTTCCGTTCAGAGACTTTTGAAGGAAGTTCTTTAGATGCTGGTATCGACCAGACAAAGAGGTGCTCCGATTGAGCGGGAAGAAACCTAGCAAATTAAAATGCAGCGCATTTACCGGTGCGCGGGCCCGGTACAGAAAGCTCGCTATAGCCTGGATGCTGATAATGGCTCTGGTTATTAAAACTCACTCCTGGGCTTCAGAGACTGGAATTATTTCAGATTTTTCCAAACCTGCCCATTATGGAATCCACGGGTCCTAGCTCCCTAAGCTTTATGCTCTGACTGCACCTGCTATATTTGGGAGTAATTGGCATAGCATAATTCTGCCACTAGTGTGCCTGGTAGCACTACAGTCTTGTCTGGAGGTGGTAGGCTGGTGTCTGGCTGAAAATTGTTCTTTGGTTGCTGAAACCTGCTTGTAAGGAGTCACACATGTTTGGGCAGACAGGGGAACATAGAGACAGGAAGAAAAGTAGTCCGCCCAGGGTCACATAAAATGGCAAGGGGGCAAGTTGACCCTTGAGCCACTCGAGAAAACCCCTATGAAGCAGTTATGGGCATTTCCCAAACCCTGTTCGTTTCATATGAGATTTGCTCAAAGTTAATTGTATCCATGTAGCACCTGCAGGGAGATTTGTTTTGAATAGACTGGATGTCTGCAGTGGTCTCCAACCTTGGATCCTCCAAATGTTTTGGACTACAGCTCCCATCAGCCCTATCCAAGTTAGTCAATGGTGAGTGGTGATGGGTGTCATATATAAAAAACATCTGACTGCAGATACCTGGACCTAATGAATGAACGAGTGAATACATACGTTTCTTATTGAAGGACTCCACAAAGTGAATCACATTTAAGCAGTCTCTGTTAAGGATACAGCAGTTGCTGAATATTCATAATAAAAGATGACATATTATTATTATTATTATTATTATTATTATTATTATTATTATTATTATTATTGTTGTTATTATTATTATTCATAATAATAATGATAATAATAATAAATACACATAATTCTGTTACATTTTCATATAGCTCTTCAAAGGAGATGCCTCCTCATTTTAGGCACTATAAAACCAGGTGCCATGGCGTCTGTTGGTGGGGAGGTATATTAAACCGAGGATGGTCCATAAAATATATGCACATAGTATTATAGGCGGTAGCAAGGCCTGGTTAAGAGTTGGGGATAGCCAAGTTAATTTGGATACCTTGCATATTGAGTGCCCTGGGAGTTTGTGCAGCTTGGCGTGCAGTATTCTGCTGGATTCCTGTGAGGGGGTCCCAAGCTCCTTTATGAGGGGGCTGGAGTACATTTGACATCATTACTACGCTGCAGTGATGGGAGGAAGGGGCTTTACTGAGGACAGTGGGGCGAGGACGTTGTGCACCATTGTTTGAGGCTATGAGGAGTTGTTATTCGTGGGCCAGAAACATGTCGAATTTTCTGGATCCTCTCATTAATACTCGAGAGACACATTTTCACACAGTGATTCTATATGTATTTCATGTCTGCTCATGAATATTCATGAGGGATATCCTGAAAACCCGTCAGGAATCCGGTCCTCAAGGCCTGGAGTTGGACAACCCTGTTCTTCGGGAATGAGGCGTCTACCCTGTCCCCCAACCCCACCCACAGCTCGATGATGGCAAGCAGGAAAGTACAAGGTGTTTATTGTGCTGTTACTGTGTGGTTGGGTATTCATATTACAAATGGGCTTCTTTTGTAAAGTACTTGACTCTTATTATTGTTTGGATATTACAATACAATGAACAGACATTTAAACAACAGGTGTTATTATGGCACACTACAAAGGTATTCAATTAAAAAACCTCAGACAGATGACTATTTAAGTCAGGGTTGACAGAAATCCATTCTATGTCCTGCAGGCTGAGCATGGCTGTTTCGGGTGAGCACTTAACACGCTGAGCCATTGCCCCACATACCTACATTCTCGAGCTCTTCGCTCCTCTACATCCAACTCCCTCAGGTCAGTCGTTTTTCAAAGAAACGAGCTGAGGGTAGATCTCTGTCTTCGGCTGGGGCCTCCCTCTGAAACGGCCTCCCTGCCACTCTAAAACTTGAGGAGAACCATCTCTGGTTCCGGAAGCACCTCAAGACCTTCCTCTTTTCTTCTGCCTTCGTCCCCCCTCTCCCCTGCTGATCTGTTCTCTCTTGGCACTGTGCACCTGGCCACCCTCTGTCCTTCGGGCCCAGGTACCTGCTCACACTGCCACCCTCCTGCACTGCCTCCAGGCCACCCCTTGCACTGGGGTCTGTATCTGTACCCATACAGCCCCCCTCTTTTTCTTCCTGCACTTATCAGACCTATCCTGTCTGCTGCCTTAAACCTAGCACTTGCAAATTACTGGCTGCATTACTACTGTTTGGTGCCTTTATTATTTATTTATTGTTATTTATCTGTTTCTCCTCTGCTTCACACTTTCCACTTCTTCCCCTTCCATGCACTTTTCCCCTTCCCCCTCTCCCATGCACTTGCGCGTTCTCAATGTCACTGGCCCTAGTAAGATCGCTATTTTGTTCTCCCCTGTTCCCCTCCCTTGCCTTGTCGTGCTCTGAAACTCTTGTGTACGAACGCGATAGAAATAAAACATCAATTTAGCAATCAATAACATGAGGATGCTGATCTGGCAACAGGTGGAGGCAAGGCGATCCCTGCAATATCCCAGGACCAAACTCTACAATTAGATCCAGCTCAAGGTCAACCGCACTACAATAAGGGGTGGGGACAGGAATAAAACATGCATGCAAAGTGTGCCCAAAACAATCACTTTTACAAATAATGCTATTTACAGCTTTACTATAAAAGCCTTAATAAATAAAAAAAAACAGCAATATAAATTGACTCTAATAAGTGTTAATGGCGGCCGATTGACTGTTCTTCAACATTAAATCACTTGTGAAACACACAGAGGCACCTGTTTGCTGGAATGTGAGTTCCACGGTCAATGAAGTGGCCACAGGTCTCAGAAAGTGTCCAGGTACAAACGTAAAATAACAGGTGGACCAGGCAAAAAGCCAGCGGGCCTCATTCCAACTATGCTGGCATCCAGGCGGTAGAGCTGCCAGAATATCTACCATCTACCATCTACTCTACCATCCAATCCTGGATGGCGGAGAATTGGCTTTGCCTCAATGGTGAAAAAACCGAACTCCTTATTGGCTCACCTTTCACCATCGGCAATCTCGGAGAACAGTACACCTCCTTCACCATTGATAATATTCCAACTAAAGTCTCTAACCATATTAAGACACTCGGAGTCTACCTTGACTCCGACCTGTCGATGGACAGACAGGTTAATGCCATCGCCGCCTCCTCAGCCTACTACACCAAAGTCATCAACGCAACCAGGCCTTTCCTTGCCCGTCAAAGTAGCCTCACGATTGCCAGGGCCATCATCGGATCAAGACTTGACTACTGTAACGCCCTTCTCGTCGGGACTTCCAAAAAAAACATCGCCAAACTTCAGCTAGCCCAAAACAATGCTCTAAGGGCAGCCACCGGCACCGCAAGGAGAGACCACATCTCCGAAATCAGAAGGCAAGTGCACTGGCTCCCTGTTAAAGAAAGAATTGTCTTTAAAACTCTTGCCATCACCCACAAATGCATTCACGAGCTTGCCCCCCCCTACCTGACGAACAGAATCACCAGGCACTCCGCCACAAGACCACTTAGATCTCTCTACGCCAACACCATTGTCAGGCCTACCTCGCGGAAAGTGCGTGCTGGTGGCTCCAGTTTCCCCACCCTAGCAGCCACACACTGGAATGCCCTGCCACCTCACCTCAGACTCATCGAGTCACACCTAGCCTTCCGCAAGGCTATCAAAACCAGACTCTTTGTATGACCTTAACCTGTTTCTGCATATATTCCTGCTAACCTGTAACTAAGAGCCTCCTGCACCCGAATGTAATCTTAAATCTGTGTATCCTCTGTAACAGCGCCTCGATGCCTCATGGGCTGCAAGTGCGCTTAACAAATGCAAATAAATAAAATAAAATAAATAAAATACCGACAAATGTGGATACCGTTTCTGTCACCCGGTCCATTGCCGCTGGATTATGGGTGCTGGAGTGACGGTGTAAATCCTCATACATGGAGGCTGAGGGGATTTGCCATCATTACCGGCACTGGCAATTCCTGTGCCGGTAATGATGGCTATTTTTGCCGATAGGGTGCCTTAGCTGGAGGTAACCCAGGTGTTCCACAGCAAACCCAGAGTCAGTCTGCCCAGTAACATGCATGAATACTGGCACTTTTTTATCAGACCGGCCAACTCAGAATGAGGCCGAATGTTCGGCAAGTGACGGTGGTACCATGCCGAATATGGTCAGTGGGTTACTCCTGTAGAAGCCGTGTCACGTTTGGGATTTGCTTCACAAGGGAGTTTGTTCTTGTGTTAGAAAGATGTCCTGCTCCTGCAGAATGTTATCCTGCAAATAGTTTTTTCATGAAAGGACTGCCACATGTCAGGGATTAGGGGTTAGGAAATGTATTCACTTGTATGGTTTCATGGTTTCGGGGAGTAGGAAATGTGTTGCACTTATATTGTTTGGGGTAGGAAATGTGTTGCACATTTATGTTTTGGGGAGTAGGAAATGTGTTACACAGATGGATTCGAGAGAGTACAAAGTGTGTTACACTTAGATGGTTTCGAGGGTAGGAAATGTGTTGCACTTAGATGGTTTTGGGGCTAGGAAATGTGTTGCACTTAGATTGTTTTGGGGGTAGGAAAGGTTTGCACTTAGATGGGAACCCTTTCAACTGCATGGATACTCACACATACTTACCAATATGCTGGCTCTCCTCTGCACCAAAAAACAATAGAATGCAACTATACCCCATGATTAATTTCAGCCTAGCTACACACATAATTATACACCACCATGCACCCTAAACGATATTTAGAACACAGCTATACCCCATGAAGCAATCGGCCTAGCAGCACACATAATATCATACACAAGCACTACCTCCGCTAGAATGCAGATACCCAAGACAATTCAGCCTACCTGTTCACATACTACAGGGTCTCACATACCCTCCACTCTACTCCTAGAATTAGAATGCAGCTACCCACCACAAAATTCATTGTGCACACATGCACTACTTACCACCATACTTTCTCCACTGACCTGGACTAGGGTCTCACAGCGTTTTGAGATCATACCAATGGCAAAAGGCGCTATACAAATGCCCAATAGCATAACATAACATAACATACCATGTCAACCAAATTGCAAAAAAGATTTCCAGCACTGTCAGGTGGTGGGCCGCAAAATAGCAACATGGGCCATGCGTCTTTTTAGAAGTGCAGTGTCTCTAGGCACCTAACCATGACTGGAGGAACTGCAGGGCCCAGGACACATGGCAACTTGGCAGTTTTCTGACTGGCTAATTCAAAGAGTCGCAACCCTTTAGTGCCACCCCCGCACTTCACCAATACTGGTGCCTTCTAGAACCTGGTTCGTGGATACTCCCATCACCCACTTCTCCAAGCCGCTTCTCCAAGCAACGAGTTGGGGGGAGATCTCTCTCCGCAGCAGGGGCCTCCCTCTGGAACAGCCTTCATGCCTCCCTGAAACTTGAGGAGAAGCATCTCCGGTTCCGGAAGCATCTCAAAACCTTCCTCTTTGCTTCTGCTTTCTCTCTCCCTCTCCCCTGCTAAATCACTGAAACTGTACTGAATCAGCAACTGGGCCACTCACCAATCTCGGTCCTTGGCCCAGCCACTCTCCCCTGCACTGCCTTCCTGGCAACTCCTGCACTGCGGGACTGTCTCTGTATCCCTACAGCCCCCCTTCCCAGCACTTGTCTGCACTTATCTTGCACTTGCCACCAGCTGGCCCTTATTATTTATCTTGTTCATTACTAACCCTGTACTGCACTTTCCCCTCTCCCTTTCCCCCGTGCACTTTTCCCGTCCCCCCTACCCATGCACTTGCGCGATCTGAATGACACCTGGCCTAGTAGGATCGTTGTCTGTCTCCCCTTGTTCCCCCCTCCCTGCCTCGTCGTGCCTTGAAACACTTGTGTATAGGCGCGTTACAAATGCCATATCATATCATATCACTTACTTGGCAAGCCAAAATAGAAATAGAAGGGCTTGGCATATATGTTCTTTTGCAGTGACTCGGAAGTTACAAAATGTAGTCCTGTGGAAGTTTCAGATGGACACGAAACATCTGCAGAAGATACGTACACAAATTGGTCTGTGAAATAAACATTACTGGATCACACCCTCTTCCTCTATGCAATTTCCAAGATGCACACCATTGAGGGTGCTGTGGGAGTACGGGGGGTCCTTCACATCTGGCAGTAGGCAATAGGCAGGGCAGGCCTGGTACACTCAGGTGTCAATGCATCACTTTCGGTTGATAGAGTATGAATTGCCTACAGCTGGTGTGGGGGCATATGGAATGGTATTAGCACTAGGGCAAACTTTGCGCTGGTGCAAAAATGCATCGAAAATGTAACTTTTTTTTACATTGGGGCAATTATTGCCCTGGTACTTATAACATGCTAAACTACACTTGTCATGGTGCAATGGTTTTCCAATATGTGCGAGTGTTTTTAGAAATCGAGCAAACTTTGCTCTAGTGCTAATATGTTGCAACGTTGTACTTAACACCGGTGCAAAGTTTCTGTAATCTGGCCCCAGGTATGTTTTTCCAAATTGGGCAAGCCCTAGAAACGGCACTCAACAGCTACCACCTATTTATCTGGAGCCTTTGCAAGCCCAGCCCATTTTCCCTGGCCTTCTTTGCATATACCACATCACAACACACCCTCCCATGGACTCATCGTACCTTCCAAACAGTAGCAATGCATCCTATAGACCTGAATGAGATCAAACTTTGGGACGCCATCCTCACCCACAAAATAGTTTGGTCACCGACATCGACTTCAATGGGATCACCCGTTTAGCAAACCTTCGTCATCCACCAACAACAAATTGTCCTTGGCTTCAAGGAGCTCAACTCCTAGCAAATCGTCGTCCACACAAGCGATTTCTCTCCTTCAGTGGCCTTTAGTGGAGTGGATCACCACCCGAGCACCAAAAAGATTCCTTATCTCCACTGCCTTCCTTTTTATCACCTTCCCGCTAGTCTTTCTGACCCACCAACACATTATTCATCTCTGCTACCCACAATTGGCCCACCCCAGCAGCAAATCCTCATCATCCACCAGAATGGTTAATCTCCATAGACTGCAATGGGATACCTCTTCCAAAACCACAGGCTACACATTTCTTGGAGATTCGGCAGCGTGTGGGGGTTTGGTTTACTTCTTCTCACTGACCTTTCCTTTATGTTTGACTGACTGCAATATTTGTGACATCACATATTGACTTTTAGTTAAAATCATAAACATTTTCAATAAGGAAACCCGTACACATCTCACATTCATCTCAAATTGCAGCACAATTATTGTTGTGCATTCATCTCCAAACTGCATTGATTTAGAGGGTTGCATGAGCCGCATACAAACCTCTAAAGTTGTGAAATCTACCTCTAAGGTATACAATCTGTTAATTTGTGTCAAACTGATGAAAGACTGTGCATTCAGTAAACGTGCAATTTGTTTCACTCTATTCCTAATTTTGGCTTGGTTATAGACCTCGCTCTATGATATTAGAATATCGCAGAAGGCCAAAATCCTATCTTAAGATCATGGAGATCAACTTCTGCAAGAATCGTATTTGCAGAGCAGTTTCATTAAATCTGTTTAATGGCCGCTCAAGAGAAACTAATGATGAGGCATGTCAGTTTCCCATTTGTTTCCACTCACAACCTAGTCTATCAGTCCCACCCTCACATGTTCCTACTGGTGGCAAACCTCATTCCAGGAGACTTTGCCCGACACAGTACCTCTGGCTGGAATAAAGTGAACTACCCAAATCATCCCACAATGCACTGTGTGATCTTGCTCAATTACCGAGACCCACTGTAGTCGACACTGGTGTTGCATTTACATGTAAAGCCAATGCTATATTTACGTAGCATGGGTTATGAGTTTTTATAGAACAAACTTTTTACTTCGTTATCAAATCAGGGCTGGGTTACCTAATTTATGGCCCTTGTGTAAGTTTGGCTGTAAAAGATACATTCCTAAAATGGAGGCTCAATGGAATACTAAAGGTCCTCACCTCAGTTCTCATTCTAATCTACTAAATCAACAGCATTGGCCTTTTCTCTGCTATCTGTAATCAATTATTAATTTGAATGATTAGCCTTTTAATGTATTATGTCTACTGCTCCTTATGAGAACCAAACAAAAGTAGAGGCAAACCCACAAATGTTTAAGCAATAAGCCCTGAGATGCAGGCGGCGGAGGGGTCATTACTTCTTCAGGTAATGCTCAGGGGCCCATAGTTACAGGTCTGAGCGAAGCAAGGGACTTAACTCAGGCCACAACGCATTACCTGAACTGGTAATGCCGCACCAGCAAGGGATTTATTACTATTAGTACCCCTGCACATTAGGCTGCGGTACTAATACAACCTTTTCAGAAGTTCGGAAACGCCATTGGTGTTTCACAACTGAAAATAAAACAAAATATAGCTGCCACAGAACGTGCAAAGGGACTACCTAGTCCTGTCTCCCTTTCCATGGCGGCTATTAAAAAAAGAAGAAAAAAGTAAATAAAAAAAGATGGCCACCATGGAATGGGGATAAGGGACTACAGGTAGTTCCTTCTCCCTTCCCATGGCAGCCATTAAAAAGTAATTTTAAATAAGTAAATACAGAAAATTGCCACAAGGGAATGGGGAGAAGGGACTAGACATAGTCCCTTCTCCCTTTCCATGGCGGACAGACGTGAACATCGAAGGACTCAGAAGAAGTGCAGGTAAGGCTTTGTACATCTGGTCACTACCCAGCCAAGGCAAATGAGATTGCAAGTTACAATCTTATTGTCGTTTGCCAGGTACTAATATTCAATAAATTGGACCTGAACAGTGGGATCACGATATAAGACACAAAGCAAAGCAGGTCCAATAAACATATACACTTAATGATACACTTAATGAAAGTAAATATACAAGCAGTTGAAGAAACAATTAGAAAAATATCACAACATTAAATGAATCACACATTGTCCGGTTCAAGTCGTAACATAGAAAAGGATTTCAAGGTTAAAATATATAACCGAACATGTGCTCGGACAGGATTCGCCAAGGCCCTTGAAGTAATTCTGGCCCTGTAAAGCCGAAACTCGAGTTGCTATTTTTTTTTACTTCAGTTCTCCATTTTAACAGATTATTCGTTTTAATACAAAACACTATTGTGCATTGAGCCAACACACAAGTGTGGCTCTAGGTGTAAAATGTCATCTTTCACTAGCCATTTTGGCTACACAGGTTGGGCTTGGTCTCTTGTGACCATCTACACTGCTGAGGGTGTTTCCTCTGCCAAACACTGTCCAACCACATTGTTGAACGGAAAATCATATTGTGCCTCCTATACAGTGTGAATATATGTATATTGGCCTAAGCCAAGCCGTTTTGCGAAGAAATCCACGTTACAAGGTCTTGACCTTAGATCAGTGTAAACCGCCATTTTAGATTCTCTCTCTAAAGTCACCCAGTGTTCCAAAATGGTGGACAGTGTCATTCCGAATGTAACATGGGCGTCTTGACCTCTGTGTACAAACTAATATGTAACTTGCCTGCAGGCCACATGTTGGGGTCATGAACTGAGACCTTGTCCTTCGTTGACCTGTGTATAGAGGATTACCTATGCCAACGAAACTAATCCACAAGCATATGTTAAACATGAAATATTCAAATACTGAGATGTGAACACTTGTTTAACTAAATTGTATAAAGATGTATGAAAAGACTCAACGAGAAATCCGAAGACACACTGTTGCCATTGTAAATTGTTGGTGAATGTATCAATGGTAAACCCTAAATCTATAGATGCATGACCTCGGCATGAACCCTAGATCTGTGATGTATTAACTTGCAGGTGGGCTGAACATCATGTTTTGGACTGTGTGAAAGGTGTGACTATTCTAATGTACAGCCCCACTCACTGAGCACACCGAACAGGGCTGGAGTTCGCTGTGTTGTACTGAGGGCTGATAGCTATCTGTTGCTTTGTCCTTTGAAACTGTTCAGTATAAAATAAAGAGCTCTGTATCTTTCTTTGTAACCCGCGTTTGGTGTATTTCCTTTTGGGGTACTCAGCGTCGATATTTTCCTTTCGATTTCACAGATGGTGCCCGAATAGGGACCCTCAAGATTGATGCCAGCTTGTTAAAGGTTGACGCAAGCTATCAGACCGGGATCGGACGGTGTCGAAAAAAAGGGGCCCCTTTCTGAAAGAGACGCGACACCTCAACAGCGCTGCACGGCCCGATCCCTGGACGATGAGCTCACGGTCCGAGTCGGCATCTTGACGAGGGTCCACTTATCGAGGTGGGCAGATTTGCCGAAATCACCAAACACGAGGTAATATTTGTTAGAAGAAAATTGTAATCCGATCGGACCTCCTTAGGATTGATCAGGTGAGTCGTGACCCGATTCTTAAGTATCCTGATAATTTGTTTTGGCGCATTGTATCTGCAAATACAATTATTGACCAGGTAACACCAGTATTCTGATATGCCTGGGAAATTGTCTACCTGCTTCAGGGCGTTATTCCGCAGCGATAGACAATCTTTGGAATTTAGCCACACGGCACCACAGGAGGGGTCGCCGGCTTGTACAATGTACTGTAAGCATGGCATTGGTAGTATAGTGTTTAATGATATTTGGCACAAATAAACTAGACATGCTTCCGAACTTCAGTGGCCGATAAATGGTAGTTTTGAAATCCCTCGTATTGAGTATTTAGAGTCAATTTTATTGAAGAAAAAGGCTAGACCTGCAGCATTCGATGTATTACAGAATTGGAAAAAAAAGCTTTACAGCAGCTTAAGAGTAGGGAAAAACCTGCACGCCGTCATAAGACGAATGCTGAAAAAGCGTTGTTTTATGACCAAGATAAACAGTCTGAGTCAGCTAGGAATATGGATAGGGCTTTCTCACTTGGCATTCAGAAAATCTATCCTTCTAAAGATGTTCCTGTTTCCGACGAATTTATCGACAAATTGTTAAATGAACGAAGTCCAGGTGCCACTGCCCCACCTCCGTATGTTCCTCTTCCTGCTGGTTTGCCTCTTCCTGCTGTTATTCCTGCTCTTCCTGCTCCTCCTGCTGTTCCTCCCATCCCTCCTGTTGTTCCTCTTCCTCCAGTCGTTGTTCCTCCTTTTGTTGCTGCTCCTCCACCTGCTCCTCCACTCTTTCCTGTTGTACCTGTGATAACACCTCCGTTGAACATGCCTACTCTCCCTCTTCCAAGTGGTCCTGCACCACTTGTAGTAGATCAGGGAGCGGGACTGAGGGTTATCACTCGCAATACTGTACCTCCAGAAAAGAAACGTGAGTTAATTGCATGGGCTAAGCATTGTATGGAGGGGGTGATCTAGCTAATGTTTTCCCCACACTTTCTAATATGGACAATTTTCCTGAGAAAAATGTTTTTATTGAGGGATTAGGTCACCACTTGTGTATAATGTGGGACAGATTAGATAATGCAGATCTCCTACAAGGGTTGAGGGATCTGAACACTTTAGCTCTTTCTAGAGACACTTTGGAGAGAGTACAAGAGTATGTTGAGAGGGTGTTCGAGTATAGAAAGGAGTTGGAAAGATTACAGAATGTGGATGAAGATGAAGTTAGCTTGGGCATTATGTGTGTGCAGAAGCGATTCCTCCCTTGTCGGAAATCGATATCTGAGGAAATGCGAATTTGTACGAAAGACGCGATTAGATGGATCTCAGACTCGTCGATAACTCCAGTTGAAGTATATGACACGTATAGTCAGTATACACCAGAAATGCAGAGGAAAGTGATACGGGTAATGGTAGACTACCTACAGGATGGGTGTGTAAAAGGAAAGACTAGTTGTCCCAAAGAGTTGTGAAGTATTTATAAGAGAGCTTTTTCACTTGTCACTTCTTCGGCTGCTTTAGCACTCAATTTGGCTCTGTTGCTTAGTAGGCATTCGGAGTTGCCTACTTCTCAGTTGCCTATGAGAGAGGTTCCTCCGACATTTTTCCCAAAGGTTGAGATCCCTGCTAATGTTGCAGCGGGAACAGCTGCTGAGGAAATACCTGCACATTATGTGTCTCAGTTTGTTCACGTCCCGTTCTAAAGACAGGAGGTGAACACTATTAGACAATCTATTCCCGACATTAGGAAAAATCCGACAGGGTTCTATAAAGAAATAGAGTCTGTTTTGCAATCCTCAATATTCACTTTAAGTGATATTGATTTGTTATTTCCCGTGCTTCTGCCTATGGATTTGTGGAAACAGGTCAGGACTACAGATGATGTAGCAGGGTTAGGAGAAACATGGGCTAACATAATTAGACTCGATGAAGAAAGGCCAGCTTGTGAAAGACCGCCGCAGGTGATATTAACTTTACCTGACAGAATTTTTGCGAAATTGAAAACTATGATTCCCGAAAAAAGAATTATTTGGGACAAGCTTACCGCCTGTGTCCAAGGGAAGTCTGAGGGTGCTACCGAGTTCTTTAATTGGTTCAAACAAGTGTTCTCGGATTTCAGTGGACAAGATTTGAGCACAGAGTCTGGGAAAAGACTATTTGTAGACAAATTTGTACGTGGATTGTTGCCTGACATCCAGTCGCAAATTATGTCCTCTGAGAGCGCTTGGCAAGCGAAGTCTCAATCAGAAGTACTGCACATGGCTCAGTACTATGAAAATCGTGTCAATAATGAAAAAGAAAGAATCAAAAAGAGAAAAGGTGATTTGAAGACAAAAGTATTATTACAGCAAATTGTTAGAGGACCTAGAGGGGGTAATCTGCAGTTTAGAGGTCAGTATGTTCCACAAGGAAATGTGCCCTTGGGTCCTGTAAATATTAATCAGTGTGCCTACTGTAGGCAAGAGGGTCATTGGTGTGCACAATGTCCGGTCCTTCGACTGAGGTCAAATAATACATTTGGAAATATGGATAGACGACCCCGAGTTCGCCCGGGTGTAGGGGGCCCTGATAGAGGTCAGTTTTCACAAGATTCACAGCAACCTTTTTCACAGGATAATCAGGCACCAGGTGTGGATACTAGAAACATATTTGATCATTCTTCTGCTGCTTACCTCTCTGAAGAACTTCCTTTCGATGATATTCTGTTTCGCTTGGATTGCCCGAAGCAGGGTTTGGAACCTATACCTATTCGCGTAGATCAGAAAGGCCCCTACGTTGAAATGATAGCGGGAAGTAGGAAACATCTATTTTTGATAGATACAGGGGCACAAAAGTGTTCCATTGAGCATTCTCGGGTTCCAAACATTCCACTGTCAGGGCAAACCAATGTTTCTGTAGGGTTTTCTGGCACACCAGTTGTCTGTCCGGTTTCTTCGCCGGTGTCTATCTCTTTGGGTCCATTTACGGACCACTGTCCATTCCTTTTGACTTCGAATTGTGGAGAGAATTTGCTGGGGTTGAATCTCTTGAAGGAATTGAATGCGGTGATTCATTGTTCTTCTGATGGAGTGCGTTTGACGATTTCACCACAGCAACTTTCTGTCTCTCAATTCCTGACTAGACCTTTGCCGCCAGAATTTGGTACTGTTCCAGAGTGTTTATGGGCAACTGACGACAATGATGTCGGTGTTTTGCAGTTCTAGTCTGTTAAAATAGTCTTGAAACATGGAGTGAAGCTGCCACGTATTCCACAATATGAGATTTCAGTCGAGGGTGAGCAAGCTTTGAAATGCATCATCTCTGATTTTGTGCATCGAGGGTTGATTAAGGAAATTGCAGATAGTTTGTGCAATAGTCCGATCTTGCCCATGTACAAAAAAGGCATAATGCAATTCCTTTTTTGTTTCATAATTGATTTACGTGCCATTAATAAGATTGTCGCTCCACAATTTCCAATTGTGCCTGATGTAACGACAATATTAAGCATGATCCCGGCTTCAGCTACTTACTTTAGAGATGTGGATCTGAAGAATGCTTTCTTTAGTATCCCTATCCACAAGGACAGTAGATACCTGTTCGCGTTCACCTTTAAGGGACGCTCGTTCACCTTTACCCGTGCACCGCAATGTTACACGGAAAGTCCTAGCATTTATAGTAGGGCTTTGAAAGAACAGCTTGATACTCTTGAATTGCCCTCCACTTGTACACTGCTTCAATACTTTGATGGCCTGCTTTTAGCTGCTGACTCAGAGAGCGCTTGTAAGGAGGGCACTGTGTTGTTGCTTATTCACCTGGCTAAACATGGTCACAAGGCTTCGCTTAAAAATTTTCAATATTGTTCTCAGGAGGTCGCCTATTTAGGCTATCACCTGTCAAAGGAGGGAAGAAGATTGACACCTGAACGGATAAAACTAACTTCTGGCATGTCTGTCCCAAATACACAGAAGGAGGTTAGAGCCTTGATAGGAATTACTTCTTACTGTAGGTAGTGGATCCCCAATTTCTCCTTAACGATTAAGCCGATGTTGGCTCTGATGAAGAAGGGCATTTCTTCGCCATTGCCGTGGAACATGGACCACCAGTGTGCATTTGATTTGCGCAGGACTGCATTGTGCTCGTTACCAGTTTTGGGCACACCAAACTATGAAAAGGCCTTTGTGTTGTTTGCGCATGAATGTGATGGATGTGCTTTGGCTGTATTAATTATTATTGTATTAACGCAGGAACATGGAGGGAAGAATAGGCCATGCGGTTACTTTTCTTCCGCCCTTGATCCTGTAGCATGCACTTTGCCAAGATGTTTGCGAGCTGTCGCTGCTGCTGCTGTGTCTGTAAACAGAGTGAGGGAATGGTCCTAGGCCATGATTTAACCCTGATGGCGCCTCACTCTGTAGATGTTCTACTGAATAGAACTCAAACGCAACACCTCACTTACGCACGGTTGACAAGATATGAGTTGATCTTGTTTGCACCACACTTCCAAATTAAGAGGTGTTGTGTTCTTAATCCGGCTGAACTCTTACCTTTCCTGCACGGTACTGCTTGTAGTGACGAAGAGTCACATGACTGTCCTTACACTACCGAACAAGAGACAAAGGGTAGAATTGATCTAAAAGATACTCCTTTGAACAAACCACAAGGGTAGCTATTTTGCGATGGCTCCTGCTTCAAACTTCCGGATGGTACATCCACAGCCGCTTACGCAATCACTACGATGAGTACGGTTGTGGAGACCAAGAGAATCACACATAACTCTGCGCAGGCCGCAGAGATTATAGCATTGACCCGAGCTTGCGAACTTTCGAAGGGCATTCCGTGAATATATTCACTGATAGTCAGTATACCTTTGGGGTGGTTCACAACTTTGGGAGACTTTGGTCAGAAAGAGGGTTCTTAACTTCACACGGTACAAAGATCCAGCATGGTTCCTTGATAGTACGGCTACTCTCAGCGCTTGCACTCCCTACTCAGTTAGCTATTGTGAAATGCGCAGCGCATCAAAAGATTGTAGATGACATAGGAAAAGGGAACGCTTTCGCTGATCAGATAGCTAAACAGACTGCCACTGATCTCTCTGCAGACATGACCACTACAAGGGAGACCGTAAATGCCTATGCAATGGATGAGGGTGTTGATTCTGTGAGGGATATCCAAGCCGATGCCACATTGGAAGAGTCTAAAAAAAGGGCTGCGGGCTTGGGGAAACTTGATGATGATGGGTGTTGGGTGGACAGATTTGATGGAAAATGGCTACTTCCTGATGAGTGCATCATGATGATGGTTGTTATGGCTCATGGCCCTACACATATATGTGCCCGCAAGATTACAAAAATGCTGGAAAATGTATGGGTAAATGACAAAATCTCTAAAGTGGCTGAACGTTTTGTTCAGAACTGCATGATCTGTCTGCAGCATAATGTGGGAAAGGGAACATGAACTCCCACGGGAAGTTTTGGTCCACCTTCTGTCCCCTTCGAGGTCATACACTTTGATTTTATTGAAATGGAGCGATGTAAAATCTTGAAATATGTGCTAGTTGTCATTAGTGCTTTTAGCAAATGGGTTGAGGCTTTTCCTGTTAAAGGCGCTACAGCCATGACTACTGCAAAGACAATGTTAAAAGAATACTTTCCTAGGTTCGGGCTACCAAGAGTCATCTGGTTGGACAATGGTCCACATTTTATCGCTGCTGTAATTCTGCAGATATGCGCTGGATTACAGATCGATAAACGGTTCCATTTGGCCAGACACGCTCAGAGTACTGGATTAGTGGAAAGAAACAAAGACATTATCAAAGACAAGCTCGCTAAAATGAGTGCCAGCACCAAATTAAAATGGTCGTATGCCTTACTGATCGTGTTGTTGTCTATGCGCACGACCCCTCAAACTAAGACTGTGCTCTCTCCCTTTGAGGTGGTAATGGGGAAACCTGCTAATATCTGGAACCTTCCAAAATGTCGTTCTTCGAGATATGTTGCAAATGTACTTCTTTAGATTACTGTAGCCAGTTGACTGAAAACCTGTATTTGATTTATCACCAGTTGCGAGAGGCTTTACCTGTACGATACGAGGGCCCCGGTCACAGCATTCGGCCTGGTGACTGGGTTTTGACAAAGGCATTTGAGCGATCCTCTTGCCTTGCACCTCAGTGGTGGGGACCCTTCCAAGTCCTGCTGGTCACACAGACTGCGGTGCGGGTTGCAGGCCGGAAACACTGGATCCACGTGACCCACATCAAGAGGATTCCACAACCAATGCCATACGATACAGAAGAAACAGAACCCCTTACCAGTACTGCAACCAACGATCCTGAAGCAGTAAACAGCATCGAGAGTGTGTCAGAGACTATCTCTGAGCCCGTGAGGCCTGGGGAAACAGCCAATTTGTCTCCACACTCTCCAAAAGGTTTGTTTCCAGAATCTGTTGTTCCGGATCTTGCATCTTCACTTGCACTTGATACGTCACTTCCAACGGGAAGTGACGACATGTTGTTCTCGGATCAATCAGTACCAGGGACATCGAGGTATAATCTGCGTCCTAGGAAATAGACTTACGGCACGGTTTGGCTGTGCATTCGGAGAAGAAGCAAAAAAATCATCAAGGGCTTGCTTTTGGCCTAAGTAATTGTTTGAAAAAGGGGATTCTGTTGACTAGGGTTTGTGGAAGGACTAAGAAGTCGCTCGGCCAGGAGGTCGCCAGCAAATAACATTGGCGTGATCGTTTGAAGATTACAATGCCTGCAACCGCTAACGCTTGTACAGGACTGATAAATGAACATGTGACCAGCTGTAAAAATTGACAAACTGTTTGGGCCCCAAGAACGTACTGCTGGTCTTTTTATAATGTTAATTGGTTTTATAATAGTCATTGTTTTAGGCTTTTGCTATCTAGAAGAAGTACATCCGTTAGAAAATGTGTAACCAACTGAAAATGTACCTACTGTTTCTACTCCTTTTGTGAATCTGCACACTCTATCTCCTAGGGATTCTCAGCATAGACAGAGATACCACAATAATACATTATAACTCATCATGAACGCTACACATGCTATTTTTAATAACTCCAACTGTTGGGTCTGTTCACATTTACTGCAACATGGGGATAAGGGGCTAGGTTGGTATATTCATCCGTTACCTTTGACAACTGCTTGTTATGCTTCTCTTAGAGCACTGTTCTTTGGTCACTGGAACAAAAGCATCTCAGGGAACTTTGATGGGACTAATTTGAATCAGTTTGAGAAACGTGTTTTGGCTCCCTTAGAATGCTCGCTTTTCGCAAATAGGAGTAAGCTCAACGTTGCTTCTATTAGGCCTTCTGATAGACTGCCTCGTCCCTACCAATCTTTGATTTCTTTTAAAATGGCTCTTATAGGCAATAAGGATGCCACGCCTTCTTCTTACACTGTTAACCATAGCCCCGATTCAGTTTCTTTCTGCATACAGACGAATGGTACTCAGTCAATGGGTGATTTTAAAGGTTGCGCCAACTTGGCGAATTTGACTGGTGAGGACAGACCTTTGTATGTAGGCGAACCTGTCTACTTTGTTTGCTGTAATGTAGCATTTCCATGGTTACCCAGGGACTGGCAGGGAACTTGTTATTTAGGGATCCTGTTGCCCGGGGTATTCATAGCCAGTAATATAGAGGTTTCAAAGGCTCATCCATGGCGGGACGAGGATGGTGACACTTCAGCACAAGTTCTGTGAGACGTAGCGAAATCCTTTGTGCCATTTTTGGGACAAATAATGAACTCTGACGATATCAGAAAACTAGCGAGAGTACTGGAGAGAACCATCAACCGGACCACAGACATACTCTATAATATGGCATTAGAACAGAAAGCAATAAGATTAGTAGCACTTCAGAACCAGATGGCATTAGATGTCATTCTGGCTGAACGTGGTGGAGTGTGTAAATTAGTGGGGCCGCTTGCTGTGTTTTCATGCCAGATTCCTCCCCAACTATTTTCAAGGCAATACAAAATCTGCATGTCCTTAGTTCTCAAGTGAATGTTCCCAAGGGAAACTGAGATTTTACCACTTGGTTCTGGCACTTCATGCAATCTTGGAGTTGGAAGGTACTTTCGGTCTTGCTGATCATTTTGGGAATTTTGTTGTTTCTTTGTTGCTCTATACAGTGTCTTCCTAGTATTTGTTCGATGTTAGGGGGATGTTGTGCACAGCCGATGGATACATTGGGACGCAAGGTACACGCCCCAAACAAGAACTCCAATGAGTATGTGTTGAAAGATATTTTGATAACTGCTCTGATGGCAATAGATATTTCCGATAGTGATTCAGGGTGTATGGACGTTGTTCGTAAAGTGATCAGAAGTAGTTTTAGCACTTGGCATAGGCCAAAAGGAGGGTTTGTCGAACGGAAAATCGAGTCGTGCATCCTATACAGTGTGAATATATGTATATTGGCCTAAGCCAAGCCGTTTCGTGAAGAAATCCGCGTTACAAGGTCTTAACCTTAGATCATTGTAAGCCGCCTTTTTAGATTCTCTCTCTAAAGTCACCCTGTGTTCCAAAATGGTGGACAGTGTCATTCCGAATGTAACATGGCCGTCTTGACCTCTGTGGACAAACTAATATGTAACTTGCCTGCAGGCCACATGTTGGGGTCATGAACTGAGACCTTGTCCTTCGTTGACCTGTGTATAGAGGATTACCTACGCCAACGAAACTAATCTGGGAGCATATGTTAAACATAATATATTCAAATACTGAGATGTGAACACTTGTTTAACTAAATTGTATAAAGATGTATGAAAAGACTCAACGAGAAATCCGAAGACACACTGTTGTCATTGTAACCTGTTGGTGAATGTATTAATGTTAAACCCTAAATGTATAGATGCTTGAACTCGGCATGAACCCTAGTTCAGTGAAGTATTAACTTGCAGGTGGGCTGGACATCATGTTTTGGACTGTGTAAAAGGTGCAACTATTCTAATGTACAGCCCCACTCACTGAGCACACCGAACAGGGCTGGAGTTCGGTGTGTTGTATTGAGGGCCGATAGCTATTTGTTGCTTTGTCCTTTGAAACTGTTCAGTATAAAACAAATATCTCTGTATCTTTCTTTGTAACCCGCATTTGGTGTATTTCCTTTTGGGGTTCTCAGCCTCGATATTTTCCTTTTGATTTCACAACATGCTCTGGTTATGTATTTTAACCTTGAAATCCTATACTATGGTTCCTCTTGCAGCCGACAATGTCTGATTCTTTAAATTGTGTGATACCTTTCTAATTGTTTATTCAACTACTTGTTTATTTACTTTCATTAAGTGTACGTCTTTATTGGACCTGCTTTTCTTTGTGTCTTGGCACTCCTATTAAGGCATCCAAATGAATAACTTGACAAAATAGGTTTGCAGTTTAATGAAAATATATACTGCTAAAAAAAGAGTAGTAATTTATCTTGATTGCTTTTAAAGTTAGTAAAAAAACAAACGCGCTAAACAGTTCCATAATACACCAGATTTGTTCTTGCGGTATTTTAAATGGCAATACTGTTGCCTGATACCAGAAGAATACATAAGGGTACACTCCTGTTTTCTATTTCTACAGCTTACACTTAAAGTCCGTAGCACCCGGCTTCACGTAAGATATTGGGACTCATTACGAGTTTGGCCGCGTGGTTAATCTTTGGTGGAATTTCTGTTAGTGTCACTTTTTTGGTGGTAACCGAATTACTTCCAGTTTCAATACACCACAGGCTTCCATTATGACCTTGAAGTGCCAAACAATTGGCAGGTTTGCTGCTGGCGGAATTACCGCCCATGACAAATTTGCCAAATTGCAGATACTCTGGGCTTAACACCGCCATAACACCGCTCATAGTTCGGCTGTGACTCCACCAGTGGCAGTAAATGTAACTGTGTTTGGCATTATTTTCACAGAATTGCTGCATGAAAAGCAGCAAACTCAGAATGAGGACTATTCTCACAGCTGCATCATTTTGAAACAAATATTATGGCACTTTTTCCTCATAGGCGCATTAGCTTATATGAACTATTGTATTTATATAGGTGTTTACTTTTTTATTTTTAAATATTTATTTAAATGAACCCTCTAATATTATTAGGTATTTATTGAGCGCAGACCTAGCTTTGAAAAGCAACAGAGGTATACAACAATACAGATACACAACGGAGCGCTTTACAGAGGTAGACATCAATATAAATACACAACAGAGTGCTTTACAGAGGCATACAACAATACAGATACACAACCAAGACTTTTCAGAGTTAACAACAGAACAGATATAAAGCTGCGGGCGGGATACAGAGGGGCATAGAGGAGGGGTACAGCTGTACCAAGTGCCGAGGAGCAGAGGGGCGGGCGGTGTCTGGCGAGTCAGGTGGCACGAGAGGCGACGTGACGGCCTAGGTGTTGAGGACGAGAGACTCCTTGAAGAGACGAGTCTTGAGTTGTTTTCTGCATCGTAGGAGCGTGGGGGCGGGTCTGATGCTGACGGGAGGAGGTTCCACAGTCTTGGGGCGTATGCAAATATGGGTGAACTGCTGCTGCGGAACCACAAGGTCCAATTCCAGCTTTCCCAATTGACCATATTGTTGACTCTTGATACATGACAATCTTACTGTAGAGTGTTTTCCTTATATTGGGATTTCTTGGAAACAGACAGAGCAATATCATATGATGTGGCTGATGGACTCTGTTGCTGCATGTGTGCGTGTAGCATTCTTATCTCGCAAGGTTATTTTTCTTGCAAGCCGCAGAAGCTAAATTTGCATTTGTTCCCTCTATGCCTCGGAGTTGCAATGCAAGTATAAACTCTATGGCAACCATGCGACTGGGGGAATCCTGGCGTAAAGGGAAGCTCTTCAGATTTCTGAGGAAGAAGTGTTTGTGGAAATGTAATTGCGGGATCCCCTCTCTCTGCTCCTGTCGTTCCGGCCTTTTGGAGTCACTGTATTACTGCGATTGCTCCACTTTTCTTTAGACCGTGGTTTCCCTATCCTGTGTACAGCTTTAAGCCCTAGTTCTGGTCATTTGTTGTGCAATGGGAGCCTCTCACGCAGAGCTACAGACTAATTTAAGGCATTAATAACCAAGTACTGCACCAGTGTCAGACGCTGGGGGGATGTGCTAAAATTCATCTCAGGCCTCAACAGAAAAAGCCCACGGCTGCTTATAATGTGGCTATAAATTCATAAACGCTCTACCCTCCCTGGCAGCCCCACACTCTCTCCTTCATATCCCCTCCCATCACATTCCACTGCATTGTGCCGTCTCATACACTTCATTCCCTGTACAGCAAGCACCAACATTCTGCAACCCTGTCTGTTCACACGCACTACCCAATGCCTCCCCCCACTCCCCTCCTTCCATAATCCCTTCCTGTTACACCGCCGCCCCTTACCATGTGACAACCGTTATCCCCTGGAAACACGATTCTCTCACTCCCTAGACTTACAGGCGCTCTCTCTATACTGAGGCCCACATCCCGTCCTTTCACAGCCACCTGTCTCCTAATGCCCTCTCCTCTCTCACACTCCCATAGCCTCTCCTCATTATTCTCTACGCTCACTCTATTGCCTCACAGATCTGCTCCTGCAGGGATTTCACTCACCCTCCCACACCTTCCACCCTAATCCAAATGATATGATATGATAGGTTAATTATAACGCACTAAATACCCAGAGGTGTCTAAGCGCGGACCCAGCGATCGAACTCGTGCTGCTCCTTGTCACCTTGCTTCCAAGGCGAGCGCATTGCCCCTGAGCTATCCTCCCGAGACAATCCCTCTCTTTTGCACACCCTCCACCTTCTTTCTCCCCATTCCTTGACACTCTATGCCCTCATTAACCTCATGCTCATTCTGTATCACTCAACCCTATCACTGGCTGTCTCTTTCCTCATTCTTTCTCTTTCTCAATCTTTCTTGTCTTTTCTCTCTTGCGCTCTGTCTAACCTCTCTCCTCTCTCACTTTCCATCAGTCCTTCTTTCAGACTACCTGGTTCACACCCAGAAATTAAGCAAATACCCCAAAGAGGGAACTAATAGGGAATAACAAATAGGCAGGGGCCTGCCTCTTGTTGCCATCTGCACGTCTGTGTTGTCGTGTCCGGGCAAGATAAGTGCATGAGCAGTGCATGCCACACAATGCCGTGCAACCATTGTGCTACTTGTTCTGAAGAGTACCTGTAAGATTTTATAAATCTTTACATTCGTGGTAATTACTGGACACAAAGAAAGTATCAGTTACAACAGGAAGACCTATTGTTTTAACTAAAATGTATTTTATTTATATAACAATCCACTCCCTAGGGTGCATCCAGCCAGGGGCGTCCCAGTTAATGACGGAATTGCGAAGGGTGAAGGGTGACCAGCCTCTTTGCCCCTTCTCCTCTAAGCCTTTGCTTTGCTGTGTTCCGCTACTTGTCTGTAAGTACCCACTATTACTTCTTCTCTGCTTCACCCTCACCATGCACTTCTAATGCTATCTCTTCCTTTCCCTCCCTTTCTAATGCAATCTCTTCCTTTTCCTGTCCCGGGAGGATAGCTGAGCGGCAACGTGCTTGCCTTGGAAACAAGACGTCACAGAGCGACACAGGTTCAATCCCCCAGGTCCGCGCTTAGAAACCTTTGGGTATTAAGCGTGTTATAAATAACCTATCATATCATATCCCTCCTACTTCTTCCTTCACCCTTCTCTGCTCTGAACCATCTCAATTCTCTTCCCAACCCTATCCTCTCTTCTCCTCAATGCCACCGCTCTTCTCGCTCCACTACTCTCTCTATTCATAAGACCTACTCTAATCCTAGCTTCCATTACACTTGCTCTCCTAGCATCTACCCCCAGCGCCTCTCTGTTTCTCAGACTCCATGTTGCTATGCTTCTACATCTCACTCGCTTTGTATTGCTCTTTGGAATGCACAGTCTGTCTGCAATAAAACCTCTGTTACCTCCGACCCTTTCCTGAAACCTGGATCCCTTCCTCTGACTGTGCAACCCTTGCTGCCCTTCATGCCCTTGCCTTCACCTTCACTCACTCTCCCTGCCCCACTGGCAGGGGTGGTGGTTTAGAACTATTTTCCTTCTCCAAACATCCCATCTCTCCTACTTCTCTATACCCTGATAATTATTCCTCATTCAAATACACTATCTCCACAATCATTGCCCCGTATTACACACATTATCTCCCTCTACATGGTCCTGTAGGTACATTTTTCAACCACATCTCCCAACTAATTGACTCCCTCTCTCCCGATAACCACCTCATTGTCATTGGAGACTTCTACCTCCTTTCTCTCCCTGCTGCTCTATCAACTGACTAACTCTCTTCTACTTTACCACTCACTCTCTTCTGTCCATTCTCTGCCCACCCATTCAAATGGAAACTCCCTTGACCTTATTCTCAACTCCTCTCAATTCTCCACCTGTAATATCTCCACCTCGCCTTCTCCCTGTGATCACTCTATCGTCTTTTGCGTCAATCTTCACCCCTGATTCTTCCTCACTCTCTCCATTTGCTACAACTATTATTAAGCCCTCCTCCAAACTCTCTGACTATCATTCTGGCCTGCACCACTCTCTCGCCTCCTCCTGAACTCTCACCTTTCCGTCCACTGAAGAAGCCTTCATTTAATTTAACACTGATCTTTATGCTCCCTTCTCCTCTCACTACACTCTTACTACACTCACTCCTAAATCTTCCCCTCCATGGCCCTGCATTACACCTCTCATCCTCACCCTTAAAAACACAATTTGGAAAAAGCTTTGAACTTGGCAAAGATCAAGACAATCCTCTTATCTCCAACTCTATCCACTGCTCTTCATAACTGCTCCTCTGTTCCTGACTCTACCAAACGTGACTTCTATCTCTCTCACATTTTGTCTCAATACTCCCAACCTCGGTGTCTCCAGAAATCTCTCAACTCAATTCTCTCACATCCCAAACCCAACTCCATTTCACCTACTCTTTCTGCAAATGATCTTGCCCTCTAGTTTGCTTCTAAAATGTCTAGCATTCACAATACCCTAGCTAATTGCCTTCTATGCCCTGCTCACTTTTCTCCACCACTTCTATCCTCTTCTCCCACTATTATGTTTTCCTTTGCCCCAGCAATCCTGATGAGATTCTTGCATTTCTCTTGAAGGCTAACACATCCTGTGCCCCCGCTGACACACTGTCTATGCGCATTGTGAAGTGCATAGCTCCCAGTGTTGGCGACATCTTACTTCCCTCTTCAAACTCTCTTTTGACAATGCCAATTTTCCCTCATCGTATAAGGCAGCTACTGTCATCCCCTCCTTAAGAAACCTGGACTCCCTCAAGGTCAGTCGTTTTTCAAAGAAACAGGCTGGGGGTAGATCACTGTCTTCAGCTGGGGCCTCCCTCTGGAACAGCCTCCCAGCCACTCTAAAACTTGAGGAGAACCATCTCTGGTTCTAGAAGCACTTCAAGACCTTCCTCTTTGCTTCTGCCTTTGCCTCCCCTCTCCCCTGCTGATCTGTTTTCTCTTGGCACTATGCACCTGGCCACCCTCTGTCCTCTGGGCCCAGGTACCTGCTCACCCTGCCACCCTGCCACCCTCCCACACTGCCACTGAGCCACCCCTTTCACTGGGGTCTGTATATGTACCCATAAAGCCCCCCTTTTCTTCTTCCTGTACTTATCAGACCTACCCAGTCTGCTGCCTTAAACACAGCACTTGCCAATTGCTGGCTGCACTACCACTGTTTGTTGCCTTTATTATTGATTTATTATTATTTATCTGTTTCTCCTTTGCTCCGCACTCTCCACTTCTCTCCCCTTCCATACACTTTTCCCCTCTCCTCTCCCATGCACTTGCGCATTCTCAATGTCACTAGTAGGATCGTTGTTTTGTTCTCCCTTGTTCCCCTCCCGCAATAGAAATAAAATATCAATATCAATATCAATAGATCCTAACTGCTCTGTCTACATTGAACCGTGTCTCTCTTCTACCACACTACTCCAAAATCCTAAACCGACTAGTATTCAATGGACTCACTAAGTTCCTTGATACTTACAACCTTGCAACTCTCTTCAATCTAGCTTCTGACCTCTGCATTCTACAGAGACTGCTCTCCTCAATGTCAGCAACTTCATCTCTTCCACACAGCATGCAAACCGTTCAACTAATCTTATGCTTCTTGACCTTATGCTGCCTTCAATACTGTCAACCATTCTGACCTTCTCTCTACATCATCTCTTGGTGGCATCAGATATAAGGCACTTGCTTGGTTTGCGACATACCATCCCCCCAGACACTTCCAGGTGTCCTGGAACAGCCTTACCTCCCCACTCCCCCACCTTACTGTTAGAGTTAAATTAAATTAGAATTTAAGTTAAATTAAATTAAATTAAATTAGAGTTCCCCATGGGTCTGTCCTTGTTCCATTTCTCTTCACTCTCTATACTTCAGCTCTTGGTGCCCTGATCTCCTCTTATAACTTCTCCTATCAACTCTTCACTGACGACACTCAGATCTTCTCCTTTTACTCCTTATCACACAAACTGTTGTCAACAATTTCAAACTGCTTCTCGGACATCCAATATTGAATGGCTTCTCACTCTCTCAGGCTGAACTCCACTAAGACTGAAGCGCTCTTCTTCCCAGCCAAACGGGCTATTTCATCCTCTCTCCCTCTTCTTCTCTTCTCTCCCAACTACCTTTCTTACTCTGCTTCCACTCATAACCTTGGGGTCCTCTTTGACCCATCACACAAATTCTCGCTCTTCATCTCCAAATCTGCCACTGCAGTCAGACTCAACCTCTGCAATATCAGACAAATCCATGCTCTTCTTCCTTTAGATACTGCTAAACAGGTAATCTCCTCCTTACTCCGTTCTAGATCTGAATATTGTGCCAATCTACCGTTTGCCCTTCCAAACTATGCTTTTTTACCCCTGGACAAAGTCCTCAACTTTGCGGTCTGCTCATTAACCTTTCTCGCTTTACCGCGACCTCTTCTGCCCGTCGTCAGATTGGCTATCTAAGAAATAAAGGTATAAGTATAAACTTTTTATCCTCTTCAAAACTATCCATGGACTCGCCCTACCCTACCTATCCGCTCATCTCACTCACTACTATCCTCCTCGCTTGTTAAAATAATCCTCGGCTCATTTCCTTGCCACCACACAAGCCCCTATGCTCCTTCTCATATCTGCTCTCTTTCTCTCCTTGCTCTCCTAGTCTGGAATGCTCATCCTCTGTGTCTCTGTAATATTCCAACTCTACCTATATTTAAATCCAACCTCAAAGCTCTCCTTCTTTCTGAAGAACCTGTTTCCTATCACCCTACGCTACTGCATAACCCCGTTTTCCTCTCTCTCTACCCTTCATAGGCAACCCTACAGCTCTTTTCTGTTACCTCAGCACTTCTCCAACATCCTGTTCATATGTCACTCTGTCCTGTCCTCATTCCTGGTTTATTTGTCCACCTTCCACTGCACCACATTGCCTCCAAGCCACATTCTCTCACCCCATTGTAAAGGACGCATGTGCTGTGCTCTGTTATTAATGGTAAATTCTGTATGTGTTTTTTGTGTCAAAAATGCATTGCTTTCCCTGTGATTTTTACAAATAAATTAAAATTAAAAAATAAATAAATATCCCAGTTGAAAATAAAAGTACATTTTTACTTCCTGCAGCTTTTAAAAACAGAGAGTAACATGCTCCTACCTCAATTCTTAACAGGTCTCTGGGAGCAATTACATCTAATGGAAAGATGTCTGCAAGGGTCTGCAACCTTTGGCTCTCCAGATGCGTTGGACTACAGCTCTCATCAGTCCTACACAGCATAATCAATAGTGAAGGATCATGGGAGCCTTAGTCCAAAACATCTGGAGAGGTCAGGTTGTAGACCTGTGATCTAATGTTTACCAAAACACCAAATTCAGAGCTCGCAAATACCTTCAAAGGCTCCAGATGGACATTTTCATAGGTGAGAAGGACACCTGCTGGAACCCTGCCCTCCTGTAACACTATAGCACTAGAGGGTTGCCCACAGCTCATTTGTGTCTTTTTTTGTAAGCACTAGTGAACCACCTATGAAGTGAATTCATGTTGTTGCATTTGGCAGACATGGCTGAGCTGGAGCCAAAAAAGGAGCTTAGTTTCACTTACTGTGTTTAGGAGATATTTAGCCAGTTACCTATGCTATGATGAAGTAATGATAATAACTTCTTGATATATATATTACATGGCCTGCGGTAGCGGGCGTGTAGTTATGGTTAAATTGCTCAACTCACAGGAAGTGCACTTTTTGGGGCAGCTTATAACTTCACTCCCCCTGGGCGAATCCTTACCAAACTTTGCAAAAAAAAAGTATATGGCCCGCTCTGAATTATTTTGGCAAGTTCGGTGAGGTTTCGTCGAGGAGGGTGCAAAGTTATAGGGGGGTGTCCCAAATATATATTTTTTCCATAGACATAATAGAAAAAAAGTTTGCTCACACCTTCAGCCCAAACCGGTAGATGGATTTTAAACAAATTTGCACCAGCAGCAGCGGCTTGGTCCCGAAAGCGTGCTTTTGTAAATTTGGTGTAAATCCGCTCAGTAGTTTTTTTTAAAATGACCAAAAAGTAGGTCCAAAAGAAGTTGTGATATCTGGCTCTGGTTCGCTGGCCCATTTTATAGATATATATTATGTAGCGCTTTTATCCAAATGCTTTACGTAGAACATTTTTGTATTCAATTATTATTACCCAGTCTAAGTCAATGCTCATTTTATCGATCTCGGATGGCTGAAAGGCTGAGATTACCTTGCCGGTAATCGAACCTGCTTTAGAAAGGGAACATAAACTTGCTTTCCCCAGAAGAAGAAGTGGTGGACTGAAAATCAAAGAATCCCTTCTATTGTATAGGTCCTGCCCGTAGTGTGAGGTAGTGGTGCAAATAAGGGCAATTACATTGACTCCTGGTGCCATCAATCGATAATTACTGAATTGCAAAATAGGTGTCACAGGAAATGGGATGATCTGGCCCTGGTGGCAGCTGCCACCTGGTATTGGACCAGGAGAATTTGGTGGTAGGGTTAAGGTGCAAGATTCTACCAGGTGGAGTTCATATGCAATGAATGGAGTCCTCGGGGTGCAATGCAAAAAAGTGGCAAAAATACTTGAGCGGAACCCTCAGCAGGATTTCATAACCATTCTCAACCCAAGTGATTTGTAGAAGCTGCTAGCAGTGTCTACTAAAGGCAGCTGACAAATATTTTGCAAATTAGCTTATTCCGGTAAGGACTAGGAGATGTTTGTATATGCACATTCGATTAAGCGGAAGTGCCCCTTCCTGTCATGTGATGTCTTAGAAGGATGCCCCTATAGCAGAATGTACAAATATTTTTGAAACCATTTTTGAGGATGAAATCAAAGACCGACTCACCACTTTGGCTAGACACCATAGTAGATGTAAAGAAACTGAGGAGATTTGAGGTTGCGTATTAATCTATGCAGCCTTAACAATTGCTTATGGTTAGATTGCTTTCCATAACCAAAAAACCTGATCTAGTGTCAAGTTTATGAGATGGGTCCTGCTTCTTACAGTGGACCTTGAAATGGCTTACTATCTGGAAAAACAGAATGAAACATGTAAAGCTTTCATTTATTTTCATTGAGTCGATGTTGAAGTCGTCCTCCTTATATATGCTTCAAATTAACATTATGAACAGAATGAAACATGTAAAGCTTTCATTTATTTTCATTGAGTCGATGTTCTTTCTTCTTATATATTCTTTAAATTGACATTAAAACCAAAAAGCTATGTGGAGTAAAAAGGGTTAACATAGGATGAAATGTAGACCTGAGTTGGAGTTTGAAAAGGATTTTGCATCGTAGGACTGTAATTGGCATACATCTATGTTAGGCATGTAGATGTTAATGCAACATTTATTTGAAATATTTGTAAGAAAAACAGAGCTGCAGAGACATTGTCGAAAGATGGATTGGATTTCAATGTAACGGAAGAACAGATCAGAAAATGGACGTGAGCATTTGTGGTGTATAATAGCTCTCCTCTGGGAAAGCCATGCAAACTAACTTATAGACATCGAAAGATCACTATGACCGTTCATCTTGATTCCAGAGACCTCCGTGGCCACACAGCTGCTTCCCAGCTTCCTTATCCAAGGACAATAATCTACATGAACAAATCCGCCTTCATAAAGACCCTTTGGTCGAGACACGTGTTGGCTTTTCTCAATGTCAATGACACTACAGGTGCTCTCAAGACTGTGGCAACCTTTTGCCAATTAAGCTAACATTACATGTACAAACTAGTCTCAAGACTCTTTGTTTGCTCGTGCTAGGTACACCATCGCATTTAGTGAAAACCTTTGGAATCCAGCGCCAACACAGACAGGGTTTTCTTTGTTTCCTTATACCTTTATACATCACCATACAGGACTTTGGAAGCATTGTCCCACAGGAATTGGCAGCAGGAGACACTTTAGAACTCAGAACTAGATCAGCTCAGGGATCCGTTTTTCCTTAAAGCTCTCACCATTACCTTCCCCGTAGAGACACAGACCATGCATGATTCTACCACCGAGAACACACTTTGGAGTGGTTGCAAACAGAAGCGAAGATGAACGTCTCCATCCAGGGAGGATGAGGAAGCTGAGTAAAGGCATGACTCATACAGAGTCACCTTGGATGATGAAGAAGGTGAAGAAGGAGTAGGACCTTAGTGAAGTGCTAACCCAGGGGAGCTCAGCGGGAGGCTTGTCTATCTTTGGAATAAGTCAGGAAGAGTGATATAGGATCCATTCATTGTTAGCTGGTCCTGTGAAGAGAGCAGTTGTGCGGCTTAAGTGTGTGGCATGGGTGTGTGTTGCAAGGTAGTTGGGTCAGATGAAAACTGTATTGTGGTAGACAAAGGTGTTCGGCGAAAGGAGCATGGATGTTGGATGAAATCCAACTAACCACACAAAGTACAATGCCTACTTGCCAACATTTTCCATTCCTTGTGGGAGACACTAATCCAGCCTTGGTTTTAACTTTGCTTTCTGGGACTTGCAGTCCTGTGTTACCCCATTATAAACCCAGGAATGCAAGTCCCAGAATGCAAAGTTAAAACCAGGACTAGACTAATATCTATTTAATGGATCATCTTTGCATGCATGATATGAACGTTTACACAGAGCTTGTTGCCAGAGCCTCCTGCTTCTAAGCACTGCAATGAAAGGTGTCATTGTCCAATGGTGCTACATGGATCCACCTAAGCAGAATGAAGGCTTGAGTGAGCCTTGGTAGCATTCAAGTCTGACTGCAGGTTACATGCTGTCAGCGAACTGAGCACCTCAAGTCCTGAGTCTCATAGCGGCTGAGGTAGTGCAAGGGTCAGAAAGAGGCTGCACAGCTGGTGAAAGGTTGAATGGCAATGTGTGGGGCATGGCGGGTGTGGGCATTCAAGAAAGTGTGAGACTGACAGTGTGCTCTGTTAGCAACTCCCTTCAAGCTTAAAGGGCCTAATTCACATAAGTGTTTTATAATGGAAATTCCCCATTGGAAAACATTCTGTGAATAAGGGTCAGTAGTCTCTTATGTATATGGTGCACATGTTGCCGGCTATCTATTGTCATTTCTTCAGCTGCGATTTGTAAGCACAGGAAGAGAAGTATTGTAAGGTATGTTAGTTGGCCGGTTGGCGAATGGGGTTATGGTAAGAAAGGCCTGAGTTGCAAGGATGTGGCACAGCATTGCGCATGTGCTAATAATGATGTAATGGCATGGCTTGAACGGTTAAAGGTATTGGCACAGTGTTAGCGCATAATGCTGTCACAATGACTTGATTTACAAAAGTGTTTTACAATGGTGCAATCCCATTGAAAAAACACTTTGCAAATCAGGCCCTCTTGCTGACTGTTGCTGTCCTCTCTCTTGCCTCCCTTCTGTCTGTCCACTTTGTCTCTCTTCTCTTTCCACCACATTTACTATTTGACCATCTCTGTTCCTCTCTCTCACTCTATGGGCCTCATCATGAGCTGGGCGGTATACACGCTGTAATACCGCTCAACTGTAATAGCTTTAGCATCCACCGGTCTGGTGGTATTACCATTAACGGTAAATCCCCATTCCCCATTGGGTCCATTGGAACCAATGGGGCATTTTCTGCACTAATATCATGTGTTAATTCAGCCGGCGGTAATACAGGGCGCTAAATGTGCGTTTCACCTCCAGAAAAAAAGCTGGAGGTAAAACAGCCCATTTAGTGCCCCATTCTTGATAGAGCCAGCCCTTAAATGCAGCAGTAACACCATTACCGCCGCATTTATGGGCTACCACCCAACTCGTGATGAGGCCCTATTTCTTCAAACTAGCTATTCTCCTATCTCTACTATCCATGGCTTCCTGATCTCACCGCCCTAGTGTCTCTCTCCCTCTCTGAAGACCCTCCTCTACCTCACTCTCTCGTTGGTTCTATTTCTCACAACTCACCGTTCTTTTCTCCCTCTCTCTCTCCCAACTCGCAATTCTTCTTGCTCTCTCTCCCCTCCATGGCTTTCCTATCTCACATCCTCCTCTGTCTCTCTCTGCCACACTGTATGTGTGTCTCTCTCGCTCTGCCTGTACCTGTCTCTCGCTCTCTCCATCTCCCTATCCTCTCCCTCTTTTTCACTCTCTCACTCTCTCCCTCTCCATGGCTCCCTTATTTAACACCCTACTCTTTCTCTCTCTGCTCCTCCCTTTCTCTCTCTCTCTCTCTCTCTCTCTGCCTGTCTCCCTCTCCCCCTCTCTCTTTCTTTCTTCCCCATCTCATGGTCTCTCTTTCTCTCTGCTTCCCCTTGACTCGCTCTCTTCCTCCCTCCCCTTTTCTCTCTCTCTCTCTCTTTCTTCCCCATCTCATGGTCTCTCTTTCACTCTGCTTCCCCTTGACTCACTCTCTTCCTCCCTCCCCTTCTCCCTCTTTCTCTCTTTCTTCCCCATCTCACAGTCTCTCGTTCTCTCTGCTTCCCCTTGACTCGCTCTCTTCCTCCCGCCCCTTCTCTCTCTCTCACTCTCTTTCTTCCCCATCTCACATTCTCTCTTTCTCTCTGCTTCCCCGTGACTCTCTCTCTTTCTCCCTCCCCTTCTCTCTCTCTTTCTTCCCCATCTCACAGTCTCTCTTTCTCTCTGCTTCCCCGTGACTCTCTCTCTTTCTCCCTCCCCTTCTCTCTCTCTTTCTTCCCCATCTCACAGTCTCTCTTTCACCCTGCTTCCCCTTGACTCGCTCTCTTCCTCCCTCCCGTCACGCTCACTCTCTCTCTTCCCCATCTCACAGTCTCTCGTTCTCTCTGCTTCCCCTTGACTCGCTCTCTTCCTCCCGCCCCTTCTCTCTCTCTCACTCTCTTTCTTCCCCATCTCACAGTCTCTCTTTCTCTCTGCTTCCCCGTGACTCTCTCTCTTTCTCCCTCCCCTTCTCTCTCTCTTTCTTCCACATCTCACAGTCTCTCTTTCTCTCTGCTTCCCCTTGACTCTCTCTCTTCCTCCCTCCCCTTCTCTCTCTCTTTCTTCCCCATCTCACAGTCTCTCTCTCTGCTTCCCCTTGACTCGCTCTCATCCTCCCTCCCTCTCTCTGCGGTCCCTGTCCCGTCTCCCTTTCTCTCTGCTTCCCCTTGACTCGCTCTCTTCCTCCCTTTTCTCCCCTGTTTCCTAAATCACCTCTCCTCCGGGAGAGGGAGGCAGGTGAGGACTAAATACATTAGCCCACCCCTCCCTCGCCCTGCTGCCTGAAGCAGCGCAGGGTCTTCTCCAAGGGGACCCATCTGCCCTCTCCGCTTTCACAGCTTTTAATTGAGTAAGAAAGATTTATGAAACATTTACCGCACGGAAGCTCGGCTCCTCGCCACTAATTACTGCGTCCACATTTGAGGGAAATCAAATCAGGGCGGCGGCGGCGCCCGGTCATTGCTTACACTCAAGTCTGCTCACGGCTGTGAGGGACGCGGCATCAGCGCCTTGACAGGCTGGGGACCCACGGTGGGGAGGAGGAGGCACTAAATGGGACGGGCAGCGTGCACTACACAGGGACCCACGGTGGAGAGGAGGCACTATATGGGACGTTGGCAGCGTGCACTGCACAGGGGCCCATGGTGGGGAGGAGTCACTATATGGGAGTGGGGTATCGTGCACTGCACAGGGACCCACGGTGGGGAGGAGTCACTATATGGGGCGGGGGTGTCGTGCACTGCACAGGGACCCACAGTGTAGAGAGGAGACACTATATGAGACGGGGGCAGCGTGCACTGCACAGGGACCCACGGTGGAGAGGGGGCACTATATGGGACGGGGCAGCGTGCACTACACAGGGACCCACGGTGGAGAGGGGGCACTATATGGGACGGGGCAGCGTGCACTACACAGGGACCCACAGTGGAGAGGAGGCACTATATGGGACGTTGGCAGCGTGCACTGCACAGGGACCCATGGTGGGGAGGAGTCACTATATGGGACTGGGGTATCGTGCACTGCATAGGGACCCACAGTGTAAAGAGGAGACACTATATGGGACGGGGGCAGCGTGCACTGCACAGGGACCCGCGGTGGCGAGGAGTCACTATATGGGACGGGGGTATCGTGCACTGCACAGGGACCCACAGTGTAGCGAGGAGACACTATATGGGACGGGGGCAGCGTGCACTGCACAGGGACCCGCGGTGGCGAGGAGTCACTATTCACTATATGGGATGGGGATATCATGCACTGCACAGGTACCCACGGTGTCGACGAGGCACTATATGGGAAGGTGCAGCGTGCACTGCACAGGTACCCATGGTGGGGAGGAGTCATTATATGGGACAGGGATATCGTGCAGTGCACAGGGACCCACAGTGTGGAAGAGTCACTTTTTGGGACGGGGCAGTGTGCACTGCACAGGGACCCACAGTGGGGAGGAGTCACCATATAGGACCGGGCAGCATGCACTTCACAGGGATCCATGGTGGGGAGGAGGTACTATATAGGACGGGGTATCGTGCACCGCACAGGGGCACACGGTGTAGAGGAAGCACTATATGGGACGGGGCAGCGTGCACTGCACAGGGACCCATGGTAGGGAGGAGGCACTATATGGGATGGGGTATCGAGCACTGCACAGGGACCCACGGTGTAGAGGAAGCACTATATGGGACGGGGCAGCGTGCACTGCACAGGGACCCATGGTAGGGAGGAGTCACTATATGGGATGGGGTATCGTGCACTCCACAGGGACCCACGGTGTAGAGGAGGACCTATGTGGGATGGGGGCAGCGTGCACTGCACATGGACCCACGGTGTAGAGGAGACACTATATGGGACGGGGGCAGCGTGCACTTCACAGGGACCCGCGGTGGCGAGGAGTCACTATTAACTATATGGGATGGGGGTATCATGCACTGCACAAGTACCCATGGTGGGGAGGAGTCACTATATGGGACGGGGGTATCGTGCACTGCACAGGGACCCACCGTGTGGAAGAGTCACTTTATGGGACGGGGGCAGTGTGCACTGCACATTGACCCACGGTGTAGAGGAGGCACTGTATGGGATGGGGTATCGAGCACTGCACAGGCACCCAAGGTGTAGAGGAAGCACTATATGGGAGGGGGCAGCGTGCACTGCACAGGGACCCAGCATGGGGAGGAGGCACTATATGGGACGGGGCAGCATGCACTGCACAGGGACCCACGGTGGGTAGGAGTCACGATATGTAACGGGGGCAGTGTGCACTGCACAGGGACCCATGGTGGGGAGGAGGCACTATATGGGATGGGTGCAGCGTGCACTGCACAGGGACCCACGGTGGGGAGGAGGCACTATATAGGATGGGGGCAGCATGCACTGCACAGGGACCCACGGTGGGTAGGAGGCACTATATGGGACAGGGGCAGCATGCACTGCACAGGGACCCACAGTAAGGAGGAAGTACTATGTGGGACGGGGGCAGCCTGCACAGAACAGGGGGTATATATTGAGTTTAGCTATGCGAACAGTAGCCAGGGGAGTAACTTTGCTGAACATTGGGCGAAAGGGGAGGATGACATCAAAATGAAAGGAGCCCCTCCCAAAAGAGGGCCACAAATGTTGGGGGAGGGAAAAACACCCTTGTCTCCCCCTAAAATTACGCTCATGAGAACAACCTCTGCAGGACTGATACTGAGACCAGTCTGAGGAGTGTAGGCTGTTAGACCATCCGAATCTGAGGCCCGGAGCCTCCTGCCTCCTTGCCCTGGTAAGGACATCCCCAATACGGAGCATCCTGCACCAGCCCATTAACCCTGACCTGGCATTTTTTTATCTCCCACATAAAAACATATCTTTTGCCCGGTACTGCCCAAAAGATCCATACTAGGTGCTGTGCACCCACAAAACCCATACCTGGCACCATGACTCCCCCCTAGAGAGCACCCATACCTGGTGTCCGACATTTTCCAGATGAGATGAAATGATTTTCCCAGGGTCACTGTTAGGCAGAGTTTGTATGCAGTACCCTCTGGGACCACTGCATGCAACTATGACTACAGGTGTAAGCAAACCAACCTTTTGTATAAGTCTGTACTACAGAGTTTTGGTAGCGGTGCTGAGCAGCCAGGCTTATCTCAACAGGGGAATGTGAGCAGTAATGATGTAACACAGAGGTCTACAATCACAGGTATTCAAATAAACTCTTACACTCAAGGTTTATTTGATACATACTTATTAATTTATTTATCTGTCAGTTATAAAACATTCATTAGAAGGAAGCAATTATATGACACAGAAATATACTTCAATACTATTTCAGAATACTTTTCAAGATGAGTAAAAGGCAAAGATAATTATAACATGGCAGGTTACAATTATTCTTAGACAGTGCAAATACTTGGAGTTCACAAGAAGAGTCAATTCAATTCAATAGACTAGGCCAAAGTTAGTGGGTCAAACAAAGTGTTTGATAGGAAAAAGCAGTTCTGGTAAGTAAACAGTAAAGTCTCAGCACAAGTTCTCAGAAGCAGTTTGTAAAAAGAAGAATCATATTTTGGGTGACATGCTGATTAGGCCTGCGAGTTGCAAAAGTTTCAAGCACTTTCACCATGAGAGGTAAGTACTCTCAGTCTTATTTGACAGTACCTTACAAAAAACAAATAGATGCAGCTGATGAATTCTGTTCCTGAGAGTTCCTGCAGATATCTCTGTTCTTGTGCCTCAGTCATGGGGACAAGAGGGAGGATGTCGGGAGACTCCTGCACTGCACTCGTCTGGTCAAAAAGCTCACAACTGGCAAACTTCAATTCCGGTGGCTGTAAGTAACGCACACACACTGGTGTCCCTCTCCCTGGTCTTATGGTTTCCTGCAGAAACTCTGAGGAAATTCAACTTGTTCCAAGATGGGTATCCAGGTGGCTTACTTTGGAGTTGATTGGTCTCACCACTGTCATGATTCCTGCCCCTCATGTCCCCAGCCCTCCAAGATGCCAGGCTGGAGCCAGGCCATGATCACCTACATGGCCCTCAAGGGCCTCTCCATCCCTCCAAAGACCCACTTGGAGTCAGACTTGGCGCTTGTGGCACCAGACTCACTCACTCCCATTGGATAACATTGGGGAATTGGACTTGTAGTGCATTGATGGGGACAAGATGGATACCCCACATATTCTGGTTCCCAGAACTGCATGTGCAGTCTGGTCTTTAAGGTGTGGTTCAGCCCAGAGACACCTGGGATACCCAGAGACTATTTAAGCCATGCCCAGGCTGAGAAACTTGCTTTGTGTTTTCTGCACCTGCAGTGTGACACTCACCGTGTTCGGATCGGTCTCCAGTAGGCCTGCATCTTACTTCTGCGCTCAACTACTGCAAGAACAAGAACACTGTTAGGAACAGCCTTACCTTGCGGCGCTTCTGCCCATCATTCCTCGCTCCTTCTGTTCTGCGGGCATCTTCACGGGGTGTCATTTCCATCCCGGCATCCCGCTTCGTAAGAAAAAGGGAAAAGAACAGAAAAAAGGCATTAGTAAGCATTCAGCAAATCTTCGCTTATATTTAAAGACTGTACGAGCTTCAAACGCTTACCTGAATCCAGGCGCTCTGTGGGAACTCTGTCTCTGGAACTTCTCGTCCATCTGCAAGAAGGAAAAGACACTCCAGGTTAGCGTGAAAACATCTAGAGGCGCTGCATACCGCGCTTACTCACCGAATTTCTTCTTCATAACCGGCATCCACGTTGAAAACATCGCTGCACCTAAAAGACACAGAAAAAGAACTAAGTTCAATACAAATACGAAAAGGTCGCATCGCGCATCACGCTCTCATTCACCTTCAGCGCTACTCATCTCAGCAGCACGTCGCCATCCCCGGACGCCGGCCATCATCTAAGGAAGGAAAGGAACAAAGATAGAGAACTGTTCAAAAGACTCATTATACTTACCTGTCGGACTCTTGCCAGTGAAGTAACTTGGCAGCAACGAGCCCGCATCAATCAACGTGCCCCTGCGCTGAAAGCAGGACGAAGAGCACACTTTCCAAGAAAACAAGGCCCAGTCTCCAGTCGAGTAGACTCCAGGGAAGGGTTTGAGGTCATAAGAGGTCAGAACAGGCTGAGTGACGCCCCCGTGGATACAAGGTCAGCGTTACAACCAACTCTAATGGAGAAGTCATCCTTTGCAGGGCTTCTCTGTCGATGCAAACTTGGCGATTCAGACATGCAGCAGGGCTTCACCAAGCAAACCAACGGTCCAGGAGTGGCAGCAGCCACCCTCTTCAAGCTCTTCTTCGGTTCCTTCGTTCCAGTGGTCGACTCTCCCTTCCAAACCAAGAGACTCGCCTTTTATTCAGTTCTCTCCCATTCATTCCACCCTAGCTGTCACTCACCCAGCAGGGTGGCTGTCCTTGCCAGACAGTAAGCCAGCCAATCACCACAGAGTGCATTTGGGTCTCCTAGGAGATGAAGCACAGGGAGTTTCGGGCACCTCCCTCACTTCCTGACCACCCCAGACACTTGGGCACCAGAAGCAGGTTTCACACCTGAAGCCCGCCAAAGGCGAAGGAACAAAGAGACCAAACCTGGTTTGGCGTGCAGAGAAAGTCTCTTGAAGAACCTTTCCTTAAAGAAATGGCAAAAAAAGAAGACCGGGACTTGTTTTTACAAAGGGGGCTCAGAAGCTATCTTGAAAAACATGCCTCCCGCGATTTAACATTCCTGAGCTATGAATAGTTTGTGGTCGGGAAAAATCATGGTAGTTCATTGTAAAACCACTGCCACCAGCCATTCTGAGAGGAAAGGTTAGAAGTTGACTGCTACATGAGTTTCTAGACACAAGGGATACTAAGTAACCCCTCCAGCATGTTATTGTAAGATGGGGTGTGCTGGGTCTAGGAATTAAAAAGACTAGTAAAGTCAATTTCACTTTACTTACTCTGGGAAATAGTAGTTTATCCCAGAGAAGGTAGTTAAACCTTGGGAAAGCCTTAAAGGGTTCCCTGTGTCACTGCACTGAGGATGCTGTGTGACACAAATGAAAGGATGATGCCTATGGAGTTGGCTAGACTCCATAACCAAAGAAAACACAAGGGTAAAACACATTGACTTGAAAAGTTGAAAGTCCCAAAGTTTAGCAAAAGTGCTGGGGGGCTCTTAGGTGGGAGGAATTGGCACATTTTGAGAATTCTCCCTAACAGTCACTCACATGAAGAGGAAGCTGTGATTTGAACTTTGGGCACATGGCCATGAATCATCTGTCATATAGAGATGGTTTGAAATGTCCACAAATCAAATTATAAACCAACATTACAAATAGACAAATATTTATGTTAAGCAAAAAGATAATGATTGCAACTTTGCTGCCCTTGTTCTGAAGGGAAGACCAGGTGGGTCACAATGCAAAGTAATATCAGCCTGCAAAATCTCGACTGCAATCTGCCGCCCTCGCTATCACAGAACATTCTCTCCCCACAGCACCCCACCCTGTTATTTTTACAGGGTCCAGTGACGTGAAACTCAAGTCAAGCTCGAGCCAGCCACTTGATGAGCCTCTGTGTGCTCAACTAAACCTGCACATTCATGCTCAAGAGTCCATTTTGAGATAATCTCGAGAAACAATCAGGAAATCTGCGATGAAATAAGTGCTTCAATAGTGAGTGTGGCAAGTACGGATGGTGACTGGCATGGCTCAATATCAAACTCCTGAAAGCAGAAAGGGTACAATGCATGAATCTTGAATGACACCTTTGGAATGGCAGATTATAGAATTGCTGTCTATTGCATCATATGTGTTATAGAAACGCACTGTATCACCTCCACAACTGAAATACAACTACCGAGCGGTATTGTCTTTACACATATGCTGTGTTGTTTGGGCCCAAGGTCCCAGTGGAACTCTGCTTCATTTCTATTGGACACACGGGATCCATACGAGAACATTGTGCAGATTTGTTCAGAAGATGAGATGAACCGGGACGGTCTTTTGAGTAATCAATTGCCCTGAGGAAGACCTTTAATGGTTGAAACACATGTTGGTTGTTCCTCTGTTTTGACCTGTCCAACCGCAATTGATAAAAACAACCTTTTCAAGAGAATTCTGCCTTCAACTGCTTCCTTTGTTCCAACTGATTAGTAGCCATTGGGTATTCTACGTATTTGAAACTTCCCTTTTTGTTGACTTGAGCACATTGAGGTCTAGACAAGCTAACATACATCATTTAGTAGATTGTGGTCCAGGAGCTAGCACCACGCTATGTCTTAGACCTTTGCAACTCATCTATCAACCAATATACATGCAGATTAGCTGGAACCCTGGTTTCAGCCCCTCCCTGGTAATAACAATTTTTTTCTGACCATATCTACCAATATTTCAAGGGGAATCCAGCTTGGATTCGTACAGTAAGACGGAAATGGTTTCTCTCCAAACAGGCTCTCCAGCCCTCCCCAAGTGGACACCTGTTTGGCCCTCTTTCCCGTTACACTCACATCCTCATTTAAAACCACCACATCCTTTCCACAAATATCATTTTGAGACTTTTACTCTTTCGACTTCCTGCCGAATCGCCTGGAGGAGTTGCTCAGATTATACAAAATGAGGTCCAACATTAACTCTACTTACCCTCAGTCCTTGTCTTCACAGGGCCCTACTGTGTGTTTCCACTATGGTCTACGTTTTCAGAGTTATCTCCTTTAGATGTTTCCGCAGCCGCACTTAAACTGAAGTCTGCCTCACCTCGGGAACCTATTCCTCTTGTTATTATTAAGGACATTCTGCCTCAGCTCATCCATTTGCTGACCAAAGCAGTGACACCTCTTTCCGTACAGGGTCATTCGTTCCTCCCTTAAGCATGCCAGGGTTATTCCCTTGCTGAAAATACCTTCTTTAGGCCCTCTTGTTCCTGCTAATTTCTGACTTATTTCTCTTCTCGCTTTCTCTATGAAGCTTCTGGATTGTTTGGTCTGTCCATTATGTAATACCTTTTTTAAGAAATCTTCCTTTTTCCACTCTTCTCAGTCTGGTTTCTGTCCAGGATGGGGGACAGAGAGTGTCCTGGTCTCGATTATGGACGATCTGGACCGGCCCCCTGATAAGGGCGGCATCAGCGCTTTGCTGTTGCTCGACCTCTCTGCCACCTTTGATACCATGGATCATGGAGTCCTGCTAGATCGCCTGGTGGGGGCCGGATTCTCGGGCACCATTCTGGTTTGGTTGTCCTCTTTTCTATCGGACCACTGGCAAACTTTTTCTTCCTCCTTTTTTATCTCCCAGGCAGCGGCCCTCACTTGCGGTGTCCCCCAAAGGTCCGCCATCTCCTCTGTCCTATTTAATGCCTACATTCAATCTCTTACCAAACTTATCTTCTCCCAAGCATTCCTTTGCTATTCTTATGCTGATGACACCCAAATCCTGGTCTGTCTTGATCTTTCAAACCTGAATCGACAGCCAAGTTTCGTGTCTGTCTAGAGGCCCTGGGGGAATGGATGTGCAACAACTGGCTCAAGTTGAACAGCGAAAAGACTGAGGTGTTGGTGGTAGGCCCCCCACCCCCATTGACATCTTCTTTCTGGACCCCTGATTTCTGGCCTTCCTCTTAAGGCCCTTTTCCTGCGCCCGTCTCCACGTTAAAGATCTAGGAGTTAAACTCTCCTACTCCCGCTCCATGGAGCCACAAGTCAGGACAGTTTGCCTGCAGCGCTACTTTCAACTTAAACCTCTTCATCGTGTCCTTCCTTTTATCCCTGCTCACCTCCATGCACTGGTAGCCTCTGCTCTCGTCACTTCTATGATTGACTACTGTAATCTCTATTTCTCACCCAGCCTGCTTACATCATTCAACGTCTTCAGGTTCTCCAGAATTCTGCAACACGCCTGGCCACCTCTGCTCCTCAGTGGGCCGACATCTCTCCCATTCTTAGGAGACTGCATTGGCTCCCGTTAGCCAAACACATTCAATGAAAGCCCTTTGTCTCGTTCATCTGGCTTTTTATAGCCAAGGGACCGAATATCTTCAAGCTAAGTTTCATCCATACAATCCAGGACAGGCGTTGCGCTCCACCGATGCCTGTTTAATTTCCATGTCAGTAGTGAAATACAGTCGGATTGTGGGCCACTCCGTCTTAGTGGTGGCTGCTGGTCTCTGGAACTCTGTGTCGCGTTCTCTCAGAGCCATGGTTGGACGCATGGCATTTTGTAGGGCCTTGAAGACTCATCTCTTCTAACTTTCTTCTGTTTAACTACCCGTCAAAGGGTACCATGATGCCTTTGGGCGAATGCCGTGCTATATAAGTTTCCTACAATTCAATACAATATAAACAAAATTATTACTGTGTGAAAAGCCCCAAAGCTGTAAAATATAGATACATGTGAGATATATAGATTTGTTTGCATCATGGCACACCTTTCTCGCTGCATTTATTTTCAAAAATTACTGGATGGATTTGCACTAAGACATAAATTGAATATCTGTTAAGGTTTGTGCCCAGCTTGTACTTTTTTAGCGCAAATCCGTTTAGCTCTTTTCACAGTGTGCATGTTCGATCATAGCACTTTTTATACCATGGTAAAATGAACAGAGTTAGTTTGAGGAATTTCCATCTGGCAAACATGTAGAACTTTTGACTTTTTTCATTTTTATTAAAAACAAAAGGATGTGTTGATTTCATCTCAGGATAGGGTGGTCTGCTACCCAGAACACCTTACCCTAAGCTCCATAACATATGACCGCTGCATTAGTCTCCTGATCTGCAGCACCTGCTCTCCAGTGGCACAAAGCAGGTTCAGAGATCACCAGTGATATTTTGACAGCTGCTATGACAGCCAAGTCACTGCAGTGCATAGGCTGTATATATAATCTGCACCACTATTTCAAAACAGAATGTTCAGGAATTATCATCCTGGTGGCAGTTTAATCTTCAAAGATAAACCATGCCTGAGTTGTGGGTAGGATGGCTGGTAATTCACATGATTATTAAAATCACATCTGATTTGAATCATACACATGTCAATACTATGAGTCCAGGTCAGCTGTGGAATGGTTGTGTGTATTTTAGTCAGCAGGACAAGAGACTAAAAGACATTGCCTCTATTTTGATTATTTGTGAGGTCAGGAAACACCTCTCTAAGGACAGCCCATCAGCAGGTGATGTCCTGGGAAACAGAAATTATAGGGCAAACCATCATGATTTTTGTGGACATCTTTCCCTTGTGTCACTCACAAAAGCACTTTGGGTAATGTGATGAATCTGATGATGTCATCAATCCTTTCCCAGAGGTAGTCTCTCCACTTGTGGCCAGGGGAGAGCAGCCGCTACCTGATCCTGATCCTGGGGGCAGCTATTAGAGGGAAGACCACATGGGGGGGAGGCAACCCACGAGGGGAGGTTGGTATTATCAGATGAGACATGGTATGCCCCTTTGACCTTCAGAGATGCCCCATCCATTCTTCATACCTTAATGGCATATTGTGCTAACCCCCCCAAACATCCTACAAGACTTGCTGATGACCTCCAACCATATCCTGTAATGACAAAGACTGATTATCCATGCTTTAAAGATACTGGGGTGATGAGTCAGAATGGAGTTATGAAGATAACTAGAGCACGGAAGCCCACTCCACACTCTAGTTGTTGGAAGGAGTGACACTATGGTGGGAGCTTTAAATCTCCAACAGCTGATGAGGCAGAGAGAGAAGCTGACAGAAGCAGGAGGCTACTGTTGGGTGGATAAATGACTTGGCGATAGCCCTGTGGCCGCAGAGGAGAGAGGAGCAGACTGAGAGCTTTGTGACATGAAAGGTCTACTGATCCAGCAAAATGTGAGTAGCAGGAGTACCAGAGTCCTCGCATTACCCGCACAGTTACAGCAGAATGCTATCTCCAGACCGCAAAAGTCCAACAAAAAGCGGAGGGGGGACAAGACGCTATACCTACCGGAGTGCTGCAGCAGCGACGGAAGCCTGCAAAGGATGGCGGAGCAGCCACACATAACTGGTGAGCCCATCAGGGAAAGTTGGGATGCTGGGGCACTGCACGGCAAGTACCGCGCACCGTGGGAAAGGGCCGCAGACATAGTGAATGTGACTAAGAAAGGGTCGCTGACTATTTGGATATCACGAGCATTGCAAAGACTGAAGTCTGCAATTAAATGTAAGTCTAACACCTGTCTGAGAATGTCCTGGCAGGGGAGTGTCAATTGTGTGAAAAGGATCCTAAGGAAGACCATACCTTTGGGATTGTGAATAAAGTAAACTCTGTGAGAAAGTCCTGGCAGGGGCGTATACCAGGCACAGTCAGTTGTGTGAAAGGAATCCTGAGGAAGAATCTATACCCTTGGGATTGTAAACCAAGTAAACTGTGTAAAAAGGTCCTGGCAGGGGAGTACACCAGGCAAAGCCAATTGTGTGAAACAAATTATAAGGAAGACCCATACCCTTGGGATTGTGCACGTCTGTAAAATGAATTGCAAATATCAGGAAGAGGAAGTTATCTTCTTGAGTTATAAAGAACCTGGGCAAGCAAGACATTCTCAGAATTTGTGAACATCATCTAAGCGAAAGCCTTTTTTGTTGGAATCTTATATTGTGTTGCACTTGAACATGTGTGCACTTTTCAAGTCAAAGGCATTAGCACCTTAGAGTTACTTTTATCATGTGAGGGCCAGAATAGGATTTAAGACAGAGGAAATTTTGCCTTGGACATCTTGACATCGGACAGACCCTTCATTTTGGTTGAGGTAGGCAAATACCTCTTAGAACAGGGACAGTGAGGCATTTTCCAACCCTCTTATTATTTGAATAAAAGTCTATAACAACCAACATGACTGCTCTCATTCCTGGTTCATCACAGTATGATGCAATAAAACAAAGACCTCTTGTCACAAGGACATTCATTTGACCCCTTAAAGGAAGATTGATATTGTCCATACCCTTGTAAGCTTTTTCCTATAAAAGAAGGTGTCTCCTTATGATGAATTATATGGCATCCTCACGAAAACCCTTCCTAAAGTCTCCTCTCAGGTGGCCAGGGAAAAGCCAACGCTTCCTGATCCTGACTGTGGGGGCGGTTCTAGCTGGGAGGATCACCTGGGAGGAGAAGGTCCCCAGGGAAACAGGAGGACTTAATTGGATGAGATGCAGTATTTGTCTACCTCCAGGAAGGAAATATCATTAATGCCAGAACATGCAATGGCCTGTTGTCAAATAGAACGTGTGAATGTAGACAATTACAACTGGTCATGTATTAAGGGCTAAAAAATCTCTTATAAAAATGATAAAACGCAGAGAAATAGGAAACCCTATGAGTCTCAGGAAAAGCATGCAGAGAGGTATTTTAAAATTAAAAATCTAAAACTAACAAACAATCTCATTCCGTTGTAACTATGTAATGCCGGCAATCCTACCATGAAGTCCTATGGACTCCATGGAATGGGGATTAACATACCATTGCTGGCACCTGTAATCTGCTGGTAATTCTGGCAGATCAGCGCCAGTAACAGTATTACTGTTTGCCGGTATCCCGCAGGTTTTACCGGCAGCATACTGTCAAACGCATAATGAGACCCACTGCATTTATAGCATGACATTTTCTGAGATTTGGTCTGCATTAGGTGAAGGGAAAAAGTGTGGATTTCTAAGTGAACATGTGCATGCGACAGCCTTTTTATGTGCCTTGATTCTGTTGTAAAATCCTAAGCATGTGTCTGTGCGTTTGTGTGTGTGCATGTCCTTAATGTAGGGTGCCCAGATATGAAAGGTAAAAAACCGGGACAGGGCAACTGACATAAAAGTAGGACTAACCCTCGAAAGTGGCTGTCAAGGCACTACACTTCAGTAGCATTTGGAGGAGAAGGGGGTTTAAGTGTTACTGTTCAAAGAAACACATATTATAATGAATTCATCACAAGCTAACACTATCTTAAGTTGTAAAATGCAGCATTTCTTCTTTGAAAGGTTGTGCATTCATGCCTGTCAGCTATAAAGACCTACTACAAATAACCGGAACCACTGCAGTTTCCAATGGGAACATAATCTGGAGAAAAGGGGACAGAGCACCAAAAACCAGGACAGTCCTGGCAAAACCGGGACGTCTGGTCACCCTACCTTAATGAGAAAACGATTGTAATGTAATGACATGTGAGGTTCTCTTGGTTACGCACCTCTAGCATTTTGGGGGTGCATATTGAGTAAGATCCTGAAATAACAAGGCAGTGCTAGTGGCGTGGATGAAGGGGCAGGCAGGTATGCATCCTGTGGATTTGAGGAGTGAGGGATGGAAGTATCCAAGTCCTGAGTGCCTGTATGCATCTATGGGGTTTGTGGCTCTGACACTTGGGTATATGTTTTATCTGGAGAGGAAAACCCAGGATCGATTACATGACAGAGTTGAGACACCAGCCAGGAAAGTCACTGGTGTGGAGGGGGAGAGGGCCTGTGACAGAGCTAAAGATGTAGCGGTCCATGCAATGAGCTTTGAGCGGCTCCAGAGAGGCTTCTGGGGTGCGGGTGGGTAGGGCTGGGTATCCAGCTGGCATGAGGGTAGATGGCTGTGTACGGGCCAGGGTGGTGCTAGTATATAGCAGTTATGGAAATCGATGTGTTGGCTTTTTAAGGAAAGATGTTCACTTTCCATTCTGCTTACTCTGTTTTTCGTTGTTAATCTGAAAGCAGCAGGATGTAGGAAATAACTGTGTATTTGGAATGGTTACTTTGATGTGAAGATAGGCTTAGCCCTGTCCTAGAGGCCAAACAATTACCACCTGCTTCTGCACTCCTCAAAACAGGAAGGCCCAAAACAGGTGATGAAAGAATGCAATTGGCATCCCAGATGTAGGTGTGTCATCTCTTAACTCATGCCAGCACCGAGGGCACGATCGGAGGTTCCTCACATCTGGATAATTGTGGGGCAGTGGGGGCGAAGAGGCTGGAAACCTCCCCCCTCCAGAGAGTTGCATGCTATGTACATAAGTGCTGCACATGAGGCGTTGAATGAAGAGAACGGAGAGAGGGAGAGCATGGCACTGAGTATCGAGAGAGAGAGAGCGAGAGAGAGCGAGAGCGAGAGCGAGAGCGAGAGCGAGAGCGAGAGCGAGAGAGAGAGAGAGAGAGAGAGAGAGAGAGAGAATACAAAAAGGAAATATTTGCAGGGAGTGCACAGCACAGGACCCCTCCAGTAGCAGTTCCAGGAAGTGACTGTTGCAATCTCTGTCATTCTGTAAATAGGAGCCCACCACGTGCCACCCACCTGCTGACCCTCTTCACTATCCTTCGAGGGGGCGGGGCCTTATTGACGATGATAATATTGAAATGAAGGGAAGGGAACGTTTTATTTGGAGTTTGAAAAAGGGTCGCCTGGACTATGATCCCACTAAAGTCTATGAGAGACATTTTGCTTGTTGGGTGATTGACTCTAAATAAGGATGATTTGCATATACAAGCCACTAAAGTGATTTAATCGCATATCACAGCTTAAACTCACACATCCTGCTATCATGACATATTAGTAGCAGAGGTCCATCAGCCATTACTAGCAGAAGTTACCAACACCCTCATTCACGTATGTTTAGCATTGAAACATATATCACCAAGAAAGTTATAATGGGTTTAAAACGTTTTTTTTAAAAAAAAAACGTTTAACCTGAAATGTGAAAGTAGGAAACTCCATTTGAGCCAAGTCACACATTCCACAAGGCCACTACCACTGCCCTCTTAGACAAAGACAACTGCCTGGAGAAAAAGGCTTGCATCTGAGCTAATTTGCATACCCACAATGCTTTACTGTTCTGGCTCAGAACTGGCCATGAAGTAAAGGGACAGTTAAGGTGATCAGATTTAATGCAACAGAACCCTTCAAATTCAGCAGATGTGAGGATAAAAATTGTTCCCTGCCCTCCCATACACACACCAAGTGCCCCCTTCCTTTGGCATGCTGCCCCCCCACCCCTCAACTCCCTTATCCCTCCCTAGCGCTCTCCCATTCCCCCCACTCTGTGTTTTCCTGTGATGCACTCAAATTCCCGATCAGGTTTTCTTTCATCATTATTATTATTATTATTATTAGTAGTAGTAGTAGTAGTAGTAGTAGTAGTAGCAGTAGTAGTAGTAGTAGTAGTAGCAGCAGTAGTAGCAGTAGTATTATTTGGTTTTTACAAAGCGCAACAAGCCTGTGGGCCTCAGAGAGCACACACGACAGAACACAAGGAAGGCAAGAGGAGGTAGGAGGTGCCTACGTCGGTGGAAGATGGTCAGCGTATATTTATAAGTCTTGTCCTCAGAATTGAACAGGAACGTTTTCATGACTTTTTTAAAACTGGTAAGATTTGGGATATTCCTTAAGTCTGGCTGGACTGAATTCCAGAGGCTAGGAGCACAAGTGTCAAAACAAGTGCCCCTGAATCTTTTAAGTTTGGAACAGGGTACCCTCAGATTTCCAAGTTCATTAGACTGGAAGAGACTTGTATTTAAGGACTTTTTCAGGTGCTGCTGCAGGCAGATGGGTGCTATGCCATGTGTGAGTGAAATGACTTTGTGAGTGATACAGTAGTCCACTGGCAACCAGTGCAAATATTTTGTTGCCTGTGTCACATGTTCAGTTTTATCTAGCCCACAGACGGCTCTAACAGCTTAGTTCTGGGCTGTTTGGAGTATTTTTACGTTGCCTTTGAAGTTCCGACTAATAGACTTTTGGCGAGTCCTGCATTTACCAATGTCATTGCTACTAAGGAGATGTTTCTGGGAGACAGGTATGGTTTCATCCGTCTTATTAGTTTAGTCGTATAAGCACATGCAGCTTTGGTTTGTAAAACGTGCTTTATCATTGTAATGCCTGAGTCCAAATAGACTCCCAAGGTCTTCACCCATGAACTGACTTGTATACTACAATTGGATATTTCGAATTGAGCCTCCAGTTGTTTTATTCTCTGGTTCGTACCCACAATCAATAGATTGGTCTTACATTTGTTGAAGGCTAATGAGTTACTAGTCATTCATTCCCGGACTAAACCATGTACCACATTTATTTTAGCTTCATCCTTGTCATAATCCCCAGTAATCCCCAGTAAATTCCAAGACCACCTGGGTATGGTCAGCATAGTTAGTATATCCAATGCCAACGCTATCCAGGAGGTCAAAGAGTGGTCTTGTACACAATAGAACAATGTGGGTGAAAGGCATGCACCTTGTGGAACACCACATGTTAGTAGCTCTGTGGGTGCCCGGAAAACCCTCCAAAGCCACTCTGGCAGTTTGTGGACCAAGGAAGGATGCCATCCAGGAGATAGTGGTATCAGAACAATTCACCAGATCTCCCAACCTCTCAAGCAACAATGTACGATCAATGAGATAACATGTTGCCGAGAGGTCAAGAAGCACCAGTAATGCAATCTGACCATCATCAACAAGTTTTGCAAGATTAGCTCACAGGTCAAGCATAGCGGTTTCTGTTCCATGAGAGGATCAGAAGCCAGACTGTCGAGCACCCAACACGTTATATTTTTTGATATTTGTTTGTCGCTGTAAGTAGGCTGCCCTATCCAAGATCTTCAGTAGGCAAGTGCTAAAAACCTGCCTCTTCAGGGTTGGCTGTGTCTTTTTAAGAACAGGGGAGATCCATACTTCTTTTAGCCACGGAGGTACAGTAGATGTGCTGAAAGAGGAATCCACTATCTCCATAACAAGGGTTACTAGGCATTCAATGGATGCTTTATTATACTGGCTGGGCGTGTATCTCCATTGCAGACAGAGGGTTTTAAGCCTTTCACAATTTCTATCAGTCCAGCCTCAGGAACCGCATTAAGCTTGAATTAAGGAGAAAGAGATGGATGATTAGTCAGTAACTTGTTATTAGATCCAATTTTAGAAGTAAAATGGAGTGGGTTCTGTCGACATGCTTCAATAGTCGCAAGGTGTGTCTTGATTTTATTAGAAAATCTGTTCTTAATCGTAGCACACCATGAGTTGCTTTTAGGATGCTAAATAGCTCCTTTTCATCTGACTTAGCATTCTTTATTCTGTTTTCAAAGCTCTCTCTCTTTACCTTTAGAATATGTTATGTTAGAGTATTTCTAAAGTGCCAAAAGCCCGCAGGCATACAGGTGCTTTTCCTACCAGCGACTGCAAGCCCACTAGGGTTGAAGCAAATTATTTAAAACGTCTGGTTTCCAACAGTTTTCTAACGGTCAGGTGGTTCTCCTCCTTTCGAAGGGTCTCTGGCAACTCGTTCAAAGCCCGAGCGCCTATCATTCTTGTAAGGGGCCGCTGCAATTCGATAGGCTTCTAAGTTGGCCTGACAAAGTTGTCACTTTCAAAGCATCTCGCTATGCTTTTTGGCTTTCCTACTTTCAATGATGTTTGATGAAAACAAGTTTTACCTGGAGTTTTGCTTTTTGCTTTCTTATTTGTCATAAGTGCGAGAACATCAATCACAGAATTGGACGGGTATTGGCTTTTTTTACATTGGGCTGTAAATAGTAAAGGAGATAACAAAGTGATCTGTCCATGGGCTACTGTTAATAATAGGAGAAGAGAATTTGGGCCTCATCACGAGTAATACCGCCGGGATACCACACAACGGTATTTGCGTTATTTGTGCCGATTCCCAGGTTACAGGGGGCAGTGAATCCCCATTCCATTAGGACCCAATGAAGTTGGTGGGGCGCTATTGCTGCCAGCAATAATTGCGCCAGCGGTAATAGTACCGAAAATGGCACGAAAATTGCCAATTTTACCTCCAGCAAAAAGATGGATGTTAAAAGTGTCATTTTTCGACCCAACTCGTGATTTGGCCAGCCCTTAAATGCGGCGGTAATACCGTTAGGGCTCAGGCCAAACTTGTCATGAGGCCCTTTGTGTCAGGACCCAGTCAAGAATGTTACCATCTCTATCAGTAGGGGATTTGACAATATGGGAAAGTCCTATTGCTTCCAAAGTAGATAAAAGAGAGACAGCCTTACTACCCTTAGTATTTTAGGCCCAAAGGGTAAAGTGGCGCAAAATAATGGTATACGTGTTCGTTTTTACAAAATCTCCAAGCAAGGTAAGCAATTGTTCCTCAAATAGTGGGGTCTTCATAGGAGTCCAATATAGGAATAAGAGACAGATAGTTACATTTGCATTAACACTTAATTTAATAAGTGTGCGCTCACAGCTATCTAGATTGAGTCTTTGAACCCTAAGAGCGTCTTTAAGGATAATTGTGGTACCCCCGCGTTTTCCTTCAGTACTGTCTGTTCTTAATGTTGAAGGCCTGCTGGAGTGGCTAACTCAACTGCATGGTTGGTTGTTTCGGTTAACCAAGGTTTGGTTAACCATATTTCAGTTAACCTTGTTTCTGTCATACAAGCAACGTCTAAGGCCTGTAGCATGATCATATCTGCGACCTCAGTTGCATGTTTCACCAGAGAGCGGGGGATTTAGGAGGGCTATTTTCAAATTACCATTGCATTTACTCGCAATATTATCAGTGATAATAACGAGTGAAGTGCCATTAATCTTGGTTCGGCAGACTTTGTACTGATTACCCTTTCATTATTGATGTAAATATGTTCTTGCATAAATGGCACTGTATCTAAAAGGGTTTCAGTATCCCTTTTAGGATTATATTGGTTGCCATTAGTTATCTGTTCCTTGCTCCCCTCCAGCTCAGGTATGTAATCACGTTTATTAATAATGGAATCCGTGGGTAATAGTAGTGGACTCTTGCATGTGAGGTAACAACTATCTAATTCGAGCAGTTGCAACACACAAGAACTGTGCTTAAACGTGCTTCTAGTGCATTTCTGGCTGCCATAATGCCATCAGCTGGGTTCATGGTGTGGCAGAGGGTGGATTTCACCAAAGTAATTGTTGCTAAGGGAAAAGAATTAGCAGTAACTTATTCGTAGAAATGAGTACAGATAGGAACCAAGCGAATTTCGGTTCTTTGAAGAAACCACAGCCTGCTGCAGACTGGCTTGGAGTGAAGCACATGGCATGACGCGCCGGCGCTGACGCGCCTGACAATCAAGAAATGGGTGCAGTGGTCTACAAAGACAATGGTAAATGTAGTCCATGGAGCACAATACTAAAGGCACCAAGAAAATGCATTTTAAAATAAAACCACAAGTCACAGAGTTAAAACAATGATGCAGCAATTAAAGGAACGTTAATATGAATTGATAAAACTTAAAATAATAAAATTCACAGCAATAGAAATTCACAAAAAACACTGTCTGAATACAAACAATCGAAGCTAACTAGCAGCTAGATACAATGTAGTCAATAACTTGTTTTTTTGTGCCCACTCCCAAATGTAGAGAAGCACTTTCTACAGCAGCATCATTTTCACACCAGCCTTTACAAAGCAAAAAGGCCAAACATGACAGGACTAATTGGCCTTCTAGGAACACAGTGCTGAGGATGTGATCAACAGCCTAAATCATTTACTATATGTAATAGTCCAGCGGCTGACTGCCTGTGTTTCCTGTCACAGGTTCGGGCTTGGGTGGGCATGGTGGGCTTCAGGCTGTGGCGTTTTTGCGAGTTGTAGCAATATCTTTCATTTGGGCGCGATGGCCACTAGCTATCAGCGGCATGGCTACCCCCATACCGGATACCAGGTCTGGGTTACTTGAATGAGGAACTACCGGGCCAATCCGACCCTAGATGGCCCGGTAATTCCGAATTTAAGGAACCCGGACCCGGTACATCCCCATTCCCATTTGAGCCCCCATAGGGCTCAGTGGGAATGGGGAGGATGCTAACAACGGGCCCGTTAATAACGGGCCCGTTGTTAGCATCCTGGTGTGCTCGCGGGACCCGCTAAGGACGCCTGGTTTCACCAGGCGTCCTTAGCTGGTTTCCGCATGCAGACTCGTAATGGGCAGTAAGGGGTTGACGGCTCCGGCACCTTTACCGGCGCCATTAACCCCTTGTCGCCAAGGTTGTCATGACCTCCTTTGTTATCAAACACCCATTGCCCACTGCCCTGTAGATGTAGGCACTGCAAATGTTAAACCTTTTTTTTTCTAACTCCTAATCCCAGTAATAATTTAACAGCAATCATTTCCAGTAACTGAAATTCTTGCATTTGAGTTGCGGTTCACCGATTCCTGTGATAACAGGAACAATTTGTCACAGGCACTCAACACGTGTTGCCCTTCTTTTTTCCAGGTCCCATCATTCCACTTAATTGCTTTTTCCCACCATAACCCTCTCCCATTACCCCCTAACACGCATCTCCCTGGGTGGCACACTTTTTTTATCAGTGTCTTGCAGCATTGCTGCTGTAATCTCGTAAGATTCCCCCGGTCTTCCCTGATAAACCAAAAATATTGTACACATAACTGGCTTCCCAACTCACCCCCAAATCCCCAACATCACATGTTGTCTTCTTTTCCACTCCCAAGCTCTACCCTGATGTGATTGCTATTGTTATTGGTATTCATATAGTGCCTATGGCCAGGCCATCCAAGCATTGTGGTTCAAAGCAATCAGTGTTCCCATAGGAGTGACTACATAAACAGAAGAGTTTTGAGTCTCTTTCTGAAGTCGAGAATGTTTTTAGATTCTCTAAGGTTGCGGAAATTGACAATTCCTAGGGTATCCTCACTACTTCCATAGGGGAGCCCCTTTCCATGAGGCCAGGGAGGTGAGTGTGCAACCAGATAGTCCCACTGGAGGTAGTACGCAGCAGGTGGAGCTTGTGGGAGAGAATCCCCCTTTTGGACCAGTGACGACCACATTGGGAGAACACTGTTTTTCCATCCTTGCACATGACCCTGATGCCCCTTTCTAGAATTACCCCACTTTTCCTCCCTCTCCTCATTCCTCTTCACACTTACCCTCACAGCCCATCTACTTTGCTAAGGCAATTTAAATAGACAAGGTGGAGTACTAGGGAGTTACCATCACAATACTCACCTAGTACTGAGAGGAGGAGGGAATGCAGAGAAATACCGAGTACGCATTGAACCACTTTCACAAATCTAGCAGTTCACGAACACTGATTGGCAGAAGTAAGATAAAAAACAAAGAAGGACTTGACAATTTGTCAAGCCCTCCAAGGAGGAACCACGAGAGGAGAGGCGAGCCGGCTGTGCAGATTGCCGCTGACCGGGACGCCGTGCAGAAAGAGAGAGAGTCCAGGGCTGATCCAGGATGGGAAAACCATGCGGCCAAGAAGCAGACTCCAGGTGACCCAGAGACAGGGGGACCACGAAAGCACACCAGCACGCCATACACCAGCAGAAAAAACCTGCAGAGCAACTGCAGGGGGAAGGAAACTCCCAAAAGTTACCAGAGTATCACGAGTGAACCCAGCTGTTTCGAGGGAGCCAGCACTCGTGTAAACCATAACACAAGGTATGCAGGAAACCACAGCGGCTCAGAAACCTCAAGGAGGCTATTGCAAAAGCCGGAAAGGCAAGTCTGGGACTCGTACCCAAATCATACATGGACTTGTTCTAAGGCTTGGCAGGAGAGTGAACCAAGTCTACAGAAAGGGAGAATAAAGACAGAAATGCGAGTTTGGGACTCACATCCAAATCATAACTGGAGTTGAACTAAGGCTTGGCAGGAAAGTGAACCGAGTCTACAGCCAGGCAACGCTTCGGCAGCGCAGCACTTGGTGAAAGGAAACCATATCTGCACCCAAGAGTCAGGGACCCATACCGCTTGGAGAGAGAAACCATGCAATGCTTTGTTAGTGCAGCATTTGGTAAGAGGGAACAAGATCTGTATTCAAGGGTCAGCGATCGTTACAGCTTGGAAAGAGTATCCATGCTATTCCTCTTCAATGTGTAGCTAAAAGCTACACAACTGGTCTGAAAGCCTGAGAAAGACTGGGGAAAGAAAGACATGTCTCCAACAGCCAATGAGTGGCTGTAGTTAGATTAAGAGAATCCGATCAAGACAAGAACTGCCCTTTGTCCAGGGGAAGGGAATCACCGCTCTGGATCAAGTAGACACCACCTTTGATTTAGTTAGCTTAGTGTGTAAGGGACAGAGCTTGGATTTTGACACTGGAGAGTGGGACTTTTACTTTGGACATTCTGACACTAGTTATTTCCTTTGAGGCAGGGAAAGCCCTCTAAGAGTTAGGGTTTTCTTTTCCTTTTGCACCTTTAAATAAATGTTATAGCCAACCCCATGACCCCTCTGAGTCAGAGTCTTATTTGTGTGCCCTTGCAGGAAGTTCTTTTCGAGGTTTGATGGCATCCTTTTCCCTCCTCCAAGTAAAATCAAACGTTTGTGTGCCAGAGCACAAAAACTGCAGGGATGCCATTTAGTGGTTGCCAGGGATCGCAACTGCGACCCCTGAGGTCTCCCTTGCTACCCCTGTGGTCTACCCCTAAAAACAAAAAACAAAAACCTTTTTTTTAATTTCTTTTTTTATGATAGCTCCAGGGCTGTGACCAGCGCCATGTGGCTCTTTGCTTCTGGAGTGTCTGGATTTCTTGTTCAGGCCTCTAAAAAGAAAAAAAAAGGAACAGGGGTTCCACAAGTCTAACTCTTTCAACAGTGACCCTAAATAAGAAAGAATATGAATACCAAATAATTTGTCTTTCTGGAATTCTAAATAATCGCTAGACTCATTAAAGGGGAGTGCTACGGTATACATAACTCAATCAACCAAGGCAGACAATTCTCAAGGATGCAGACAACAGCATGCCTGTATTCACCCGTATTAGGGATCATAAGTCCTGTCTTACAGGCGCCCTGTGGAAGGAGCATTGGGACATATGTAACAAACGCTAGCAAAGTTGTGGTGGGCTTAAAAACGTAGCACTGCCCTTTAAGACAAATTCAACTTTCTGGAGCAAAAGGCTTGCATTTGGCTAATTTGCACATCCACAATGCCTTGGTCATGTAGCTCTGAACTGGAGGTGAACTCCCATTGGTGGTAACCGGGTGGTACTGTATGTGCAACATGGTTCAAATGGCGTACTCTAATAAATGCATATGTCTTTTTTGCCTTAAATAATGGCTTCTTTTAGAAGATGCAATGCACATTTTTAAACATCAATCGAGGTGTGCACCTTATCTGGACCATGCGTCAGCTCAGCACTTTGTGTGGCAATGCACCGCATTAATGAGCACTTTCAGCCGCTCTCCTCCCATCACCATGGCTCCCTGGCATGCACCTTTTGTGATGTCTGCCTTCAAAAGGCAAGCTTGCTTCTCCTTCACTCAGAAGTCTCCGCTCCTCACTTCTCAGCACTGCTCAATGTGGGCACAGTCAAAAGGAGCTCATCATAAACCGTCCAACCAGTGAAGGCCTTGCTGATATACGCAGACCCAGTTAGATCACAGAGGTGGCAGGGTTTCTCTCACTGAGTAATCCCTGAAAAAGAACAACTGGCAAAGAAACATATGCGCTTGCATCCCTACTGAACTGATGCCAGTTATTATCCAATGCAATTGTGCGCTTTGAGGCCCATGGACGAGTAGCGCTTTATAAGAATGACAAATAAATAAATAAATAAACAAATAAATAAATATAAAATTGAACTGAGGCTTTTATGCCATTTCTGCCTTTTCAATTGGATCTTGGCTTAATTATAGCCATGTGCCCATGATAAAAATAGGTTAATGGAACGCCATTGCATCTAATCGTACACAATTAGTCACAGGTAGCACCCCAGTACTAAGCATGCAGGGCTGGGTTCATGTACCTGCTTGATTGTCTCTCCTTTAAAGGGATGTTATGATGGGTATTGCTCTTGCCCATTTGCCAGGATCTTCTCTCTCTGTCCTTGATTTCTGATCTGTTGAAGGTTAATCTTGAGAAAATGACATACTCAGGTTTTATGAGAATTGGACTTGGGAATCTAGGGCTACAGAGCTGGTAATTTTACCCTGACTTGTACCAAAACAAGTCAATAAAGATCCTTTATAAAGGTATTTAACAGTTATATGTGATTTTACCGACCCATATTTCCAAGTGGGACATTTCATCGCAACCATAATACCGTTTTATTTGTTAAATTTGGGTTGTCCCCTAACCCCCAATTTCTCTACCCTTATAACGCCACCCCAACCCCATCCCGACTTATTTCAAACCCTTACCCCACATATATTAAATTCATATTTTCTGTGTTTTTCGGTATTATGTACTTCGGTGAAACGTACCACTCTGTTTTATTTTCGTTAAAATTACTGGGTACCGTATTTATCTCTGCTCCCACCCTTATTAAGCCACCCACTATTTTTTTGTGTAAAACACAGCACCTCTTTCTGCCATTGGGCTGTTTTCTCCGACTGCTGATTTTTTCAGGGGGTGGGAGGGTTGCCTTGAAACCACCCTTTTTAGCTCCTTGCTCCCCATGCCCCTTCTTTCTACCTACTCAGCTCCCATTCTGTCGCCCACAAACCTGCAAGACACGCTTACCTGCTGACCGGTCCCTGTCACAATATCTGCTGTACTATTTCCGCCTCCGGGTGGCCTACTTCTGGCACAAGTGCCTGTGTGGCACTTTACATGCTGGCATCCTCCTGCAGCATTTTGTTGGCCGGCACGTGGCAGAAAGCAATCAAACCTGTACCATTCTGTTTGGTATCCGGTTAAATTCTCGAAAACATATTTTCAAAATACCATTTAGTCGAAAACAATTTGCTGAATTTTTTTTCTTCTAATGTTTTATTTTTTATTTTATGCTTTTATTTGTTTCGTAAGTAAAAAAAAGTGTCAAAAAAGGGGGGTTTGGGGGAAATCCCCCTTTCAAAAATAAAATAAAAAAAACATTGGAAAAAAAAATGTCGGCAATTTTGTGCTGACAAAATGGCATTTCGAAAATATGGCATTCGAAAAAGTCACTATAAACCATTCTGTTTATATGGATATAACAATGAGAAACCAAGGTGCTCAGGGAACCATCCATTGGGGGCCAATGGGCCTCATTACAAGTCTGGCGGTAGCCGTGCCGGAAAAACCATCAGGCTGCCGCCGACCTGAAATACAATTGTAATAAAGGATATGTAGGCTGTGGTCTTCTGGATCAAATCTAGTATTGGTACCTTTCCTCAATGATAAAATATCAATAAACCCCATGTGAACCCCATACCCTCCAAAGAAAGGTGGTTGCAGCAACATTTCCTCATTAAGAATATTTTAACACAGCTGTAGGTCCTCCTTCCTTACACGTGTATTTTCTCTTCCATACTGGGACGAAAAACTAAAAATGTTCAGAGTCAAGCCTATCAACTACCCTTAACATTGGTAGACTTCCAATCAAGAAGTGCAAACAAGCAAACAAAAAATGCCAGGATGCAAACCTTATGAAAATATTGTGCCAGAGTGCATGACAACAACGCCTCGCCTCACATGAGGCGAGCAAAACCTCTCTGCACTTCAGAAAAAACACCCCATGAGTCCCATATAGGGAGCAACGTGTGTTCTTCCTTAACGTGCACAACCTTAACTTGCCCCCCCCCCAATCCAACACTGAACACCACGTGACATGATCCTGGCATCCTCCACTTTCCAGAGGCTTTCAGGGGAATCTGTAGAAATTAGCGAAACTAAAATTTCGAATTTGGGGACATTTTACTAAAATATAAGTGTCAGGTGGGGTAAGGGTACTAGTTAAACTGGGGGAGAGAAAGGGGCGGGGTTCCCCCCCACCCCCACATTTTTAATTTTATTTTGAAAAAATGTGTCATTTCCCCATTCGGTTATTTCATGGTAATCCGCTTCTATGCTCTTTAAATACCAAGGCATGCGTTAAATACACACAGGGCTTTAGGTGGGGTGGAGCAGCAGCAGTGGGGCTTTCTCCATCCCTCCATAAGCAGCATCCCACGCCTGTGCATGAATAAGGCATATTCCAAAGACTTGTGATAGCTGTGAACGGCAGTGACCAGATTCGGGGTACAAGTGGTGAAAAGAGAACATCAAAGGAAACTGGGCAGCCCAGGCCTCGCACTCGAAAGCTGAAGCTGTCCTAATGCGAATCTAAGGGTTGCGGTTTGCAACGAGTATATGTGGTTTGTGGTTTGCAGACAATTTACCATTAAGATGAGTGTTGGAACTAATTAAATGAATGAGCAGCAAGCCCAGTGTGCGTTACGTGTTCAGAATGGTTTCATGCGTGACGCACTATCATAGACATTTTTGTCAAATGTAAACATCTGTGGACATTCTTATATTCCCAAAATCCAGGAACCTGCATTCGTGCTATTTGCCCCCCACCCATTGTTTGATAGGTAATTTGTTTACAGAATGAGGGTGGTTTGCTGTTTAAATTGTTTATAGTGAGAGAGTGATTTATTTACATATAGTGCAAGTCAGAGAGATTTATTTACAATATGCAGACTTGATGCAAAGATGTAAAATAAATGTTTCCAAGGTCTCTTGATATATTGTTTGGGGTAAGCAGCCCAAAACAGCCCTAGGCTTCATTCCCAGCACTACTTAGGCCGGGCACAAAATGTGACTATGCCCACTCGTTGGAGCATTGCCTCAATGTTGCATCCCACTGAAAGCATGGAATACATATATGCATATGAACAAACTCCTTTGACTATGAATACTCCTGCAGTACGCCACTGTCTCCTTTCATACCAAGGAACTGCAACCTTTGGCTTGTCAGATATTTTGGACTACAACTCCCATCAGCCCTACCCTTGTAGTCAATTCAGAGGGATCATGGCAGCTGGGGCCCAAAACATCTAAAATGATACAGGTTTCACCTGAATGGAAACTGGCTAATCTGGCCCTTAAGCGACAGTTGGGGTGGTTAATATGTGACACCTCCTCCCGCCCCCATTTACCAGGGATCATATGCAAAACATTTTAATTGGATGCAGCACTATGGGCCCGCCGTAGGGCTCAGCTGTTAAAGGGATCATTTGTTTCATGTAAGGATTTCGTAATAATATCTTTCAACAATGCCCGTGTTTTATCCTCTGAATATCACGCATCTTGGTAAAATGAAATACATAGGGTGAAACTAGGTATATAGTTGTCCTAAGAACCTTGCAAAATGGCTGTCTATGGCTGATTAAGTTATGTAGAAAGTAGCACTGCCCTCTAAGACAAAAACACTTTCCTGGAGAAAAAGGCTTTGCATTTGAGCTAATTTGCATACCCACAATGCCTTGCTGATGTGGCTCAGAAATGGAGGTGAACTTCCAGCAATAGCTACTTGCTGGCACTGTGGAATCTGTGATCTGGCTCAAATGGACTATTATATATAGCAGCACAGCATTTCCTGGATATTACATGGCCGCGCTAGTAGTTATGGTTAACTTGCTAAATGGATTTTCACCAAATTTGCGGCAGGTGCGGTTGCTTGGTGCTGAAAGTGTGCTTTTGCAAATTTGGGGGAAATCCGTCCAGTAGTTTATTTTAAAACGACCAGAAAGTAGGTCCCAAAAAATTAGTGATATCTATGTCCACTCCGCAGACACACTTCGCTGTTCGTTCCGCGGACAAGACACTGATTGGCTAGTGGGGCTACATCATGTCTGCGGACAATCAACATGTTCGCTGATTGGTTGGAGTGAAGCGTGAGGTGCGTCACATTTTCTCGATGCGCCCGCCTTCTTGGATTCGCAGACATCAGCCAGTTCTGCGGACATTGCAGTAAAAACATATTAAAAAATACAACACTGCACTTCTCAAACTTATCAAATAATCTCTGGGGAGGTGAGGGGTGATGAGAATGGGATGGGATATGGCTGCAAGAAGCAAAAAAAAAGGAGTTTTTCACTGCAAAAGTCTGCAAACAGTTTGGATGTTCGCGAACAGTCCTGTGAAGTTCGCGGGCACCTCTGCCTTACAGGGTTGGTGAAAAACAGTTCTTGGATGGCTTATAACCTTGGCACCACTTAATGATACTGAGTGAAATTTTGCATTTATATTCTTAACCCAATTCTGAATGGGTTTGCAAAGTTTGGTGGGATTCTGTCAAGAGGGGGCAAAATTAGAGTGGGGTCCCAAAATAATGTAAAGGCTTATAAATGTGGTGCCATTTGACAAATCTACACAAAGCTTTGCAAAATGATTATAGATCTAGATATAAATGTTTTTGCAAAGTTTGGTGGGATTCTGTCAAGAGTGGGCAAAATTAGAGTGGGGTCCCAAAATAATGTAAAGGCTTATAAATGTGGTGTCATTTGACAAATCTACACAAAGGTTTGCAAAATGATTATAGATCTAAATATACATGTTTTTGTAAAGTCTGAATGGATTTTGTCAAGTGGGGGCTAAATTATATGACTATTATATGTGCATACGTTTAACACTTTTGAAAAAATAAAACATGGGTGGATTTCCAGGAAACTTGTGTAAGGAGCATTGGCAAGGACCTTAAAGCCTGGTTTTGCAAATGTGTCCATGTTTTATTTTTTGACAAGTGTCATAATGTAGGTACAAATAATAGTGATATAACTTTGGTGACTGAGGTGTAGCCTGTGGCCATAAGCAGTGGCCACATTGTCTGGGTCATGGAATAAGGTCATGATCCGGACAATCTGGCTACTGGCCATGACCTAAGGGACAACACATGGGGTTAAAGCGGCCATGTCCACCTGATACTGGCTTTGTGTTAAAGTTATTCAAAATTGTGATAGGTTTGAAAGGGAAGAAAAATGTGCTGCCATGAAAAGCAAAGACGGGCCCCTGTATGGAACCCTGCCTTCCCTTTCCATGGTGGCCATCTTGGAAAAGGATTTTCCTTCCTACACCGGGATGCCACTGTCCCGGTGTAGGAAGAAAAACCTTTTTTTAGGACCCTTGGTTCCCACTTTGGGAACTTAGGGTTTAATGGCCTTCATCCCCCATTCCAGGGGCTGGAATGGGGGGATAATGGTCCAGAGACCTCATTATCCACCCTCGGCTAACTTGGGCTGCTGGGCCGGTATCCACCGTTCTAGCCCCTGGAACGGGGGATGAACGCCACAATATTTCCATTAGCATAACACAAAATGCAAATGGAAATGTTGGAAAATCTTATTGAGTCTATGTACTTCACAGAGAAATGGTCATGTGGAACTGTCCGGAAGGTTCACAATGAAGTCAGATGTTCGTAGACGTCTACGGATGCAAAACCAGTTGAAATAGTTGCAAAACGTGTATAGAAATGTTAAAAATGATTCTAGAAGGTGGAAAATGGCAGAGTTTTAAGGTGACACTTTGTAAATTGGACACAAATATTGCTATATTGGGTAAGTATGATATTAGTAAGTTGTAGGAAAATAGCATGCACTGGAAATTCACTGAAAAAACTTTGTTAAAGGGACGTTATGGTTAAGTTGCACTAATAAAAACCTTTGAAATTCAATGCAAAAACTTTGTTAAAGGGACGCTACGGTTACAAGTAAAACCGGAAACCCTCAGAAATTCGCCAGTTATACTAAGCTAAGCAACCATAACTTGCGCCACCACCATGCACTGCTAAGACTAACACCCAGGACATCAAAGATGACATCACAAAGCATCCCAAGCCCCCTCCCCTCTCTACACACCACTTAAAACAATTTAAATGAGGTTTACATCCGAAACAGCCACAGGAATGAAGGCAGAGTGATCAGGTGTTGTATGAAGCGAGAAACTGCTGAGGGGAGGGTTTGCTAAATAAGAGCAGCACTTAATACGACTTCATCTACTTTATTTGTAATTTACTCATGAGTAAAATACACCTAGTTCACAAAAGGAGAGCAATTTACTCACATGTTGGGCTGCACCTTTGGGAAACATCCCGGCAGAGTGCACAGCATATTTGTCTGTCCATTCTTCACTCCTTTGCCACCGTCCCTCATTTCTGTTCTTATCTCTTCCCTCACATCCTCTTTCTTGTTCCCTCGCTTGTTCCTTTTCTCATGTTGTTTTTCACATGTATGTGCTTTCCTTTCTCCCTTCTATTCTCTTTCATGTCCTCTGTCTTTTCTCCTCTGCCACTTTTTGTCTTTCCTATCCCCTCACTATTTTTTCTTTGCACTCCCATCTTTATTATCTCTCTTCTCATTGCTGTGGAGCTTCTCCACTCGTTTCTTTTCTCATTCTGTCTCTTGGCCCTTTTTTCTCCTCTCTCCAATCTCCTCTTCCCTTTTTTGTTCTATCGTATCATTTCACTCGCTTTCTCTTCTCCCGTTTCCTTTGCTTTCTCTCACCCTTTGATTCTTGACTGTCTTCTTTATCGCCTCTCTTTCTTTTCACTCCTCTCTTCTATTGGCTTCCCCTTATTTCGAGGCTTTGTTCTTTGTGTATAGGCGCTATACAAAGAAGCAATAAATTCAATTCAATTCTCCTTTTCCTTCCATTTCCTATCTCACCAATTTCTCTTTCCTCCTATCTCCACTCACGTCTAAACACACCTTCTTACCCATCACTATGTTGCTCTAATACAAAGGTATGCAAACTGTGGAGCACGCCCCAACCCCAGGGAGGGTGCGGGGGGAGCAGCAACATTCGCAGGGTGAAGGGGGCGGAACCACAGCCTGAAATGTAAAAAATATAGGTTTTTCTTTTGTTAAGGAAGGAAAGAAGGTAAATACATCGAATTATTGGAGCGCTGGCACCAACTCTGTGTGTTGGCATTAGGGCCCCCCAAATGGGCAGGCATTCCAGAGGTTAAATGTATGTCTCAGAGAGCAGGGCAAGCTGAATAATGACGGTCTGGAGGGTTGTGCAGAGCAATTGAAGAGGTCGTGTTCACTTCAAATCCTTCCAGCCATCAAACTTAAGTTTTGATGAGTAAATGATGCGCCTGTGTGCACCGGGTACATAATACATAGTTCCTTGCGCCAGGCACTGCCATATTTATTGTCTCCCAGGAGTGCATGGGAGTAGACCAAAGGCCTGCTTGTTAAATAAGTCCCCTATTCCCTGCACAATGGATCAGAATCCAGGAGCCAGCCCTTAAGCACTCCTCCCATGGACTCCAAGGGCAACAGGGAAAGCCTGCACGAAGGCTGAGGTATGATGGGCTGACAAGGACAGCAGAGGTCAGACGCATCTCTTCCGGGGCTTTCCCCCATCCACAATTTTGCCCACTTAAAAAAGTCTGGCCTACGGTGGTTTGCAAAATTAATGCATCCATACCTGAATTAGGAATTCATTGGGCCTCTTTACAACCCTGGCGTTGGACCAGGGTGCTATTAGCACCATGGTCCATGCCGGATTCCACCATGGTGGATGGCGGATTTACCGCCCCATTCCAAGGTTGGCGGGGCGGTAAATCCCCATTCACCATGGCCCCTTCCCCATTCCCATTTTTGGCCCATAGGGCTCAATGGGAATGGGGAAGGCGCTAATTTCGGCACCGTAAATTACAGTGCCGTAATTAGCACCAAGGTCCCTTAGCGGGTTGGACTTTAACGCCTACAAAAATCAGGTGTTAAAGTGTGAATCGGGCGTTAAGGGTTTAACGGCGCTGCAGCCTTTTACGGCGCCGCTAACCCCTTAACGCCAGGGTTGTAATGAGGCCCATTATGGTTTGTGGTGCTTTATAAAGCGCTTGGAATGGAAAGGAAGTGTTTTAGGTTAGAGGGGACAAGGAGGGGACAGAAAGGGGGTAAAAAAGACATGAAGGTAAGGGGGAAAAAACATTCTCATCAAGACCGCAAACCGCATTCCGGAAGACCAAGTGCATCGTTGGAAATAACTGGGCACCCATGACGATAGATCCACATCAATCACAGCAGGCCCAGAGGATTCCTGCAGCAGTGACTAGAGTCGGCAGGGGAAGAGTCAAAGGTGTCTTAGACAGATTCTGGGAGTCCCCCGGTAGCTTGTGGAATTAATCCAGGAATTAAAGGGCTTGCTGGAGGTTCACACACCTGGGTGTACATGCAGGCATGCACACTCACAAGTGCCTCTTGTATAAACAGAAAAACATGCACACCTTGCAGTTTATTTTTACAGGCAAAAAGGTGCATATGGAAAGATGTACACAAAATATGTTTGTCAATCGGACCCAATGTGTTCATTTTGCGACGTGAAGACAAGTTGTAGTGTTGTGCTGTGTACGAGGGGGTAGTCCTGTCCTCAAATATTTTGAAGCTGCAATAATTTCTTGCAGTATTTATTCAAACCTCCAGAAATCTCCAGTAAGACTTTAAACAAATATGTGTTACTGGAAAAGGAATGATCCAGCCACTGGAATGTAACTACTATTGCCTTTTTAATTTGGCAACACATGTAGATTTTCCAAAGGAGAATGAACAAAACACTTTAAATAAAGTAAGTAACAAGGTTCTTAGGTGTTCTGTGTAAACAAATCCAAAAAGTACATACACAATTATAACAAAAGGACAGAGAACAAAACACTTTAAATGAAGTAAGCAGCAGAGTTCCCGTGTGTTCTGTAGTAACCAATCCAACAATCACATAAACAGTTGTACAGTGTGTACTCACATATGCATGGTTTGTCTAAATATGACTTCATATTAGTCCAAAAGGATGTACAGAAAATACATTAAATGCAGTGAGTGTTTCAAATGCAACTGCTCCAAACCAAACCAATCCACAACAGATCTTCGGTGTTTCAGGTGTATAAGTGTCACCAAGAAAGCCACAAGTGTATTTGAGACAGAAAGGTTTGCTCATCTGATGGCAGAGTTCTGTCCGGGGCACTGGGGGGCTGGTCCACTTAGAGGTGGAATTTAGACCTTAAAAATAGAGTCCGCTGTAGCCTGGCTTAGGAGGGTTGACCAAAAAACAGGTCTAGTTGTAGTGTTGTGGAGGCTAAGGTCATTGGTATTTTAAAAAAGAGCTTGGAAAATGTATCGCAGTGGCACAGCATCTGGAGATGGGTGCCCACCCTCTTTTTGTCATGGCCCAACTTGCCATGCGCAAAGACCAGTAAAAAATACCATGCCTGCCCTCTGGAACCCCCAGCGCCTCACATAGACATATCATTAAGTTGATTGTGTGAGTTTGTTAGGCACTGTGGGATCCAGGGCACAGCGATGGCACCTTTTTACGGGATATCTATCATAGATTTCCATTGAAAAATAACATGCATACTCCCTTAGCCCCCCCTAATCCAATTACCAACTTTTTGGATTTTTACCCAATTCTTTTTTAAAGAATGCTTTAAAATGCAACATATAAAAACAATTCCCGGGGGAACAACCCCCCCTCCCCCGAGTCCCCTTGAATGGCTCGGGCTCCCTCTCTACGTTCGGTTCCTATGGCATATCTGGGAGAAATTTTTATGCCCCTCCACTTACGAAAGATTCGCCAGCCGCCTCTGGCACTGAGCTGGGAGTGGGGTGGGGGAGCCCAGGGACTGTGATGAGAACAGGATGGGGGCGGAGCATGGCATAGAAGTGAGAGCAGAGTGGGGAGAGTGGACTGGGCTAGGAGTGGGATGAGGGAGCCCAGAGACTATGGGCCTCATTCCGAGGTTGGTGGTAGTCATGGCGCTATTTGCGCCATGACTGCCACCAATAATGGGTCCGGCACCGGTCTAGTTCAACGGGGATTTACCGGTGTAGTCCGACCTTTGCAGGACCGGTAAGTCCCCATTGAAATTGCCATTCCCTATTCCCATTTGAGCCCACATAAGGCTCAATGGGAATGGGGAGGGCGCAAATAACAGGCTCGCGTATGTCAATTGTGTTATTTGCGCCCTGGTCCCTTAACGGGTCCCGTCCATAACGCCAGGTCAGATCAGGCGTTAAAGGAGGGACCCGCTAAGGGACCTTGTAGTAGGGCGGTAAGGGATTACCGGCACCGGTCTCCTTACCAGTGCCTGGTATCCCTTAATGCCCAACTTGGAATAAGGCCCTATGATGGGAGCAGGTGGGGAGCCCAGGCACTATACTGGGACTAAGGTGCATTGACGGCGCGCAACAGTTCACAGCTATTTGGACTTACTGTTCATTTGGCCTTTTTGGAGGGCCTGGCCTGTCCACATTTTGCTCAGGGGGGGGCAATGCCAAAAAATACCACTGCTCTAATGGAAGCTCTGCCCTCCCACCCCTCCCAGGTCCAAACCTCCTTCTGCAGGCTCCCTGTGACAAGGGCTTTTATCATTCACGGCACTGCCCATGTATCCGCAGCTAAAGCGCTTTGCATACAGCGCCGGGGTGCACACCTGCTTTGCATTCCCAGCAGAGAGCTGCCCTTCTCACTCTGTTCTCTTTCTGTAAGTGGCCGTGGTTACTTCTTAAGAGCACTGTACGAGGTGGGGGGGGTGGGGGGAGCACAAAAGCGTGGGCACAAAAACCTCTCTTTTACTTAAAATATGCTCCTGTGACAAGATTGAAGGCATACTTTATTTTCATCCCAACTTTCTCATTGTCCAATTAGAGGCAGCCTGAAAGCCTTGCAAGCATCTTCTTCTAGACCCAGGGTGCTGGGTCTCCACATCTCTCTTCAGATGAGCGTGTTTCCTGCTCTCTCGTGTTCTCCAGGAGAGGGACAGATTGTGCGCAGTGGGTACAGACTGCAGAGAGAGTGTGTGTGTATATGCGGGCGAGAGTGGAAGAGACGGAGAGCTATCCGTCAGGATGTAGTGGTTGTTTCTGAATATTTTAATATGAAATAATGCTGATAATTCTGTATTAGAAAGTGGGATCTGCTAACCAGACCTCGCGTTCTTAATACTTCATGCCTAAAAGTATCTGAAAATAAGTAACTCTACTGCGCCTGTCTACTGGAGCACCTCAGCAGCTGCCTTTGACCACATGGCAGTTACATAGTAACATGTGCATTCCTGTAAACAGCCGGATAGAACCCAAAGTTCCAACAGCCAAGGTCTGTCTTTAACCAAAGGCACTCCTGATCCAAATGACATAATCGGGTGCTCCCAGTGCCTGGTGGTCACATTGATAAATTATAAGCTATGACTACTTTTGACATGGTGCCCCTGGGAATCTACAGTTATAATGGTTAAACTCCTTTGGTGTCATTTTAGGGTCAGCTTGGTTCCTAGTGACCCCTTTCCCGTCAGGGCCTGCTATGTATTCACTGTCTGGGCCTGGGGTTCACCCACAACAGGCCGTTTGGGCCCACCCAAGCAAAGCCAATGTTCTCTCTGGAAAAGATGTGTCACCTTACAGGAAGACAGGATCAGCCCTAGGGAGCATGGAGAGTCTGGTGCTGCAAAGAACAGGCCCTACCGGTTCTATGTTCTTAGATCACCAAGTTTTTGCTGAATATTTTTGGCTGAAAAAACACATAGAAACATTTTTCAATTTATATTTGGGGGAGTTTCTTCCCAATCACCTGTGTACAGGCATGTTATAAATGGCATATCATATCAATCCCCCTTCCCTAGAGTTTTTTCGGCTGAACATTTTTGGCAAACAAACTGCAAAAAAAAGCCTGGCTATGTAACAACCTCATACCGGCTCTACCATCAAGAAGAAAATCACTGAGGCTGGTAACAATTAGAGACTAAGGGCCTCATTACAAGTCCGGTGGTAGCCGTGCCGGTAAATCCAGCAGGTTGCCGCCGGACTTGTGAATTTTTCTGGCGCCTGGCTTCACAGAAACACAGGGGGGATTGCCACCCCCTGTGTTCCCCGGAAGTCAGGCACCGGAAAATTGTTGATCCCCATTCCCATTTGAGTCCCATAGGACTCAGTGGGAATGGGGGATGATGGTAGCACCGGCACCGTTAATAACGGTGCTGGTGCTTGCGTGAAAGTCGGCGGGCGGGTGCCGTCCCGCGGACTCGGAGTGTGTCGGTCCGGTAACAACAGTGTCGGTAAGTCTACCGGCACTGTTGTTAGCGGATCGGCACACTCGTAATGAGGCCCTAAGTCTCTAATTAGATATTTAGAAACTCCTATGGAGGACAGACAGGAGAGGAGAATCAATCTAAAGAAGGGCCCGACCATCTTGGAATTTCCCAGTGCTCCCACACTTCCTGTGCCCCATCTCCGCTTCCTACAGACAACGCACTCTGGGACTGACATCAATAGGAAAATACACTGATCACAGGTGGCAAGGATTTGGCCATTACTGGATGCTTGAAAATAGATTAATACACTGTGAGGATTGGACTATATAGGGGTGAGACCACCCCTTTAATTGAATCATCTTTGAACTTCAGAAAAAGAAGGATTTTGTCTGGATGTCTAACAGGGTATATTCTGCCCAAATTGTTCTTGCCACAGAGGTGTAGATACAGTGCTCTAAGAAGAGGAACATTTGGTGTGAGCTTTTCTGTGTTCAAGGTCACTCATGCTGGCACAACACAAGGAAACAGGATCCTGCATACTGGAGAAGACACTCCCCCCATTTTTGATACAATTCGAGCCACTGACTCGAAAATTGCCTGCCTGGGCTGCCGCCATTTTAGAGCTGATTGTCAATGAAGAACCATATTGGTTTGTCAGACTTTATTGGACTAACTCAACGGCTTTGAGACGCCACCACGACCATCGCCTGCCCTGTTCTTCCCCAGATTTGCGCTGATCACTAATGCAGCACCACATTGCATCGCAGGACAGCATCAAGCAAACTCTAACTGTATTTGCACACTCTAACCAGTGGAAGAAAATGACTTGACCACCTCGACAGATTGTAAAGCATGTGGGAGCATGTCTTGGAGCGATCAAGAGTACAGTGTAAACCTTAAAATAATTGTGGTAGTTCTGGCCACTTGTCATGCCTTGATTGGCCCTAGTGACATTTAAGACATCACTTCTTAAACTTTTACAAACATCTTCACTGTGCCTGGACATTGCTGCTGAAAACAAAGCATGTCTCCCTTGTCTTCAGAACCAGAGTGCCTCTTCCATCTTAAAGCCTGCATATTCTGTCTCTCTCTTACAGGGATGGGGTTATATAGTGTTTTAATTGATGTTTCGTGAAGTTGTAGGTTTAGTTTAATGAAAGTCTTCCTATTTCATAGAACCCTGGTTTGGACATACCTTATTTTGTTACCCCCGATGCTATTGTTGTATGGAAGCTTCTTTCTAGCTCACTCCTTTCCTGAAGAGTATAACCTGCCTCCAGCCCACATTACCACAAGTCGATGTACCAGTCTGGCAGCCCCTATTTTCACCTTTATGATTGGTTTCACAGTTTAGCCATAGTGTGGAGCAGTGTAGGAGTGTAGGATGTTTATTCCACCACTCATCACTGTACTCCTGCATTTTCTTCAGAGAGAGAGGGAGATGGAGAGGAAAGAGAACAAACACGAGAGAGAGAGAGAGAGAGAGAGAGAGAGAGAGAGAGAGAGAGAGAGAGAGAGATAGAGAGAGAGAGAGAGACTGGCCCATAAAATGTCTCGACACCAATGAAAAAGTGGCCCACAGTTGCAAATGTATTCCCTTAAGTACAGAATTCCATGTGTTCCTCTGTAAATTAGCCACATATATGAAGCCTCAGCACTTACAGGTTAATTAAATCCTGGCTGAAAGAGGCCAGCCCTCAGCCAGAAGTCTATGATATGCTTTCAGAAGTTAAGGAACGCACACATGCGCTATAAAACTGCAAACCTTGTGTATTGCACGTAGGGAACACTGTTCAAATAGCTCAGTGGGTTGATCTGCAGGTCGATAAATGAGTAACAATTTCAGTTGGATGTAATAACTGTATGTAACCTGCTCAATGTACAGTGGTTTGGCAAACGCGCTATATAAATAACAACAACAAATCAGGCGAGCCGTTTATAGGGGGGGGGAGGTGGGGGGGGGGGGTGGGGGGGGGGAGAGAGAGAGAGAGAGAGAGAGAGAGAGAGAGAGAGAGAGAGAGAGAGAGAGAGAGAGAGAGAGAGAGAGAGAGAGAGAGAGAGAGAGAGAGAGAGAGAGAGAGAGAGAGAGAGAGAGAGAGAGAGAGAGAGAGAGAGAGAGAGAGAGAGAGAGAGAGAGAGAGAGAGAGAGAGAGAGAGAGAGAGAGAGAGAGAGAGAGAGAGAGAGAGAGAGAGAGAGAGAGAGAGAGAGAGAGAGAGAGAGAGAGACCCAAGTTGGAGTTTTTAAATAAAATGATATGTAAATTGTGCATTTTAAAGACTATTTTATTCACAACACTGGTCAAAAATACTAACCACATAGTAAAGTAGCTCAGCAAACTGCCCCACATAGGCAAAAAGTGGCCCTCTTTGACCCAAAAAACTGGCCCACACCAGCATTTTTGTGTTTTTGGTTCGGGCCATGGGCCCTATTGCCCTTAGGCCAGTCTGAGCCTGTTCATGGCTGCTGTTGGTGCGGCACCAGCTCTGCGAGGCAGAAGCTTGGCGCTGCTCGTGCCCGTGCTGCACTTGTTCTCTGGAAGTGAACCTGGTGTGCTGCTGTACCTCTTCTTTTTGTGGGAGGCTGCGCTGTTACTCTGTGTGCTATACCTGTTCTGTGTGTGAAGGAAGCTTGCACTGCTGCTACTTGCTCTGAATCGTTTTGGGTGAGGGAAGATTATTTTCATGTTACAGTTTCAGTGCTGCTTTATTTTGATATAAAAAATACAATAAAAGAAACAAGCATCACACGTACGTTAGTCCTCATCCAGAGTTAAGAGGCCTAATAGCACAGTACATGAAGACAACACTTCATAAAACAGCAGCATCTCATAGCATAGCAACGACAAATAACTATACATAAATATCTAGTCATAAAATAGTTGATAAAAACTATCAAAGTTCAGAACAAGCCATAAAAGAGCAGCACAAACATGCAGTACCTACTCACATCAATGGGACTTAAAAGCACTAGAATGGTAAGCTGTATCCAGATGGTCTGCCAAGTCGGGGCGAGGATGGCAGACTGTACCATCCTTGACCAACCTCTTAACAGGCGTGTCAAAGAAGCCTTGCAATGCAAATAGTGCAGTCATTGAATCTTCATTTCCCAGGGCAGGAGCTCTCACCTTATTCTGCCTTGAGCGCCAGGCCCTCACCAGAATACTGAGATGGGTGCATGGACTGCCAGGGTGCCAGCAGCACTACAAGAGATACTCACCGCCACAGTTCAAATGAGTCTTCCCCGGAGGAATCTCCTTCTTGGTGGTAAATAAGGAGGCCAAAGTAGAACAAAATGGGCAAAGATATGATAGGTCGTTTATAACACGCTTAACACCTTGAGGTTTCCAAACGCGGACACGGGGTCGAACTGTGTTGCTTCGTGGGTCTTGCTTCCAAGGCGAGCACATTGCCGCTGAGCTATCCTCTCGAGACAAATGTTTTCAACTTGGTCCGGGCAGAACAGGCATTCTGCCGGCATGTTGCTATTCCACCAATTGCAAACACTTGCCAGCGGCAGTGTGTCCATTCAGAGTTTTAAATTCCAAAGCTCTTTCATGTTTTAGGATTAAGATAATCAAGATATGCTTTGTCCACCTGGCACTTGCTTCAGATCCCAGTATCTTGGCAGCCGGATAGATTGACTAACCTTGATCCCGATATCCTGCTCTGCCTTTGCCTCAGTTACACCCCTCAGGGGCACCGCCCCCGCCTCTGTGTGGAAGCAGGACGACGCGGAGCAACAGAGGTTCGATCCCCGGGTCAGCGCTCAGAAACCTCTGGGTATTAAGTGCATTATAAATAACTAATTATAATGATGCCATCCCCACAGGAGTGACCTTCCGCTGACCTGTGATACAATGTCTATAAGATCGTCTTATGCTTGCCCAATTGCTCGCCGTCAAAGCCTTACCCAGTAGTAGACCAGACGTGCTTTACATAACGTTTCTTTCTATTCGTTGCATGCCAGTCTCCAAAATCACGGGTACGTTTGGTGTGCTATAGGTAGGGCAAGGATGTTTTTATATATTTATTTTCTATAACCGTGGAGAGGTTCAGGCACCCTTGATGTTCCCCCAAAGCTCTGCTTCATACGTTGCTGCCTGTCTGCATTGGATCTTGTAGGCCTCAAGAGAGACCCACACCGCCCCATTCCTGTGTTCTCTAGTGAAACTCATGTGTGCTCCACTGTACCTTGCCAGGGTGATGACAAGTGCCCAGCCTACCGACAGTTTACCTTAACTCTTAATCCTAAATAATCATATTGGTCGACTTGTTCAATTGGCCCTGCGTCCATCTCGAGCTGTCGAAACTGATATAATATTGTTTTGTCTCCATTGTAAATGTTGGCCTATGCCCAGTCGCTTTGCGAGGAAATCCGTATTGCAAGGTCGTGACCTTAAGTTAATCAAGCCTCCATTTTAGGTTAAAGCCACCATTTTTGGCTTATCGTGCAAAGTCACCCTGTGGCCTAAAATGGCCGACCTGTGTTCTCTTGTTCTTACTTTAACCTCTTCAACCTCTGTAGGCGAGTTAATGTCCAACCTGCCTGCAGGCTACATGTTAGGGTCATGTAGACCTTGTCCTTTGTTGACCTCGGGATCAGGGGATTACTTGAATCAGCGATGTTAACCTACAAGTATACAAGAACTACAAGAACAATAACGCTATTTAAACATGACATGCAAAACATCTGTTTGACCTACATAGAAGCAAATGTGTAAAGAGTGTAAAGTTAAACCCAGAGAATAATAGTGCTTGTTAGTAAATGCATTAAGAAGTAAACTGCATGCACGAGATATGTAAATTAAGAATGAACCTGGCGCGAACCCTAGCCCAGTACATGATTAACTTGTAGGAGGTTGGACATCGTTATGAAGAAACTGTATAAATATGCTGATGTCCGCTAGCAATTCCTGTTCACTGCTCACATTGAACCTGCTAGTGGTCTCTGTGAAGTACTGACGGCCAAAAAGCTATTTGTGTACTTTGTTTTGTAAACTGTTCAGTATTGCAATAAAGATTCTGGGAATCTTTACAAGCCTGTGTTGGTGTATTTCTCTTTGCATGGTGTAAAAGCCTTAATATTGTACTTTCTGATTCCACAGATGGCGCCCGAATAGGGACCCTCAAGATTGACTTTGTCTCGTTGAAGGTTGGCTCGGCTATCGGACCGGGATCGGACGGTGCCAACAAAACGGCCCCTCTGGACGAGAAGCGAATTCCTAGACAGAACAGCACGCATGATCAGATCCCTGAACGGTGAGCTGTAGCCCGAGACGACGTCTTGATGAGGGTCCATATATCAGGGTGGGTAAATTTGCCGAAATCACCAGACACGTGGGTCCTTAGAATTGTTTTTAGTAACCCGATCGGGCCTCCCAGTCCTTTGGTCAGGTGAATCGTGACCCGATTCTTAATTTAACCCTCACAATTTGAATTTGGCGCATTGTACTCGCGAGCACAATTATTTGAGCACGTAACACCAGGATTCTGATATGCCTGGGAAATTGTCTGCCTGCTTCAGGGCATTGTTCCGCAGCGACAGACAATCTTTGGAAGATAGCCGTCCCGCACCACAGGAGGGGTCGCCGGCATGTACTATGAACTGTAAGAAAGGGCTTTGGTAGTATAGCATTTAATGATATTTGGCACAGACAGACCAGACATAACTCTAATCTTCGGTGGCCAACCAATGGTAGCTTTGAAATCCCTCGTATAGAATATCTAGAGTCTGTATTGGTAAAGAAAAAGGTTAGACCTGCAGCATTTGACACATTGCACAGTTGGAAAACAGAAGCTTTGCAGCAACAAAAGAGTAGAGAGAAACATATGCGTCGACATATGACGAATGCCGAAAAGGCACTGTTATATGATCAAAATAAACAATTGGAATCAGTTAGGAACACGGACAGAGCGTTTCAATTAGGATTCAGAAAATTTACTCTTCAAAAGATTTTCATACATCCGATGAATTGATTAACAAACTTTTGCATGAACGAAGGCCCGATGCCTCTGCGCCACCCCCATACGTCCCTCCTCCTGGTACTTTGCCCCTTCCTGTCGTTATTCCTCCTCCTATAGTTCCCCCGGTCCTTCCTATTGTTCTTCCTGTTGTTCCTCCAGCCGTCGCTCCTTTGCCTGCCCCCTTGCCTCCACCTGTTGACATTCAGAATGTGCCTACTCTTCCTCTTCCAAGTAATTCCGCATGGCTTGTAGTAGACCAGGGAGCGGGATCAAGGGTTGTGACTCGTAATACTGTGTCCTCAGATAAAAAGAATGAATTGATTGCTTGGGCTAAACATTGTATGGAGAAGGGTGAACAAGCTGATGTTTTTTCCACACTCGAAAATTTAAAATGTATTCCTGAGAAAAATGTTTTTATTGAAGGGTTAGGGATTCATTTGAGTATAATGTGGAATAGATTAAACGATGTAGATCTCCCACAAGAGGTCCGGGATTTGAACACCTAAGCGTTGTCTATAGATACTGCGGAGAAAGTATATGAGCATGTCAAGAGGATTTTTGTGTATAGGAAAGAGTTGGAAGAGTTACAGAATGAAGAAGCAGGTGGTGATAGTTTAGGTACTATGTTCTTACAGAAACGGTTTTCTCCTCGCCGTGAATTGATAGGTGAGGAAGCGCAAATTTGTACAAAGGATGCAATAAGATGGATTTCGGATATGTCGATAACTCCAGATGAAGTATATGACACGTATGGTCAGTATAAGTTAGAAATGCAAAAGAAAGTGATACAGGTTATGGTAGAATACCTGCAGAATGAGTGTGTAAAAAGAAAGATTTGTTGTCCCGCAGGATTGTTGAGTGTTTATAAGAGAGCCTTTTCGATTGATACTTCTTCGACTGCCTTAGCGCTTGATTTGGCTCTGTTGCTTAGTAAGCCTTCGGAGCTACCTACTTCTCAGTTGCCTATGAGAGAGGTCCCTCCGACATTTGTCCCAAAAGTTGAGATTGCGGGCGATGCTGCACAAGGTATAGTCGCTGTGGACATTCCTGCACATTACGTATCGCAGTTTGTTCATGTCCCGTTCTCGAGACAGGAAGTGAACACCATAAAGCAATCTATTCCTGATATAAGAAAGAATCCGACGGGGTTCTATAAAGAAATAGAGTCGGTCTTACAATCATCGGTATTCACCTTAAGTGATATTGATTTATTATTTCCCGTACTCCTGCCAGTTGATTTGTGGAAACAGATTAGGACTGTAGATTATGTACCTGGGTTAGGAGATACATGGGATAACATGGTTAGGCTCGACAGAGAAAGACCAGCTGGCGAGGGACGCCTCAAGTGATATTAACTTTGCCTGATAGGATTATTGTAAAATTAAAAACTATAGTTCCTGAAAAAATAATCATTTGGGACAAGCTTACGGCCTATGTCCAAGGAAAGTCTCAGGGTGCTACCGAGTTCTTCAATCGGTTCTAACAGGTATTTTCAGATTTCAGTGGACAAGACTTAGGCACAGAGTCAGGTAAAAGGCTGTTTGTCGACAAATTTGTACGTGGATTGCTGCCTGACATCCAGTTACAGATTATGTCTTCCGAAAGTGCTTGGCATGCGAAGTCTCAATCAGAAGTACTGCACATGGCTCAGTACTATGAAAATCGTGTGAAAAATGAAAAGGAAAAACTTGAGAAAAGAAAGGGTGACCTGAAAACAAAAGTACTATTACAACAGATCGTTAATCAATTTAGAGGTCAATACGTTCCACAGGGAAGTACGCCCCTGGCTCCGGTAACCATTAACCAGTGTGCCTATTGTCGACAGGAAGGTCACTGGCGCGCACAATGTCCGACCTTGCAGCAAAGGTCATTTGGGAACATGGGTAGACGATCCAGAGGTCGCCCAGGTGTAGGGGGCCCTGGCAGAGGTCAGTTTGCGCCAGAATCACAGCAACCTTCTTCACAGGATAAACAAGTTTTGAATGTGGATAATAGAAACATTTTTGATCATCCTTCTGCCGCGTATCTCTCTGAAGAGCTTCGTTTTGATGACATTCTGTTTCGTTAGGATTGCCCGCAGCAGGATTTGGAACCAACGCCTATTCCCGTTCATCAGAAACGTCCCTACGTTGAGATGGCGGTGGGAAATACGAAGCATCTATTTTTAGTAGATATGGGAGCACAAAAGTGTTCCATTGACCATTCACGGGTTCCAAACATTCCCATGTCAGGGCAGTCCAACGTTTCTGTAGGGTTTTCAGGCACACCTGTAGTTTGTCCAGTCTCTTTGCCGGTATCGATAACACTGGGTCCCTTCACGGAGCAGTGTCCATTTCTACTTACTCCAAACTTTGGAGATAATTTGCTGCGGTTAAATTTGCTGATGGAATTGAATGCAGTAATATATTGGTCCTCGGACGGAGTTCAGTTAACAATTTCACCTCAGCAATCACTCGCCTCTCAGTTTTTGACTCGATCTTTACCACCAGAATTCAGTAACATTCCAGAATGCTTATGGGCAATTGATGATAATGATGTGGGCATTCTTCAAATTGAACCTGTTAAAATTATTCTGAAACATGGAGAAAAATTGCCTCGCATTCCACAAAATAAGATCTCAGTTGAAAGTGAACAGGCTTTGAAATGTATAGTTTCTGATTTTGTACATCGAGGAGTAATTGAGGAAATTACAGGTAGTTTATGTAACAGCCCGTTTTTGCCAGTATACAAAAAAGGTGATAATGCGATTCCTTTTCGGTTTATAATTGATTTGCGTGCTATTAACAAAATTGTGGCTCCTCAATTTCCCATTGTACCTGATGTTACAACGATACTAACTATGATTCCGGCTTCTGCCACTCACTTTAGCGTTGTTGACCTAAAAAATGCGTTTTTCAGTATTCCTATACACAAGGATAGTAGGTATTTGTTCGCGTTTACCGTAGGTGGACGCTCGTTCACATTCACTCGGGCACCACAAGGGTACACTGAGAGTCCAAGTATTTATAGTAGAGCATTAAAAGAGCAACTTGATACTCTCGAGTTGCCGAGTGCTTGCACGTTACTACAGTATCTAGATGATCTCCTCTTGGCTGCTGATTCTGAGAGTGCCTGTAAAGAAGGCACCATGTTGTTGCTTTGTCATCTAGCAAAACATGGCCACAAAGCTTCACTCAAAAAATTCCAATATTGTTGTCAGGAGGTCGCCTATTTAAGCTATCTCCTGTCAAAGGAGGGAAGAAGGTTGACACCTGAACGAATAAAAACCATTTCTGGCATGTCTGTCCCAAATAGCAGAAGGAAGTTAGTTACTGTAGATTGTGGATCCCTAACTTTTCGGTAACGATTAAACCAATGCTGGCTTTGACAAAAAAGGGCATTTCTTTGCCATTGCCATGGACTTTGGAACACCAGACAGCATTTGATCTGCTCGAAACCGTGCTGTGTTCGGCACCGGTTTTAGAAACTCCAAATTATGAAAAGGCCTCCGTGTTGTATGTGCATGAAAGTGATGGATGTGCTTTGGCTGTGTTAACGCAGGAACATGGAGGGAAGAAAAGGCCGTGCGGCTATTTCTCATCCGTCCTTGATCCTGTTGCATGCGCTTAGCCGAGATGTTTGAGAGCTGTCGCTGCTGCGTCTGTAAAACAGAGCGAGGGAATGGTCTTGGGTCATGCGATAACCCTAATGGTACCTCACTCTGTAGATATTCTATTAAATAGAACTCAAACGCAACACCTTACTTCCACACGATTGACAAGATACAAATTGATCTTGTTTGCTCCCCACATTCAAATTCAGAGGTGTTGTGTATTCAATCCGGCTGAACTTTTACCTGTCCCGCAAGATACTGTTGATGGTGACGAAACGTCACACGATTGCCTTTACACTACAGAACAAGAGACTAAAGGTAGAATCGATTTGAAAGACACGCCTTTGAATAGCCCACAAGGAGAGCTATTTTGTGATGGCTCCTGTTTCAAACTTCCGAATGGTACATCCACGGCTGCTTATGCCGTCACTACCTTAAGCACGATTGTGGAAACCAAAAGAATTATGCATAATTCCACGCAGGCCGCAGAAATTATAGCATTAACTCAAGCTTGTGAACTTTCTGAAGGGCTTACAGTAAATATATATACCAACAGTCAGTATGCCTTTGGGATAGTTCACAACTTCGGTAGACTTTGGAAATAACGAGGTTTCTTGACCTCACATGTCACAAAAATACAGCACGGCACTTTAATAGTGCGATTACTTTCAGCGCTCGCACTCCCTGTTCAGTTAGCCATTGTAAAATGTACAGCACATCAAAAGGTTACAGATTATATAGGAAAAGGGAATGCTTTCGCTGATCAGATAGCTAAACAAACTGCCACTGATTTTAGTTCAGAAATGTATGCTGTAAGGGAAACTGTAAATGTTTGCACTTTTGGTGAAAGTATCGATTCTGTAAAAGACATTCAAGCAGATGCTACTGTAGAGGAGACCAAGAAATGGGTCGAGGGTGCAGGGAGATTGGATGGTGATGGGTGTTGGGTGGACATTGTTGAAGGAAAATGGTTACTCCCTGACGCCTATATTACAATGATGGTCATTATGGCTCATGGTCTGACCCATGTCTGTGCGCGTAAATTGACTAAAATGTTACACAATGTATGGGCCAATGATAACATTTTCAAAATTGCGGAGCGCTTTGTCCAAGGCTGCATGGTCTGCTTGCAGCACAATGTAGGAAAAGGTACCTCGACTCCTAGAGGAAGTTTTGCTCCACCTTCTGTTCCGTTTGAGGTCATCCACTTTGATTTTATTGAGATGGAGCGTTGCAACAATCTTAAATACGTGTTGGTTGTCATTTGCGCATTTAGCAAGTGGGTTGAGGCCTTCCCTGTTAGAGATGCAACGGCCATAACCACGGCAAAAACTCTGTTGAAAGAGTTCTTTCCTAGGTTCGGGCTGCCGAGAGTCATCTTGTTGGATAAGGGGCCACACTTTATCGCTGCTGTAATCCTGCAAATATGTGAAGGATTACAGATTAATAAATGGTTCCATTCGGCCAGACATGCCCAAAGTGCCAGATTAGTGGAAAGGCATAACGGCATTATAAAGAACAAGCTCGCTAAGACGTGTGCTGGCACCAAGTTAAAATGGCCAGAAGCCTTACCGATCGTGTTGCTGTCGATGAGAACAACCCCTCAAACTAAGACTGGGCTCTCTCCCTTTGAGGTGGTAATGGGGAGGCCTGCTAATATTTGCAGTATGCCAAAGAGTCGATCATTGCGGGATATAGAGAATGTGCTTCTTTCGGATTACTGTAACCAGTTGACTAAAAATCTATTTTCAATTTATCACCAGATGCGAGAGGCATTACCTGTACGGTACAAGGGTCCCGGTCACAGTCTACGACCGGGGGACTGGATCCTCACGAAAGGTCGTCTTGCCTTGCACCTCAGTGGAGGGGTCCCTACCAGGGCCTTCTAGTCACCCAGACTGCGGTGCGGGAAGCAGGGCGGAAGAACTGGATACACGCAGCGCACACCAAACGGATCCCGCAGCCCGTGCCATACAATACAGAAGACACAGAATCCCTTTCCAATGTTGTAACCAACATGCCCGAAACAGCAACAACTGACACGAGAGTATCGGAGACCGTTCCAGAGTTCGTAAGGCCAGACAAAATGGCCATCTTGTCTCTGCACTCTCCAACAGTGGTATTTCCCGATCATCCATTTTCTGATCTCATTTCCGTTCACTCGCCACCTCCAGTGGGAAGTGACGACATACTGTTTTCTGATCCTTCAGCACCAGAAATTGTGAAATATAATTTACGTCCAAGAAGATAGATGTACGGCACGGTTTGACTGTGCGTTTGAGGAAATCATTTGAGGGTTTGCCTTTTGGCCCGACTGTACGAAAGGATTCTGTTGGCTAAGGGTTGTGGGAAAGACATTAAGAAGACGTGCGACTGGAGTCGCCAGCAAACGAACAATTGGTGTTTTTTTTCGATTGAAGACTACGATGCCTGCACCCGCTACCGCTCGTACCGAACTTTTAGATAAATATGTGACTAGCAGAGACTATGATCAAGCGTGTAAGGGGACCCCAAAAATGTATTGTTGCCTTTTTTGATATAATAACTGGGTTTTTAGTAACTATTGGTTTTGGGTTATGGTACCTGGAGGAAGCATATCCGCTAGAGGACTTTTTACCTGTTAAAAATGTATCTGTTTTACCCACTCCTTCCGTGCAATTGCATACCTTGTAGCCTAGAGATTCTTCGCATAGACTGAACTATCAGAATAATACTATTTTGTTAATAATGAATGCCACTCATGCAATTTTTAATAGGACCAACTGCTGGATCTGCTCGCATTTACCGCAACATGGGGATAAGGGGCTAGGTTGGTACATTCATCCTTTACCTTTGACAACTGCTTGTTATGCTTCTTTTAGAGCACTATTCTTTGGCCTTTGGAATGACAGCATCTCAGGGAACTTTGATGGTACAAATTTGAATAGTTTTGAAAAACATGTTTTGATGCCCCTGGGATGCTCGCTTTTTGCAAATTGGAGTAAGCCAAATGTTGCTTCTGTTAGGCCCTCTGATAGATTGTCTCGTCCTTTTCAGTCTTTGATCTCTTTCAAAATGGCTCCTATAGGCAATAAGGATGCCACACCTCCATCTTATTCTGTTAACCATAGCCCCGATTCAGTTTCCTTCTGCATACAGAGGAATGAAACACGGTCGAAGGGTGATTTTAGAAGATGCGCCAACGTTGCGAATTTGACTAGTGAGAACAGACCTCTGTATGTATTCGAACCTGTGTATTTCGTTTGCGGTAATGTGTCATTTCCATGATTGCCCAGGGATTGGCAAGGAACTTGCTATGTAGGGATTCTATTACCTGGGGTATTTATTGCCAGTACTGCAGAAATTCCGAAGACTCGTCCACGACGAGATGTGAAGGGGGATAATCCAGCGCAAACTCTAGGAGACATCATGAAATCCTTTGTGTCATATTTTGGGCAAATTATGAATTCAGAAGATATCAGGGGACTAGCGAGAGTACTGGAGAGAACCATCAACCGGACCACTGACATACTCCATAATATGACGTTAGAACAGAAAGCAATAAGATTAGTAGCTCTTCAGAACCGGATGGCATTAGATGTCATTCTGGCTGAGCGTGGAGGAGTATGTAAATTAGTGGGGTCCACTTGCTGCGTTTACGTACCAGACTCCTCTCCAATGATCTTTAGGGCGATCCAAAATCTACATGTTCTTAGTTTGGAAGTGCATGTTCCTCAGGGAAACTAGGAACTTAGTGCATGGTTTTGGGACCTCCTACGGTCGTGGGGATGGAAGTTGTTTTCGGCCCTGCTGATTATCTTGGGGAGTTTTCTGTTCCTTTGTTGTTGTATACAGTGTCTCCCTGGCATATGTTCGGTATTAGGGGGGGTGTTGCGTGCAAGCAACAAGTGTATTAGGGCATAAAATATACGCCCCAGATAAGGTTTCCAAGGAGTACATGTTGAAAGAAACTCTAGTGTCTGATCTAATGGCAATAGATATGTCTGATAATGATTCGGGGTGTATAGACATTGAAATGTGGAGTTAGTCGCAAAGTGATTGAAGGTAGTTTAGCGCTTGACATAGGCCAAAAGTAGGGTTTGTCGAAACTGATATAATATTGTTTTGTCTCCATTGTAAATGTTGGCCTATGCCCAGTCGCTTTGCGAGGAAATCCGTATTGCAAGGTCGTGACCTTAAGTTAATAAAGCCTCCATTTTAGGTTAAAGCCGCCATTTTTGGCTTATCGTGCAAAGTCACCCTGTGGCCTAAAATGGCCGACCTGTGTTCTCTTGTTCTTACTTTAACCTCTTCAACCTCTGTAGGCGAGTTAATGTCCAACCTGCCTGCAGGCTACATGTTAGGGTCATGTAGACCTTGTCCTTTGTTGACCTCGGGATCAGGGGATTACTTGAATCAGCGATGTTAACCTACAAGTATACAAGAACAATAACGCTATTTAAACATGACATGCGAAACATCTGTTTGACCTGCATTGAAGCAAATGTGTAAAGAGTGTAAAGTTAAACCCAGAGAATAATAGTGCTTGTTAGTAAATGTATTAAGAAGTAAACTGCATGCACGAGATATGTAAATTAGGAATTAACCTGGCGCGAACCCTAGCCCAGTACATGATTAACTTGTAGGAGGCTGGACATCGTTATGAAGAAACTGTATAAATATGCTGATGTCCAGCTAGCAATTCCTGTTCACTGCTCACATTGAACCTGCTGGTGGTCTCTGTGAAGTACTGACGGCCAAATAGCTATTTGTGTACTTTGTTTTGTAAACTGTTCAGTATTGCAATAAAGATTCTGGGAATCTTTACAAGCCCGTGTTGGTGTATTTCTCTTTGCATGGTGTAAAAGCCTTCATATTGTACTTTCTGATTCGACAGAGCGTTAATGACGTATTTTTCGTCCTTCGCACCTGTTTTAAAAATCATGGATTTTGTCTTTGAGACATTTACTGACAACCCATTCTTATCACAAAATTCCACAAACATTTTTAGTTGTTTCTTAATCCAGGTAGGTGTTAAGGAAAGAAGAACTGTGTCATCCACGAACATTAGTATCAGGAATTTTTCTTTTGCTAGGATCGGGGCGTCCACCTGGGTGGCCAGTAGGTTCTCAATCAACCCGTTAATAAATATACAAAACAATTTGGGTGCCAAGACACACCCCTAGCATACTCTCATACCTATTTCGATTACCAAAGTAGTGTTTTCCCCCATGCCCCATCTCACAAACGCTACATTCCCCGAGTAAAGACTTTGTATTGCCTTCAATCATGGAGTTGGTATATTAAGATCAAGTAGAATTTCCCATAGCTGCACGGTCGGCACAGTGTCAAATCCTTTTCGCAGGTTGACAAACAAAGCATATATACATGTTTTCCTGAGAACAGCATATTAGTCACAAATTAGCCAAAGGCGCAAGCTTTCGTCAATCGTGCTTAATCCACTACAAAATCCTGCCTGGAGATGATGTATAACTTCATTTTCCTAAATCCAAGCTTCCAAGTGCTCCAGGATAGTATTACCCAAAAAGATTGAGGGAAAAAAGACTGAATCCCAAAAGCCTCAATATGAGATATGTGGAGAAGTAATTTGCGGCCGGTCTCCCCTGAATATATTTGCGGTCAAATGGGGAGAAAAATAAATGTTGTCTTTTGGGATTCCCTTTTTTATTCTCGGACAAATCAAATTCCACAGGATTGTTCGGACATATATCTTCCCACCCACATGTAATAAAGAAATGGCCGGTAATTGCTAGGTGACTCCCTGGAACCTTTATTGAACATGGGCACTATTTCAGCTTTAATCCAAGAAGCAGGAACCACTTTATACTTGAGTGCCAGATCAAATAATTTTGTTAAATATGGGAACCAGATTCCCGGCTCCTCAGCATAAAAATCCAGAGGGACCTTGTCTGGTGCCGCAGCTTTACCCAATTTCTGGCTCATAAGTGCACGTCCAACCTCCTCATTGGACAAAACCAATGGAGTAGAGATGCAGCATGGGTCGCTCTGGTGAAGGACGGCAAATGCTGCCCCCGGGGTCACATAAAACCTGGTTTCATGGTATAGCTCAGAAACATGATGAACCCTGGTTATCTCTGGTGTACAGCCCTGAAGGGTATTAGAGTCCCTCGGGCCCCCTGCTCCCATAACGTCCCAGAATTCCTTGGAGTTGCAGCTTTCAATGGCTAGCAAAAGGGAGCTCCAAAGCTCTCCAGCCCAAGCTGATTTCCTGCTTTTTAGCCTCAGGGAGCGCAAAAACACCCTCCACTTGTGCAGATTTTGCATGTTCAATCAACAGGCTTTTGGGTCGTCGGTAGTCCCGGTCAAATCAGGGTGTCCTGCTTCAAAGCAGGGTGACTGCTTTATGGGATTTGGTGAAGAAGTCTGCGAGAGTCTTAGTTAGATTCTCATTGATGCTCAACATCTCTACGGGATCTTGGAGCTCGACAGAAGAAAAAGCCTCCAGCATAGGTAAAATGCAATTACAAGCCGATATTAATATCCGATCGCAGTCCAGTTGGTCCCATTTAATGGAGTACCTGGCATGACCAGTTATGGGTAGTGCAACATTGGGGGCTGATGGCTTCATTGGGGGCACTCTAGCCCAAGCTTCGTCCACCTCTAAAACCAGAGGACGTGGATCACTCTCTGCTCTTGGAAAAATTGCAAAATCCCTTATAAGTGTTCAAGGCTTCCAAATTGGCCAAGATATAGTCCATCCTGCTTCTACATATCCCATCGTCGAAGGTTACCTCTGCTGGTGAATACCCTGGAAATCGTCCATTACATGCCCTTGGATTGGCTGCCGTGGCCAGAATAGCCACCTCTTCTGCATTCCTATTATGGGTGTACCAAAATTCGGCTTTGAGTAATTGTTCGGCCGAATTACGGCTGAAATTAGCTATTCGGCATTCGGCCGAATAATTAATTAATTATTACTCGAAGCCGAAGTTCCACCACAGCAAATAAACACACGTGCAGCCACTGATTTACTTTTAGAAACAGAGGGCTTAGAGCACAGGGCGGGTGATGCAGGAAGCCCCAAGGAGACTGGAGAGGTGCACAAACACATCAATCATCAGTGTTAACAGCCCCAGCATTTACATCTGACTGGGATCAAGAGGCAGGGGCCTTCAATATCCCCAGCATTTGCATCTGACTGGGATCAAGGTGCAGGGGGCTTTAATTGCACAGAGCTGATCTCTCCTGTGGGTCCCGATCACAGTGTTTGTTGGTGAACAGAGGAGAGCGGTTACTGGGCGCGGCGATGGGTGATGGAAGCAGCGCCGTTTACAAGAAGAAAGGGTGAACAAAGGCCTCTATTCCTGTGTCAGTAGCTCCTCCAGACACCCCCCAGCCCCACCCGCCACACCCCTGCTCGTACCTTTATTTACAGTGCCACGTCTGTAGCAGAATTCTACGAAAACGAAAAGACAGTGCCGGGTGGGAGCTGCTCACATTCAACACGTGACCATTTAAGATCCAACACATATTAGAGGACTGTAATCCCGGCTCCCCCACTTGAAACTGTAATCCTGTACAAATCAATAAACCACCTCGTTATGGCCCATTCTGCAGGTTGTCATCTTATTCCAATGTACTCCGTTCTGGAACCCAACCAACATGAACACATCCATTTAAAAAACACAAGCAGGTGCAGAAGAGAGGCTCGTGCAGCAGCGGACACTTACGATCTCGGAGCGGCCGTCCCTGCAGGCATTCTGGAAGCGCATTTAGTCTCAGTTTCAATTGGACCCTGGAGTCCAGAGCCACTGGAAGACGTCACAATGTGGAGAGGGACATGGTGCAATTGAGTGGGGTGGTGGAGGGGGCGGAGGGGTGGGCCTACATTTCTCTTAAACACTGAATGGTGCACAGGTGGTGGCTGTGCTTCAAGCCGGTGGGACCGTGTGTCCATAACAGGACCACTGCACTCTACCTGGGGTGTAGGGGGACCCTGCCTCTCAGCTCAGCAGAGTTTCATCCGCCTTGGACATCATTTAACAGCAAACTGCATTTCTTCCCACTTAGTTCAATGGGAGCAGCCGACCCCCAACCCCTAAGCACACCTCATTCCACCCACCAGTGAGAGTCAGGCGGCTGAGAGCTATGGAGGAGTAGTGCCCATTTTGTTAAGTGCTCTTATTTTAAGATGTTTTCAGGGCGTTTCGTTGTGTCTGAATACATTCCAAGGTGATACAGTTTACTTTTCTATCAATATTTAGTTGTTTTGATCACTTTGTCCTCTCTCGCAATGCCTTATGCACAATCTGCTAAAGAACACTCACCCACCAGTGTGTACACATTTATTTTGCAATACAATGTTAGGAATGACAGGTTCATCCATCTTTCTTAATTTGGATTACATTTCCATAAACTTCAGCAGAACTCATGTTTCTGAATCAAAGTGAAAAGTAAATACTCTTATTTTCCACCTCAGGTCACTTGTTCCACTCTGTTTGAAGGAATCTCAATCAAACTTCATAAGTAACTAAGGAATCTTTATTTTATTTATTTATTGTTCATTTGTAATCTATGCTATGCTATGATCTATTTATAAGCATGTCCTTCACTGAAGTCTTGTTAAAACAAGCATTGGCAAAGCCAACAGTTTTGGCTTGTTATGCATATCTTGATACATTTCTAGTAGTAACCTACTATTCGGTAACTATTCAGTTCCGGTCGAATATTTATTTCCACTATTCGGTATTCGGCCGAATAGTAAATTCACTATTCGGTACACCCCTAATTCCTATGGAGTCTCTTTGGTTTACAGGCAGTTCATTCACATGTACCCCACACTGAATCCTCCTCATCCAAAACTTCTATCATGCTATCCAAGGGCTCACACTGCAGGTTGAAATCCCCCGCACCCAGAATCCTTCTGGGGCCACAACACTTCGACCTCCGAGCATTAATACTCTCATGGAGGAGAAGGAAAAGCCATACCCACACCCCTCAGGGAGTCTGTTGGTTTTTTATGCAGTCCTGCCTACATTTCTAAGCGCAAAACCCAGAGAATGACGTCACCTACACCCTGCCCCCTGCCCCCTTGTCTGAGATACCAGCCACCCAACTCAACCACTTTAAAAAAAAAAAATGAAAACGATGACACAGCCTGGCGTCAAATGAGGTGATTCCGAGCGGGGATTTGTGTGCAATCCTTAGCTTCCACCCACACCTCAATGTGATTGGCCACAAGCGGTCTGTTTATAGCCAATCACATCAAGGCATGTGGGCAGATTTCTTTGAATTGCCGGAAATCTCTGAGCTACGTATGTAGGGAGCATTTTGCATGTGCATATGCATGTGGGTGGAGAGGGTTGTGTGAGTGCGCTGTGGGATGTGTATGTTGGGAGCATTGTGTGTGGGGGGTGGGGGTGGGGGGAGGGTTGTGTCTCTGTGATTTGGTGTGTGGAGTTGTGTGAGGGTAAATGATGGGTTGAGGATGTTGGAAGCATTGTGTGTGTGCTTATGTCGGAGGGTTGTGTGCGGGTTTGTGATGAGCTGCATATGTTGGGAGCATTTTGTGTGGGGGGCTGTGCGTGTCCCACTCTGTGATTTAGTGTGTGGAGATAGTGTTGTGGGAGGGTATATGATGGGCTATAGAGCAGTGTGTGTGTCTGCGCACGCGCAGTGTTTCACTCATGCCTCTTGTTTTTATCGATGGCAAAGTGATCAATGCACACCCTCTGACAACAAACACAACTGGCCACAAAAAGATAGCTATGGGCGGCGGGATAAACAGAGGTCGTGTGGTGCGATGCCAGCGCGGAGCCGAGGAGCCAGCACGTCCTCAATACTGCCCCGCGGCGCGCGTGTAATGGCGGGATCCTCAGGGGGCCTCCTTCTGGCCTAGCAGAGGAGGGGGCGCCGTCCTACTCTGCTCGGTGGGCAATGATTCAGAGCTGTACAGTGTGCAGCTCATCGCTTTATACTGTCGCCATGTCGGATCGCATCACATAGCTTCCCCTTGTGCTGCCATGCAGGAGGTAAGACATCTGCCCCAGGCCCCGGGTAGTACAAAGTATGGCGCGATAAAGGGCCTGGGGGGTTAGGTGAAGGGTGGGGGCAGAAAACAGCGCAAAAACACAAGAGGAGGGGCAGCCAGGTGGCGCCCCCCACCCTGAGTCGCCATAGCAGCAGCAACCAAAACAGGAAGAGGGAGATGGCAACCAGTGGGAGGCCAGGGGAAGGCCGCCCCCCCATTAGAATAACAAAGAGAGGGGGAGTATAAGAAGGGCCCAGTATGAGGGGAAAGGCACAGCCAGGCAGAAAGCCCACCTCACTCGGGTAGGTTTTCTGAGGCCTGGTAAAGGGGAAGGAAATTGTTTGCCCACCCAACCCACCCTGCAATAAGGGAAGAAGGAGACAGATCAAGGAGGAGCTGGAACACCGAGTACTCACTTCGGTACACGGTAGGGGAAAGTCGTAGGCGGCACGTATCCAGGAGCAGATGCCTGAGGGAAACATAGAATTGCCAAGACGAAGGATGGCATCTGCAATCCTGGACACGGTGTGACCAAAAGCACACCTGTGGGTTTATCATTTTGCTTTGTGTAATTCCTGTAGAAAAATAAATGCCTACGGCCAATTATTTGTTCCACAAGAAAACTGTCTGTACTCATTCAATACTAGGAGGTGGGAACCAAGAGCATGGGGAGGCCCACTCTACTCAGCCTATGATCTCCTGTCTCGCAGGGCTGTAGAGTACCAGGTGCACAACAAAGTGGCAGGCAGTGAACCCGTTGCGTTGTGCAGCCGGGATTAATGGTGGAGGTGAGCCAGAAAGCAATGCAACAGAATGTTGCAAATGGGAATTGCCAGTGGCAAAGGTGTGTGAGCCCCAACATTTCCATCTGTTATTTTTCATTTTGCTTTTCTTAGACGATCCACCAAAGGGGATCTACAAACCTGGGTCTCTATCTCTGTGCCCAGAAATTCATGCTGTTAAGATAGCTCAGCGTGTTGAGTGCTTGATGCTGCGATCTGCGTGTGATTTGCAGGTTGCAGGTTCCTGGCAAGCCCAGCCCACTCTTTCATCTTGTCGATCATTGAGTACCATCTCCGGCTGGGTTCTATGTAAAGCGCTTAGGCGCAATGCTATATAAATAACACATTATTATCATGCTGACCTGACCCCCGTCTCGTGTCAGTGTCTGCCCAAAGCAGAAGCTGGCCACAACCCCCACTGGGTTAAAAGAAAGACACACGCCTGGTGTGCTGACATCACATACAGGAGCGTGCCTGTCTGTCTTCCGGTCCCCAACACCCGAATGCCAGTCTCTCTCAGCCACTCATTGATTGGTTGGGGCAGGACAGGAAGACAGGCAGCCGGGACAAGAACTCATGGAGACATGCTTCTGTAAATGCTGCCGGCACACCAGGCGCGTCTCTATTGTGTTGTTGTCCCGCCCCTGCCACTCATTGATTAGCTGGGGTAGGACTGGGACACATTGGTGATGCATTTTCGTTTCCGTGAACGTCTTGCATTATTACTACAGTAATCTCATGAGTTACCCCCGGTATTACCACAATAATGCAAAAATGTCTGAACTGTAACTGGCTCCCCAGACCATCCCCCAGCTCCCCAACTTCACACAATGTCCTCGTTTCCCCCTCCCCACCTCTAGCCTGGTGCAATTTCATCCTTTTCCCTGCTCCAAATAGCGTTTTTTGCACTTTTCATTTTCGCATTCCCCCGATATTCAAAAAGGAACACATTGAGGAAATTACACTTGCACAGCCCTCAAACCCACCACCCTCAAAGACGACATCCTCCTGTTCTCCATTGTGAAGGTCATCACAGGTGAAGTACTCACATCACTTTTCAGTGTCATCAACACACCCTTCACACAAGGCACTAGAAATGAGACAGATCCTCTCCTTGCGTAAAATATCCACAATGAGCACAGATGACCTTGCCAACCATTGCCCTGCCACGTATCTACCCTTTCTCAGCAAAGTGATTAAGAAGACCGTTGCCATCCTATTACACAAAAGGATCCCTCAGTACAATCTCCAACAGGATTACCAATATGGCTTCCAAAGACAATGCAGAGCAGAGACAGCTGCCATACAAGTTATCCATGACACTCTACTCATCCTCGAAAAAAAGAACTCCTGCTTTACTCCTCCTACCCGACCGCTCTGCCACCTCAGCACCATCAACCATGGAGCCATCCCCAATATCCTCGCCATGCACATGGGCTTTGGCAGACAGTCCTGCAGGGATTACCCTCCTGCCCACAAACAGATTCCAACTCGTCAAGATGGATCTCAACAGACCCCAATATTACCAAGTAACCTGCAGAGTTCCACAGCACTCCCTCCACCCTGTCTCCTTTCATCTTTAACCTCTACATTGAGCCTCTACAGGAACTCCTCACAACACTAAGATCAGGATAAACCAATATGTAGATGACCTGAATCGTTATCTAAAGATCAATTGCATCCGTGATACCCACCAGTTCAAGCACTGTTTGTCCCTCCTACGAGGTTGGATGATAAGTGCCTATCGGAAGCTCTACCTGAAAGATAACAAATTAATTATCCTAGGAAACCATACCAACCATGTCCTAGCCCGTAATCGGCCGACTGGCATGAAGCCAGGCTCATTCACCCCACAATTCTCACCCAATACAAAATCTCCCGGCTTAACCATTGACTGTGATCTCCCAGTGCCTACATCAAGTCAAGCCTTCCCTCTCTTCTCAGAAGTTGCAAAGAGTTGTCCAAGTGCCAGCCACCTTCCATCTGGATAATGGAAAGGCACTAATCACTAGAGCTCCAGATACCCCCTTGGCCTCTCTGAAAGTCATTTAGCACGCTTTAGCACACCTCATCACAGGGCTTTGGAAATGTGAGCACATCACCCTATCCTCAAGAAGCTGCACTGGCTACACCTTCAATTGTGCATTATATTCAAGACTTTCTGCATCACCTACCAAGCAGTCAAAACCAAAACACTGGTCCACCTTGACCGAGAACCCGGAGATTGGCTGGAGGCCAGCACACCACCAAAAGCCACTACTTCAAGAGACTGGAAACAAAGAAATGCAAGTGGGAAAAGCACGGATATAAGCATGTTGCTGCAATTAATCATATCTCCATAATACATTCACCACTGCAGATAAGACTGGCCCCCTCCCTCCTACACTTCAGGAGGGACCTGAATTCCCTATTCTGCAAAGACCATTTTGGCAATCTCAGATCACTCTGCTTCTCTCCTGCTCCCCCTTACCCGCCTCAGCGCCTCTGTTACCCCTGCACCCTACTCTGACCCCTTGAGTGTGTCTAATGGGTGCAGCACACTGCTGCTTCCTGGCTAGGTTTGCACTTTCTAAATCCAATACATACATGTGTGTCCCCATCCTCTTTCCTATAGGGACGTTTTCGAAAGAGTACAATAGAAGTATACCAGTCTATCCCTCTTTGAATGATAGCGTTCAATCAGAAAGTAATATATACAGTTATTCTGGGTGCTGAAAATGCTTCGCTCAGTAAGAAAGGTGTAATATTTTAAAATGAGACAATTCATTATATTAGTATAATTTAACAGTGTACTCCTTTCCCGAGAATGCAAACATTTCGATCTCTCAAAATGTGCTTCCTTCTTTGAAAGGGTGGTGCTCAGATTACAACCAATGATCTGTTTCTCCAGTAAGCACCAAGGCAATGTTAGAATTTGCATTCTGGCCACTGATTGGTTTGTGATGCTGCTGAACCCCTACCCTTTTTACAGTATGCACACATATTAATGTAAAACCAAAATAGAAAATATGCACATTTGCATAACATGCGGCCTGGTCTTCTAGCCCCTTACAAGGTTTGGCAACTCCAGACTAGTCCCTAAACACGCCCAATCAACACTTCCCACCTGACGAAAAAGGACCCACCATGTGATGACGGCATTCCTGCAGGACACATGCAATGACAATTTAGGTCTCTAAATACCAAATTAGGCGTCTCCTCGGGGGATGCCTCTGTATCTCCTGCTATGATTTTACTTAAATATAATAATACATTACAGCACACAAGCCTTGCCTCACCCATCAAGATATGTTTTTTTTTTTGGTCACACTGCTGTCACAAATGGCTATGATGGTCCTAGCAAACGTGCACCCGACAGAACGACTCTCGCTGAAGAGTCATATACAAACATATACAAACAAGCCTTGGCAATTCCAACAGTTTGGGCTTTGGGAAAGCCACTTGCCAGACAATGATGCAGTGCTATTAACTGGCCATTGAGGTAGCAGGTGCAAAATGGTGTGAGTTCCTTGGAATATAATAGCAGTGTTTGGCAAATGCCTAATACTTATACATAAGCCAAAACTGTTGGCTTTTCCACTGCTTGTTTTTAACTGGACTTCAGTAGAGGATATTTAGTGCTTATATTGTAATGTTTATCTATATAGCACCTATCCACAGGAAAGTGTTTCAAAGCGCTCGCGGAGGGTGGGAGCATGGGGAAAAAACAACAGTCGCTCAGAGCCCTTGAAATTCTTAGATGATAATAGTCTGCCAAGGCAGATTAAGTGCATAAAATACATTTAACAGTTGAGACGGAGCAAATAAGCCTGACAGCGATTTTGCAGTTTTACCAGTGCAATTAAGGGGAGAAGACAGGGGAGAACAGACAGACGATCTTCAAGCACGATTGCATTTGGAGTGTGCAAGTGTATAGACAGTAACAGGGAGGGGGGTCCAAGTGCACCCAGTCGGTGGAGACTGGGGTAAGAGTAGAGAGAGCCACTATCTTGGGTTATTTCTAAGTGCTGTGAAGGTGGTGTGAGAGAGGACTGGCAGGGGTGCCCGGGACCGGTGAGATACTGGGGTACACCAGGCAGCCAGTCAGCAAGCTGTAAGGAAAAGGAGGGAAAGATGGAAAGAGCAAAGAGCTAGTTTAGCAGGGTAGAGGGAGAGAGAAGGACGAGGAGAAAAGGAATGTCTTGAGGAGTTTCTGGAACTTAAGAAGATCAGGCTAAAGACAGAGCGTGGCAGGGAGGCTATTCCAGAGGGAGACACCTGCTGAGGATAAGGATCTCCCTCCAAATCTCTGCTTGGAGAACCGGCTCACTCGCAGAAGGTTGGAGGTAGATGAGTAGAGGGCTCGTGAGGTACAGCATTTAGGAAGGCAGCATTGCAGGTAGGTAGGTCCCAGGCCCCGGAAATCCTTGTGGACAATGCTGAGGGTCTTGAACCTAATCCTTGCAGCCATGGGGAGCCAGTGAAGGGATTTTAGCGTCAGAGAGATGCGGTGCCTGGGCTTGAAGCCAAGGATAAGTCTTGCAGTTCTGTTCTGGATGATTTGCAGAGGTCACAGGGAAGAAGGGAGGGTGAGGAAGAGGCTGTTGCAATCGTCCAGCCTAGAGAGAACCAAGACTCTGAAGACAGTGAGTTGCTGGGGGAAAGTGAGAAAAGGTAGAGTACCTCTGAGGAGGTGTAGCTGATAGTTAGACTTTTTAGAAATGTCAGAGATGTGAGAAGAGAAGAGAGGGTGGAGTCGAAGATGAACTCAAGTTTTTTTGCCTCGCAGGTGCGTGCGGGCGCAGAGCCAGGGGAGGCCGGCCAGAATGAAAGTGGGAAAGCAAGAGCAGGAGTCCCAATGCGAACAATCTCGGTCTTATTGGCATTGAGGCAGAGGTTGTTTGCAGCACACATGACTGAATAGCGGACAGTCAGATATGAGCGAGGAGGAGGCGGCTGAGGGTAGCCTGAAAGATAGTTGCGTGTCATCCGCGTAACACTGGATGTTAGAGGTGAAAGTGGCAATCTCACGTGCCAAGGCAGCCGTATAGATGTTGAAGAACCAAGGGGAAAGGTTAGATCCGTTGGGAACGTCACTGGTTGAGAGAGCAATAGTCGAGAGAAAAGGCTCTGAGTTCCACCTGGGATGGGCGGTCAGAGAGAAAGGAGATTAACCACGTCAGAGCCTGGCCTGTGATTCTCAGGGTGTCACAGAGATGTACAATCAGGATGTTGTGGTTAACCATGTCAAAGGCAGAGGAGAGGTCAAGAAGAACGAAGACAGAATGAGTGTTAGTGTCAAATTTTGAGAGCAGGTCTTCATGGGTGTTCAAAAGAGCCGTTTCTGTGCCTCTGGATGCTCTAAAGCTAGACTAATGGTAATGGAAGCAACCAATAGATTCAGTGTGGAGGGTCAGCTGAGTGATAGCCAACTGCTCCAGGAGTTTGCCCAAGAAAGGAGTGATGGAGATAGGGCCATAGTTTGCAGGAAAGGAGGGGTCGGCAGAGGGTTTCTTGAGCAGAGGGTGCACAAGGGAGTGCTTAAGGGCAGTTGGGAAAATTCCAGTGGAGAAGGAGAGATTGCAGAGATCAGCCAAGGCTGGGGCGAGGGAGTCAATATTGTCCTCAGTGGTTTTTGAGGGGCAGCGGTCCACCTGTTTGGATGAAGCCTTCATAGACCGGACTTGTCTGGTGACCTCATCAGGTGTGATGGGTGAGAGAGGAGAGGGTAAGAGGAGGGTGGCCAAGGGAGGCTCTGGTGTTGGTGTATGCTGTGGAGTGGCAGAGAGGGAGTAAAGGATGTCTTGAGTTTTTGTGATGAAGTGTCAGAGAAGGCAGAGCAAAGGTCCTGGGTGGGTGTGACAGAAGAGGACGCTGCTGCAGGATTGGGCGGTTCCTTTCAGACTTCGAAAGGTTTGGCATTGTTGTTTGATGCTGCGGAGATGCAGGCTTGAATAAAGACTCTTTTCTTGTAGCGGATGAAGAGTCGATATTGCCTTTGAAGGAGGCGGCAGGCCAGTTTGTCAGATGGGCCGCCCAGCGAGTTCCATTTCCACTCAGGTGCCCTACACTTGCATTTAAGGGCAGACAGATCAGAGTCGTACTAAGAGTTGCACTTTTTGGAAGGCTTCAGTTGACCCTCATGGCAGGGGCAAGAGTGTCAAGAGTGTTTGAGATAGATAGGTTGAGGTTAGCGAGGGCTGTGTCAGGGTGGGAGTCAGCCGCAGGAATGGGAGGAGAGTAGGTGGCGTCAAAGGCAGCCACTGTCACATTTTTCATGGGTCTGGTGACTTTGAAGCCGAGTGGCAGTGCCGGGTGTGTTGCTGCAAGAGGAGAGGAGAGCGTCAGGTGTGTTATGAGAAGAGAGTGGTCAGTCTAAGAGAGAGGGATAGTGAGAGGGATAGAGAGGAAGATGTCAGTAGAGATAAGAACATCCAAAGTGTGGCCTGCGGTGTGCGGGGAGCCAAAGGCTAGGATAGATAGGGAGAAAGAGTCGCATAGGTTGCGGAAAGGTCCTGAGGAGTCAGGAGAGTCCAGATGGATGTTGAGATCACCCAGCAGGAGGAGTTCAGAGGAGGAGGAGACTAGAGAGGAGGCCATGTCAGCCCATTCTGAGAGGAAGAGAGTGGACTGTCCTGGTGGCCGATAGAAGGTGGCCATAATGAGAGAAGATTTAGGGGAGAGTGAGAGTCTGCAAACTAGGCACTCGAAGGAGGAATAGGCCTTTGTGGAGATGATGGACACGGGTATCCATTCTGGGAAGATAAGTGCCACTCCTCCACCTGTCTTCTTAGGCATAGGCACAGAGAGGATCTTGTAGCAGTCAGGGAGGAGCGTGTCAAAGCTTGTAACAGAGCTCTCCTTGAACCAAGTCTCTGTGATGGCAAGCACATGAGATCCATGAGTTTGAGGAAGTTGCATATGTCAGATGAGTGTTTGATGGCAGAGCGAGTGTTGAGAGTGGCAATGTGGAGCAGCTTGCCAACTTTGAGGGTCTTCCTCGGGGGGGGCACAGGGGACAGTGGTCCCACCTGAGGGTGGCAAGATGGCCAGAGGGAAAGTGGAGAATGGGGAAGGAGTTTTATAGGGTAAAGTTTCGACTCAAAAGGGTCGAATTACAAAAGGGTCGAGTCAATTCGACCGAAAAAAAAAGGATTGAATTGTTCTTTTTTTTTTTTGTTGGTGGGGTCTCCCCCCAAATCCCTGTTTTTGGTGTAAAAACACCTTTTTTTACCTATACTAAATGAAAAAATATATACATTTTTAAACAAATGCGATCCTTTTGTTTTCGGTCGAATGCACTCTCACCTTTGGAATTCGATCCTTTTTATTTCGTAACTTTAACTGGACACCGCGAAGGAGAAAAGGCAGACAAGGAGGCCAGGACAGTACGGCAGGGTGAGGGTACCTGTACAGAGGAGGAGGAAGGCACACAGGGCAAGGGTTGGAGCCCAGAATGTCCTTCCAAAGTTTCTTCGGGCCAGATTTAGTGATAGGAGAAGGATAGGAGATAGTGAACCGGTTGGAGAAGATAGGAGAGAAAGATATCGACATGGTTGGCTGCAGTGGAGGGGGGACACTTACCAGTCTGAGGCACAGATGAACATGAAGGAAGTGGGTGGGGTGGGGAGCACAGGGGCAGGGGGTCATAGGGGGTAGTGCACACAGCTAACAAAGACACTGCACAGCCACTAGGCACAGCTAAAATCAATTTTGGCAGTACAAGGTGCACAACAAACGCAGCAATTGGTAACAGCTAAATGTGATTTTGGCAGGACAAGGTAAAAAACACATGCAGCAGCTGGACACAACTACATTCATTTTTGGCAGGACAAGGTGAAAAACAAATGCAACAGCTGGACACAGCAAAATTTAATTTTGGCAGGACAAGGTGAGAAACACATGAAGCAGCTGGGAGAGAGAGGTGGGACAGTCCGAGGTGTGGAGGAAGATGGTTGATGAAGGGAACTGACCTTCAGAGAAATGCTAGATGTTCCATTGTTTCAATGTCCAGAACGTGTGGAGTTCTCCTCAGCCTCCATGTACACGTGGGGGGGTGGGGGATGTAGGAGAGGACCCACAGACCCGGCTAGGCAACGGACAGGGGAACAGACAGGGCCTTAGAGCGTGGGCCTTGGATGAGGGGGCCGGCTAAAGCCTAACGGTCCCCAGTAGGCCATTTTAGCTTCTTCAGTGGCCAATAGGCATGCAGGGAGGCAGATAGGAAAACACTGGGGGCAGCCTTTACAGACCGGCAAAGGTGGCGGCCATCTTGGAATTGCCACAAGAACGGCAAGAAAAGGCAAGGATTGAAGCTTCTAAGCAAACAAGGCCACAGAGTTGATGGGCACAGGAAAGGTGAAGCAGTGCAACGCGGCGCAAAACATGCAGTATTTAAAAGATTATTGGCCAAATTAAAATAATCTTTTATTTTTTCTTTTTATCTTTTTTTTTAATTTCAAAAAGATAAAGATGTTGGGAAATTTCTTCTGCCTCAAGGATCCTCCTACCTCTGTGGAGGTTGGTGTGGCGGTGGCATGATCTCTAGGTGCAATCAAACTGGCAAGAGGGAGGGAGCAGACATCATCATGCTCCAGGTGATGAGGAGTAGTCAGGAACAGCGAAATGCAGGCCATTGGCTGAATCAAGTGGCTCAAGGTAGACCTGGTTAAGACATTTTTATTACACTAGTTGCACATGCACAGCTCCAATTAGGTCATTAACTTTCAGAAGACTGCGTTGAAAAAACTCTGGCAGGCACTACAAGTGGAAAGTTTGATGGTAAGGCTTGAATAAAGCAAGCTCAAAGAGTTCCCATGAGGAGTTGTTTTAAGCGGCGAGGGGAAGGAACTGGGTGGAAATGGCCATAAGAATGAGCATGGCCACGGGCAGTGAATGGGTGGCCAAATAACCAACCAAAACCTACACGCGGTGTGTCCCTCGTCTTCTGCCTTTTTCCCCTATCTGTACTCTACTGCAATAGTTTTGGCTTATAGGCTGGCTCTGCCATCTAATAGCCCAAACTAAAAAGAGAGATGGAACAGAGATAGAAAGAGAACAGAGAGAAATGGAGAGGGGGAGTTTTAGAACAGCATACAAAATGATTTTTTTCTTAGCTGTGTGTTTGGGATTTACCTTATTCCGTGTTTATCTGAAACTCTTGCTCACCTAGCAGCCGCTTTGATAGAGACATCAAGGTAAAGCCGTAGTAAGGGAAATAGGCAGACACAAATGCAGTGTAGCAGAATTTTAGAACAACAGAAGGTTTACAGATAGACGCAAAACAAAGATACTATAACTGCTGATAAAAGAAATAGGGCAACACAGCTAGAGAGGCTGTTTGAGATGAGCATTGAAAATCTATGGGTGTGCCGCCTTGCTCACATTAACCAACTGGTTGCAGTGTCGAAATAGAAAGTATATCGTGCCTCCTATTGTAATAAATATATTAACATTGCCCTACGCCAAGCTGCTCGAAAGTCGCTTGCGAAAGAAATCTGTGTTGCAAGGTCCTGACCTTAAATCCATGTAAGCCGCCATTTTAGGTCAAACCGCCATTTTAGGATTTGTTGTGTAAAAGTCACCCTGTGAGATAAAATGGTGGACGATGTCATTGCAGAATACAACATGGCCGTCTTGAACTCTGTACATAGCTAAGGTGTAATTTGCCTGCAGGCCACTTGTTGAGGTCGTGAACTGAGACCTTGTCCTTCGTTGACCCATTTGTAGAAGGATTACTCGTGCAATGAAACTAATCCACGAGCATATGTTGAGACAATGTATTCAAATACTGAACGAAGAACATCTGTCTAACTACATTGTATTAATGTTTAAGAAAGCCTGCATGGAAAACTTTAGAATACACAGTTATTGCATACGCTTGTTGATACAGGTATTAAAGGCAAACCAGTTATATGCGGTTATTTGAGACTTGGCACGAACCCGAGATCGGTGATGTATTAAAAGGAATATTAACCCGAAGTGGGGCTGGACATCGCGCCCACCAAATGTATAAAAAGCGAATGCATTCTAATGTACAGGGTCTCTCACTGAACACACTGAACCACGCTGGAGTTCGTTGTGTTGTACTGAGGGCCGATAGCTATCTGATTTTGCTCTGTTTTTGTAACTGGATTCAGTATAAAATAAAGTACTTTGTATGTTCCTTTGTAACCCGTGTTCGGTGTATTTCCTTTTGGGGTACTCAGCCTCGATATTTTATTTCTGTTTTCACAGCAGGTATCGGGGTCACAGCAAGCTGCCCATGCATGTCCTTGCAGGAGTTGCATGGCAGTTGAGCACACAGCATGGTAGACATGACCAATCCGCTATGGATGTGCATGTAACTGCCATCCAAAGACTCGGCATCGTACCAAGCCCCACTCATGTATCTGTATGTGCCCATTTTCTGCCAGTGGTAGCTCAGTGAGCAATGCAAACAAGGCTTTCGCCGGGCACCGGTTCCAAGACAAACCATTTTGAGTCAATACAGATCGGTTCATTAGTAACCAAACGCTGGAGGCACTGGCTGTGACCAGCACTCACAGTTGCAAAGTCTTCGACTGTTCGTGCAGGTTCCAAGCAAGCTCAGCAGCAGAGCTTTTGGAAAGTACAGACTACATAATGTCATATATTGGCTTTGCCCACCAGGTTAAGGGAAGAGTAACAGGCAGGGCTTCTCACTGGTCTCAGTGAACAGGCTGGTGTTAGCAAACATTTAAAGAGCTTTGCCATCTGAAGGGGTATTGTAATTTATTTATTTATTTATTTATTTATTTTCCTATTTGTAGAAGCGTGCAAAGCCCTTGGTTCGGGATACAGACATTATGAGAACAGTGGATACATACAGCATATGGTTAACTGAACAGGTGGCATACACAGATTGAAATGTCAAAAGTGGAAGAATGAATTAGCAGAACATTTCAAGAATGTAATCAAAGTATATACATTTTATTTACATTTCATGAAAGCAAAAAACACATCACCAATGCATACAGCAGCGGAAATTGGATAAATAAAAACCTAGGGCAAATGAGGAGATGTAAAGAAATGTAAATAAATGTAAAGATTACACAAACACAAAAAATCCTAAATGAAACAATTATCATATATAGAACAAATATGTAGCCAGATGCAGACTGGATGAATCAATGTGTTCTAATTGTCTTCCTGCTACTTCCAAACACTCAATTGAACAGGAGGGCCTTGAGCTTTTTCCTGAACGGAAGGAGGGTAGGAGGGTTCATATCGGAGGTCAAAGGGTAGATTGTTCCAGAGGTTGGCTGCCACCACCAGGAAGCTAGATCCCCTGCCTCCACCAGGAAGCTAGATCCCCTACCTCTTTTTTTGTGTAGTCAAGGTGGTCAAATTGCGTTTTAGTGTATACATTGTAGAGGGTGGGGGGAGACACACGATCCTTGAGGTCCCCACATGGGTTAGGGGTAGGGGAGCAGCTACATCCCCTGCGAAGACTCTAGATGTTATATTGTAAAGGAAGGAGGAGATCCAGCTGGCGGCTTCAGGTGTGAAGCATGCAACCAAAATCAGATGGTGGCATTGGGTCTTGTGGTCTATGAGATCAAAAGCTGCTGATAGGTCAAGTAGCAAAAGGAGAGACAGATTACCTGAGTCATTAGCATCGTCATGTTGGTTTTTTAAGTGGAGGAGGGATGTTTCCATTCCATGTCTGGGACGGGAGACAGATTGTCGGGGCTGTGGTTGTGGTGTGTTTTCAGGAATTCTTGAATTTGGGTGTAGGCGACGCTGTCAAGGATTTTCAGGAGGAAAAGCATGCTGGTGAGAGGCCGGTAGTTAGTTTAGATGGTTGGGTCTAGTCTAGTGAGGGTTTTCAGAGCAAGGGGTTGATCCAGGACTCTTTAAGAAGGTGGGGGGGCACAGTACCTGAGGCAAAGGAGGCATTGACGATGGCAGTAATGAGAGGCAGAAGGGGTTCTGTACATTCTTATGCCAGGGAGGCTGGGCAGATGTCACTTTTGCAGCGAGACGGTTTGAGCCCTTTCAGGATGGGGACCAGGGCAGGCATGGTGATGGGTTTGAAGTTGAGGAGTTGTATGTGGGGAGGGCAGATGTCCTGGAGGTTGTGTGCTGGGCTGTCGGACAAGGTAGTCATTTTTGCAATATGGCTAAGATTCTGCATGGCTCACACTCATGTGTCTGCTTCTTCTCTTTTTTTGGAGACTCAGATGCCGGATTGGCAAAGGATGCACACACCCTTGGCATGCCGACCCTACAAGATTTAGGACTATGCCGCTGCAGGCTTAGAATTGCCTTCTGGACCCAATAGTGAAAAGTCAATTTACCTGGCAGGAAAACCAGTCAAAAATGCAACAGCCTTGCAAACACGGAAGCGGATGGGTAGCTACTCACTATCCCAGAGAGCGGCTTACTATTGAGAGTGCCGGTACTCCTGCATTAAAAGTATTGGCTTCCCACTGAGACGTGCAGGTACTGAGAATTTTGATTAAAGAAGTGCAGGCACTCAGGCCCGGCAAGTCCCTTTCCATTTAAAGCACTGGCCAATTGATGTCCATTTCTTTCTGTGTACCCCGGATAAGCGTGAAATGACCGAATGCAAAAGTCCGACTACCAAAAGTCTGATCTTTTTTTTTCTTTTTCATTTTTCTACACATATGTGGGGGGAGGCCCCCGCAGTCCCCCAACCTTACCCCTATATATTTTTATTAACTTTACCCCCCCATATATATCTGTGGAAAAATGGGGGTCTGACTTTTTGCCATCAGTCATTTTGTCCTTATTGATGTACCCCTTTCTACTCCGCTCTCGTTCCCTCCCTCTGCTTCAGACTCCCCGCTCCCCGTGTCCCTCTCCCCGCCACTCCCAGGCGGGCCTCCTGTAATGTTTCCTAATCAGGCGAGACAGGCTCGAGTAGGGTTCCCTTGTTCGCAGAGAGCGCCGTCTGTCACTGTCTGATTCACCACTGGATGGATGGTGACTCACCCTCCAGCAGCGAGCAGCGCACAGTGCTTCCTAGCAGCCGGCCTGCTGCAGGCAAGCCCGACCTGCACTGGCCACACACACACACACACACACACACACGGTGCTCGCAACAAAGCACATTACCCGCTGAAGGCATGCATGCGAGCCGAAGGACAGCCGGGGTGCTCTCGCGTAGGCGTGAAATCATCGAGAAACCTGGATGCTCGCCTCGCATTCCTCGTGCCTTTGTTTTTCGACTGACACAACTTCGACCAGTTTTGCTTCTGACTAGTCCTTCCCCGGCCAGCTTTGATCCCTTGACTAATGTTGAAGTCTGAGGCAGGCAGTGCCATGAATATCAGATATGTTCGCCATTTCCTTAGCATCTAGCGAAAGCGGAATCATCGCTTGCCAGTGAAAGGGAAAGTCTTATGGACTCCAACACCAAAGGACCAAGTCACCGAGTTTATTAATGGGTGGGTGGATGGGGGCGGAGGGGGGTTCAATCGGCACTGCTTGCGATTGAACATGTGAACCCCACACACACCTCTGCGGCCAGATTACCAAAGCTTTGCACTGGTGCAAATAAGTGGAGCAAATTAATTTAGCACCGATTTTACTGAATGGAGCCAACAGATTTAGCCCCAATGTGTATTATCTAAACATGTATTCACAAGGGTGGAAAGGAAACGGCTGTTCCATTTACTACCTCTCATGAGTAACATGAAAGGTAATGTAGCAAACAGATTTCATGTTATGTTATGCAGCAAACATAGTACAAAAACAGTATGATTTATTTTTGCCCCTGTGCAACTGTTTTTAGATAATACTGATTGTAACACAACCTGTTTGCTCTATTCTGTATTATCAAAGCATTTGCTCAGCTTTTAGGACTGGAGCAAGCGCTTAACCCATTAAGCTATCCTAGGTGCAGCCTTGAATCGATCGCTTTGCTTGGATGGGTCAGGACTTTCACAGCCTCTATGAACAGAGGTGTAGCCACCTTGGAAGAAGGCAAAAAGTACCCATTTGGGACAAAAACACAATGGAAAATTAAAACAAACATTGGCAAAGCCAATAGTTTTGGATTTGCCATAGGCAGACATGTTCCTCGATTGCTATATGTTTATCATTACAACTTGAATATATTGGCATTTTCTACAACTGGTATGAGTAAAAGTAATAGAAAGTTAGTACTAGTCTTTAATTTATGTTTTAAAAAAACCTGTTATGACTAATGTTTACCTTTTCGAAACAGAAGAAAAAAAATGAGACAAGCCAAGTTCTTAAATTCAGGTCTGTGTGCTGAGATGCTGCATGACTTAGAAATCAAGTGGAGGATGGATTAAGTTTTAAATTGGCTGCCTGACATTAAAATGTCTGAATAATCAAGCACCTAGATATCTATCAGACAAATTGAACCGCTATCACCCGTTCTTTAAGATCAGAGGACAAGCACCTGCTGTCTGTTCCCCCGACACAATGTGTGTTCAGAGGAGACTGTAGATTCTCTGTATTCGGCCCAATTCTCTGGAACAGTCTTCCTTTGGAGTTGAGGAAAGTGGATTTCCTGACAGTATTCTGAAATAAAATGTAAAACATACTTGTTCAAATAAGGTTGAAATCAGACTAAAATGCCAGTGTAACCACGATGCCACACGACTGTGGCGGAATGCACCTCCACTACACTTCCATCTACGCCTCGATATGATTTGGTACGCCGTGCCATGCGTAATAAATATCTCAATCAATCGTGGTTAAGAAGTGGTTTAGTACAGGAGAGGTTGCCTAATAGCTGCAATTAACCCCTCACATTTCGGACAGATGTTTTTGCAGGCCAACATGACCTAAATCAACAAGGACTTTGACAAGAAGCAGCTGAACAGCTGTAACTAACCCATTACATTTCAAGGAAGGTGTATTTTTAGGTAGAAATGGATGTTAAAAATCAAAGTAATGTGACAAGAATCATGATAAAGTAGAGCATTTGCATTTTTTTTAAAGCGCTCACACATCCCGGGGGCATCGAGGCACTGTTCCAGGAATATGTCTTAATTGCGTATTTATAATACGCTTAATACCCAGAAGTTTCTATGCGCGGACCCGGGGCTCGAACCTGCATTGCTTCATGTCGTCTTGTTTCCAAGGCGAGCATGTTGCCGCTGAGCTATCCTCCCGGGACAGCATGTGATACTGGAGATTGCTACTCTGTATGTGTGACCCTTAAAAACAGCAGAAAAAAGGGACTGCTCACATACATTATCAAGCCCAATTGTTATTTTGTTAAGTAACAAACGGATCTAGTAGCCTCGACCAGCTTTAGTTCTCATGATACAATTAGGTGTTTGCAGCAGTGCCGAACCTTTAAAATAGTATGACAGCCTTGCCAGAGTATTAACCCAGTATGGAGCCATTTAATAACCTCACTACTGTACTAGTAACACTTTCATAAGTGGGCAATGAACATGGACCTGCAGGACTTTTCCCTGCATAAAGTGGTCAAAGTTAGTGGTGGGAAGAACACTATCTAGTTTCCTCACCTGACGGACTGCTTCGTCGGACCTACTCAAGTCTTGGTCACTACTAAATATCACTAGTTTAAAATGAAATATTATGCATGGTTATTGCAGAGCTGAACAATTGCAATCAAACAGAAATATGCCCCCTGCTCTTGCACAAAATGATGAGCAGGCAGCTAAATCTACTATCCTGAACATTTAAAGAATTGATTAGAAAGAGTAACAAACAATTTGTCAAGAATTGAATTGCGTCTGAGGACTCCAGAAAATACATTTTGTTAAACTGTAGAAGACTCCAACAGATGAAAGTTACAAAGATCCACAAGGTCATACAATTTAAACCTAAGGACCACTCACCCTAATCCTGTTGTAATAATTACTGTAAGCCAGTCAGATAGCACAGCAAGCTAAGCGCTCGCCCCTGAAATCTGTGAGCAAACCTGCGATGGCAGGTTTGAATGCGGCAGGTGCAACTCAGCCTTTCATCCTTCTGAGGTCGATAAATTGAGTATCACTCTGTGAGATAATAATGTCTTCTGTTACTTCAGCACTCTGAGACCTATGGGTGTGAAGCACTATATTAGAATGAAATTATTATTCATGTGGATAGCGGTGCACGGATTTCGAGCTTACTATCCCCTGATCCAATTATTAGCAACCAGCTCGCTATATAACACTTGCCCATTTGTCAGAAGCTAGTAGAGTGGAACCAGCTCAGTTCAGGTCCTTTCTCCAGGTTTGGAATGCTGCTGTCTTCTTGAGCTCTTTCTACTCCTCATGGAAATCGAATAAATGTGGGCGTTCCCCTAGTTACATTACTGCAAATTCCAAGATTTTTTGCTATAGTTATTCATTTACAATCCAGTTCCAATATTCCTGGAGTTGCCTTCTTAATCTAACACTTGTAAATTTACTTTGAAATTTAAATTAGAAAAACTGTCAAAATTCAGGTTTCGGCATACCAGGGTCTGGGGTGAGAGGCCTGCACCTTCTTCAGGCCTGAATTTAGTGGGTCAAACATGTTTCAAGAGTATCATTTTCTCCTGAAAAACTTCACAGAAACACAAGAGCTCTCATAGACATCACGAAGGTCATCATTTAATGTCCTATGGCATTTCACTTTTGTTCTAATATTATATATTTAACTCCTTCCACCTCGTGTCTGAATCAGCCTGCACGGGTTCCAGTTCAGCCAGCGCCTTTTAATCCAGGACAATTGGTTGCCAGGCCATGGACCCATCATTTTTCAGCTCTCCTGTGGGCTTTCTCACCCTCCACGGAACTCTCTCACTTGTACCAGGCATCAAGGAACTAACACAGACTCTGCTTCAATTATTGGAGCTTGTCCTTGTTTTGAAGCAAGCCTTGGTATCTGGATGAGGTCCACTTGGTAAAGACTTGAGGTATATGGTGACCGGTCTCCCGCTACCATGCCTAGAAGCACCGCCTATGGATCACGGCCCATTAGGTAAAAGGGGTGAAGCAACACAGAGCATTTATTTGAACAATAGAATCTACAGCGTCCTGGGCAAATCCTTCTTACACCTTTTAAAGACAGGCTGTATGGTACCTCTTCCAGTTATATTGCTTTGGACACATTAATTAAGGTATTTCAGAATCAGTGTGCCAGAAGACAGTACTATTGAACGACAGGCTTTCCCCTTGACTGACATGATTATAGACCCTTAGCCTATGGCCTGGGAGCTCTCCCTGTGCCTACAACGGAACATGGTCTGCATAAGTATACTTGGTTTCCAGCTACTTGTACAGACCTTTTAAATTTATTAACATTCCATGTTTGGGCTTTCTTGCAATTTGATCTTGCACATCCATCTTCTGTGGAGTAAAGCCTGAGCGTTCAAGTCTCGATACCAATTGGTGAACACAGTATTCTTGCAAATGCCTCGTTTTATTTGATGTTAGGAGCTACATATTATGGACGTATCAATGAGTTTATGGAGGATCACAGTTGGACTTACTTAAACCAATCTCGGATTTACAGACACATCCCTAGTTTCACAATGAATGGAGGATAACACAGGGGCAAAGTGTTATTCTTGCAAGCAAGATCACGCAGCACAACAGAGGTTCGAATCTTGGTTCCGCACTTAGAAACCAAACTCGGTGCGGTATTTGGTGCTTTATAAAAAAACAAATTAAATAAATTCATTTCTGGGAAGTACCCTCACAACGGATAATTATTTGGCATTTTTGTAAACTCAAGTATCAGAACAAAAGATGAAGATATATCAAGGAACTCTGATATTTTTCTTAGCTATATCTGGTGGAATTTTCATTTCCTCTTAGTAAACCATTATTCAGCCTTTAATTCCCCAGAGGCGCAGAACAAAAGCGCAATTAAGTGTTGCGATATTTTCATCCAAACGCATTCCTATTAATGACATCTGACACATGCAGGTTTCCCATGTGAATTCTCTTGGGTTGGATGCATGTACTTCGAACATACTTAATTCATACCCCATCATAGACAACACCAGACTATGGTGCCTAAGATCTCACACTATGCAGCCCGATCGGCCTCGTAATATGTCTCCCACGAAACCTATGCAGCAGAAGCACAACCCCTTCCCAACTGTAAACGACATAAGACACCACCAATAGTCGCCACCGACCATCACAGCTGCACCCTAGCATAGCAGACACCCACCACTACCTCATTGCATTCGTTAGAACCACCACCGAACGTCAAAGGAGCTCTCATAAATGCCCACTCACTCGGAGCCCATGCTATTGAGACCCACGGCCTCATTATTGATCAACAATTAGACCTCTTAATAGTTACAGAAACCTGGCTGCACCAAGCATCTGGCCCCTTACTAGCCTAGGCCTCCCACCTGACTATAACATTATTAGGACTGACAGAGCCAATGCACAAGGACGTGGTGTGGCCATAATAGCAAAAACCAATTTGCAAATCAGATCCTACCCCTGGAAGAAATAGCAGGTTACGAACTACTTTTAGCCAAATTTTCACCCAAACCCAAAACAACAACTAACATCCTGGTCATTTACAGATCACCCAACAGCATCTCCCATCCGGACCTAGACATTCCACTCCTATTAGCACCTCACATCAAACCGAACAACAGATGTATCATCCGAGGTGATATCAACGTAGGTTTCAACGACAAGCAGGCTCACAAAGCAGAAACTTTCCTTGCTGCACTACAAGACATGAACTTTACACGGATAGTGAAGGCACCTACACATAACAAGGGTACAACACTCGATTGGGTCCTCACGCTCAACGCCCAGGTAACTATCGAGTCTATCATACGACGTGATTGGACTGACCACCACTGCATCAATTTTACTATTATTAATAATGAGACATGTGCCACAAAGACTATGACAATGGACACATTTGAAACTAGAAACATCTGCAAGCTAACACCGGATATCTTCTCCCCACTACTTAGCGACGCCCTTTCTACCTATTCTGTCATAAGGGACAACCCTTGTCACATTGCAGATACGTACCATCAATGTCTTATAAATACCATTGGTTCAGTAGCACTCATTATAACTAAAACTTGTTGTGTTGACAAGTTTTTGGTTTGATGAAGAATTAGTCATCCTCAGGCGGACTAAAAGATCCCTTGAACACCTCCACCAAAAATCGCTCACAACAGAATAAGCTAATGCATTCACAACTGCCAATAAAATTTACAGAGCAGCAATCATAACCCACAAAGCCAATGCTTACAACACTTCAATAGCACCACTTCAAACGCTAAGGAGCCCTTCACCATCCTTAGGAAACTAGAAAACCCAACCCCAGCCACCACACCGACAAACTCCAGCAAAGAATGGTGCACCACCATCCAAAATGTGTTAACCTCTAAAATTGAATTACTTCAAAAGAAAATCATCACCAAAAGAAAAATCCTAGCTGATAAAAATTTGCCCGAACCCACTTTTAATTCAACGGAGAAAAAAATGAACATGTTGTTCCACTTTTCTCCGGTTACCCAAGAATCAGTGCTGAACACCATCTCCAAACTAAAAGCATCTAACTGCAAAGGGGACAACTTCCCAGCACACCTAGTCAAACTATGTGCCCCCACTCTCACTCCTATTATCACTATCTTTGTTAATGCCTCGTTCGATACAAACACAGTGCCCGCGAGCATAAAAGAAGCTTGGGTGACCTGAAAAAACCTTCGCTGGATGCAACTATACCTACTGATTCCCGAGCAATAACTACAGTTCCGTTTCTGCTTACGATCAGAGATGAAATAACATATACCCAAATTCAAACTAACCTAGAACAAAACCAGCTTCTGGGAGCTAGACAATCGGGATTCAGGCCTAATCACAGTACCGAAATGGCGCTCCTTGATCTGGAAATCCACTTGGATACTATTAGAGACACCAGCAAAATGTGCATACTGCTGCTGTTAGATCTGTCAGCAGCATTCGATTTAGTTGAGCAAGATAAACTATGGGCTACACTTGCGAATGACTTCAGTTTCTCTAAAGATGCCACCCTTTGGGTGAAATCCATTGTAACTGAACGTATGTCCAGAGTTTCCATTGGTAAAGAGGCTGCAGATTCCATCCCAGTCCCCATCGGGGTACCTCAAGGGTCATGTCTCTCGCCTAAAAGATACAATGCGTATACCAAGCTCCTGTTTTCGGCTCTGGGTGACATGGGTGTCAAATACACCAACTTTGCTGATGACACCCAGATCCTCATGCCCTAAGTCACCAGTTTCTCTCACCCACAAAACTGCATCACTTTAGCCAGGGCTCTAATATTATCCAAATTGGATTGTTGTAATGAACTCGTACTAGGGACATCAAATAGCAACTTAAGCAAACTATAACTCATGCAAAATAAAGCACTACGGGCAGCCCTAGGGCTAAAATAATCAGACCACAGTTCTAATATCAGGAGGGAGTACCAATGGCTACCTATAAAGGCCGGAATTATCTTTAAATCTCTATGTGTCACCCACAAATGTCTCGCTAAGAAAGCACCCATTTACATCAACAATTCCATAATTAAAAAAGAGTCTAATAGAACACTCAGATCTAACAAAAACTCACTACTTGTTGTCCCTCGCTACAAAAGCTCCAGAGCCGGCGGTAGCAGCTTCCTAGTCATTGCCCCCAAACACTGGAATGTCCTTCCAGTAAGCATCAAAAACGAAGATTCCCTCCAAGGCTTCAAAAAACTCCTAAAACTTGGTTATTCAACCAATTTTAGATAACTTTACTCCTTGACAACAATAGTTCATCACCCGATGCACCGGACTACCTCCTTCCTAAACTACAACTCCAAGGAATGATGCTACTAGCAACATGACCATGTAACATCAACCTATGTACACTTCAATACATTTTAATCCCTTATGTAACTTGTATTGTAAATGTTGGAATATGTATTTACTTGAAAATTGCTGTGAATCCTAATAAAGATGTCGGTTACTACAGCGTGATACCCCTGGGTCTGGGTGTATAGCAAATGCAAAAATAAATAAAAAAATGAAAACAGTGATTTTCTGAGAAAAATAAAAAAGAGAGTCCCGTCGGGGATTTTGGCTTTTAACATATAGTCAAAGCAATCTAATGTTGTAATAAAATGTGGTAATACAAGCTATTACTAATATAAAACCTAATATATGTTAATTGCATAATATCCACTATCAACACACTGCGTGAGGATAGACATGAGACTGATTACATTTTCAGCACAAGAGATATTTGTACATCACTGAAATTTAACAGCAAGATGGTAACATGCATATATCAGATCAAGTAGCATCTCTGAAGTATAAGGCAGGCACTCCACAGCAGGTCAAAAATTTGACACAAATTTACAAAATAAATCTAAGGTGACAAAGCTGAACGTTCATTCAGCAGCACAGTCCAGCGAATGTCAGGCTAAAAGGAGCTGCCATTCTGCTGCTTGTCCTGACATGCCTTCACACAGGAATCAGAGGTAATCAAACATGCAAGTCAACCTGACTACATTATTTCTGTTTATTTCTAAAAGTAAAATTCTTACATGCAGCAAGCCCCATTATTAATTAAGCAATAAGCCCCGAGAAAGGGGCAGAGGGCCATTACTCCATCAGGTAATGCCCCGGGGCATTCATTAAAACCCTTGCTTTACCCAGGCCTGTAACTAGGGGTCCCGGGGCATTACCTGATGCAGTAATGCCCCCCCTTTGAGAGGCTTATTGCTCTTAGTACACCAGCTCATTAGACCAGGGTACTAATATTTTTGTTTTCGGCTTGTGACACGGACCAGTATTTTGAAAAAGAAAAAGAAATGACTGCCTCGGACAGGAGAATGGACTACACCTAGACCCTTCTCAATATCCTTGGCAGCCATTTAAAAGATCTGAATAAAAGTAAACAAAACAAATGGCAGAAATAAAACGGGAGAAGGGACTACACGTAGTTCCTTCTCCCTCTTTACAGTCGCTGAAAAAGAAATGCCGGTTGGCGGAATAGGAAAGAACGTTGCTGGAGGTGGCCCAGAAACCCACTGAGGTAAGGGATTCACAGGGTTGTAAGACCTGCATTACAGTCAATCGCAGGTGCTATAACAATGGAAAAAAAACTGCTTGCCGGGTACTAATGTGAAAAGATACTGCTGGATGAATAGCTCATGGGTTAAGTGCTTGTCTCTGACATAGGGCAAGCCTGCACTTTGTGAGTTTGAATCGCTATCAGGATTGACTCCTTTATACAGACAAGGATACATCTGCGGCAATGAGAAGCAGACAGAACCCTGCCTGAAGCACAATATAAACGCGTAACACAATGGGGCTACGAGCGACAGCCATTGTCGGGCGGGGATGTTTCTGAGAACTGCCAGTCCATTTGGAAGGTCAGTTTGAGAAATTTCATTTGGTCAGTGTTGCTTGCAAGTAACGACCTTCGGGCACGTACAATATTTTTGTCATATGTTGTAACAGTTTGTTTTGCTCTCGTCCCGTGTTGTACCACTAAACGCTTAGCACTTGCCTATTCATGAATATTCCAATGCCTATTAAAAATGTTAAGCTTTATTATTCAGCTTCCCTGCGTTGGAGTGCTTTGAACGTTTTTTTTTTTGTAAATGTATAAGCACTTTATAAATGACCAATAAATAAATAAATAAGTGTCGTAGAGCAGCCCAAACTGCTGATTTTCAAATTTCATTCATGGGTGGATGGAAGCAGCAAAGAAATTAAGCTGTTAACTCTTACGGAACTGCCATAAATTCATCTAAACAGCATTAAATTGATAAATGACAAATTAGTATTTGAATCAGTGGTGGAAGTGTAGAAAAAGACTAGTGGAAATATGTTTCCTACTCGTCTGCCATGCTCCACGCCCCCTCCACGCAGTATGCAAAACCCCAAACACATACGCCTGCTGTTTAAGGGATGTTCAGTGGAGTGCACTGAAGTGCAAGTTTCAACTTCTCCCTACACTTTTAATTTAAAACGAAACCATTCCAGGATGGTTTCTTTTCAAAATATAAGTATGCTTAATTTAAAAAAGTAGAGCACAACCGCTCCCGCCCACTTGGACCAATGATATGAATGCACAGAAGCAGAGTCAGCAAGCATTGTAGACATTGAGCGAGCGTCTGCCAGGAGGCAATCCGTCCTTAGTCGAGAAGGTCTATTCTCCTTTGCAGAGTCGATTCAGGGGACACCAGAAGAGCTGTGAAGGTCAGTGTAGTCTTTCGGATTGATTCCCATGTCCAGGTTCTGACGTTGCTTGATCATGTCCAGGTTCTGACGTTGCTTCATCGTGTCCACGTTCTGACGTTGCTTCACCATATCCACGTTCTGACGTTGCTTCACCATGTCCACGTTCAAACGTTGCTTCACCGTGCCCGCGTTCTGACGTTGCTTCACCATATCCACGTTCTGACGTTGCTTTAGCTACGGAAGGAAGTTTCCAGAAGAATAGATGCAAGTTAATATACACATCCAGGAACATTTTCAAGATAAAGGAAAGATGGATCTTGAGGGCCTCCTCAGCCCACCAAGCCTGATATTCTTTTATTTGCCTCAAACTGTAGAGGTCCTACTGGGCATGTTTGACCATCATTGGTGCCAGCTGCGGATTGCGCATGGCGGCGTTCCAGAGGGAGCATCAATGCCCTTTGCATCCTTGCTGCCAAGTGCCTTCTTGTAAAGATTTCCATTAACTGTATTTTATGAGGGGCATTAACAACTGCTAAACATCTCAGGCAGATGGGGTTCGACAATTGGAACCCCAGAGGCCTTATCTGCGGCAGTGAGCAGGTTGCCAGGCTACAGTCTGTGTGCAGGATAGTCCTGTGCCTTAAATTATAATTTTTTTGTGTAAATCATTAAATGTAATGGTGTTTCTGAAGTACGTATATACATGAATTGTAAGGCTTTTTAAAGGATTTTAACGATACTCGTCAAATTAAGTTATTAGTGAAATTGGATAAAGTAATTTTAGAACAGGGTTTAATTCTTATATGGAATTGGGTATGAAATACGACAGATGGTACGAAAGTTGAATATTCACTAATACAGTAACAATTGTAACAGTACAATAAGAATTATAAGTTCATGTGTTTTAATGTAAACTTTCTTTTGTCAAAGTGCTTTGAACTAAATGCAAATAAAGAATAATAATAATAAACTGAAATTAAAATCTTTTTGAAAACATATGCACAAGCTCTTATTGTATGAGCCATCCCCACTTGTAGTGTCCTCATTGTAACAAAATGACTACTGCTCTGCAGGAATACAGGGATGAGTAGCGGCTGGACAGCCTACTCAGTGCTACACCACTAAGCAAGCAGGAAACGGGCACTAGCTGGTAGCTGATACAGCTGCAAACGACAATAGTACAGCGCTACTAAAATAAAAGAATGTCCAAACTGTAAAAATAGGGACTTAAATAAAAACAATCAATACACACAACTGATTAACAACACTGGGGCCCACCCCTATAAGAGAAACACATAGAAGGCAGAGTGTAAGGAGAAAGCCCACTTTGGGTTCATAAGCAGGGGTGTTCAGACAAGTGATTTTAACAGCAATGTCAATGTTCAAGAATCTGTCCTTAAAAGGCAAGAAAGGGGCATATAAGTCACTATAGCCCTTTAAGGTGAAGCAGGGGGCGGGGCCTTTTATATCTTGTTTTTTTGGTTCAACAGTATCGAGCCGGGCTTCTCGTTTCTTTACTGCGCTTGAGCCGACATTGAGACATTTGAGTCATGCCGTCTCAATGGCATGTTAAGACAGTTTGAGGCAGAGGCACCTGTTGGGTTAAGTCGGCATTACAGATAGTTGTGTCCATGGCTTCCAATGGTTAGAGATGGTGTGGAGTTGGTGGCAAAATTATGCTTCTGTTGAGTTGAGTCGGCGTTCGAGACGGGTAAGTGAATAGTTTCCCGAAAGTGGAATCAGCATTTGAGTTAGTTGCTTCCATGGGGTCAAGCCTGTGATCAGGTAGACATGAGGCGGTCCTCTTGAATGACTCGAGCAAGCATCTGGATGGTTGAAAGAGCAGCAAGCCGTTCCAAGGAGCATTGAGTGTCAAATGCAGCACTGTGCGTCCTGTAGTGGCTCAAAGTGAGTCAAAAACTCTTGAACCAGTTTGTAGATGTCTCAAAGAGGACAAAAAAGGGTTCCAGCTGCTTCTTGAGTTCTGGGTCACTGGAAGGCCCAATCTGGGGGTCTCCAGGGACAAGAGTCCTTAGTTCCATGTCTTCACTCAAGGAAGTTGTCTGGATCCTTCACCACAAGTGAGCAGGATCCTGGTCCCATTACACAGGCAGTAGTGAGGCCTTGGGCCACAGCAGTATACCCCCACTGTTCCCTGAATTTTATTAGGGGACCAATGCTTCCCTCTTCCATGGAGCACTGCGTGTTCACCTCTGTGGTAGAGGACTTTGGAATAGACTGTATTTCCAACAGAGTTCCAGTAAAGGCAAAACATTACATGGGATTCGTCCAAAGCAAGCCTGTTGTCAGGGACCAATCAAGGATGCTATATTAAGTGTCTTCTGCCTTCCAACATCAAAGCCCGAGTGCCTTGTCTTGCTGGAGTGGGGAGGGACAGGAAGTTGTGGAGAGCCCTAGCAGAAACCAAGATAGTGGTAAACCAGTCCCAGCCTACCTCTCCCGCTGGCTACTCTAACTCCAAACCCTTTCCTATGTGTGCTGACTTCAAAATTACTCTAGTGTTCAGCACCCAGGTGTGAGTGTTGCTTTATGTCATGTCACGACTACCTTTGATGTTCCGTTTTCCAAGGGACATCCTGGGGAGGCTTCCTGTGCCCAGAGGGGACGTTGTTGGCCCTCCTCAGAAGGATTAAAATGCAACTTTCTGCCCATTATCTCACATGACTGCTGTGGAAACACCCAGGTAGGCACATAACACACTTCAGCCCTCTCATACTGAGCACTACTCAGCAATCTGACACTAAAATGATATCAAATGCAGTGACTGAATAATTGTGTGACCCTAGTAGCCATAGGCTTCTACCACAGTACAGATTAGTGCAGCCAATGAAAGTGTCAAGATTCAGGTATGGAAATGTCTCTGTGAGGACTAAGCAACTTCAATTCACTGGGTTGAGTTGTGGCTAGAAAATGCCCTAAAGTGGCCTAAAACCGTAAGGCTGTGTTTTACCATTTCTCCTAACCGCTGACTATGTAAATAACTCCCACCTAGATTCACTGTATTCACACTCATTCAGTAACTCTCAAGAAAACATGGAGTAGATTTGACTACAGGGGGCCGGATGTGGAGTCACCTGCCAGTCCAGAATCTTCAGGTGGACAAGACTTCCCTGTTGCACCTGCTGCCTTGGGCACATGTGTTTATTTTCACTGCATAGAGATGCCAAGCTTTAAACCCATCCCTCTGTCTCCATTATAATTATTGTCTTCCTTCCATCTTGTGTTGAGCAATATAGTCACTTTTATGCATAGCCTATTTCTTTGATAGTACTGTGATCCAGTGGACCGGAAATATCAAATGATCATCTTCATCTGCGTCACAGAACACCATAGCAAATGAGAGAGTCCTTACCCCAAATAGACTGGAGACCCTGCCCCCCCAAGTCTCAAGTCTGAGCTGAGCACCATCTGACAGTGAGCTTCTCTGCAAAGGGTAGCTTTCAACTCTCAAGGTGAAGGAGCTGGCACCCCACAACCAATATTGCAGGGTACCCTGCACCAACCTCGGCCCTGGAGTTCATAACAGGTGGGCAAGTCCAGGGGAGACCAGCAGGGTGGTACCTGGTGGAGGTCAGCATAGCTACTTACTTGAAAGAATAGTCAAACTCAGAGAAAGAGAGTAACAAAGGGAGACAGGGAAAAGAGAGAAGGAAAGAGTAGGAGGAAGTAGACCTGGGTTCATTGATCAAGAAGGGAATAATGTTCAGGAAGATACAAAATAATAAGAATGAGGACTCAGAAATAGAAGGATATTGGCAGTGGTTACCCAAGCCTACCAAACACATTTCCCTAAAAAGCCCTGATGATTGTATTGTGCTTGGCTCATGGAATATCAACGGATCAGCTCACTACTGGGATGAGGGGGGTTAAAAGACAATGGTTTCATCTTCTCAATATTGCTGCTACAAGAGACCTGGGCTGTGGATCAGTTGGTCTTTGATGGAAGGTATTAATGCTGCTGCAACGAACGGTCCCAGAGGAAGGCCCAATGGTGGACTACATATCTCAGTTGACAATGCTTGGACTTTAACTGGTCCAACTTGCAGTACAGTCAGTGCACTGGGGGAATAATGGAAAGCGTTGGGGAAACTGATGTGAAAATAATGATAATTAATATATATGATTCACCCGAGATGAAACAACATAAGGCAAACATGACAACTGTAAACACTATGTTAAATGAAGTAGATGAAACTATTTTGGTGATCATAGAGGGAGATGTAAATGCTCATATTCCTAAATCCCTGGCTGATAGTAGTATCATGGTAGAGCTTCACCCATGGAAAAAAGTAGATACGATCGAAAGGGTTTGGCTTGAGGAAATTTGCTTCAGCGACATTGGCTTCAAAATGCTTAATGGATGCTGCAAAGGGGATTTAAAATGGGCGCACACAAGTGTGGATGGAAGAAGTGTGTCTACTACAGATTGTTTGTTAATCTATCGCATTTGGATAAGGTACTCGATATGGAGATTTTCTCACAGGAGGAAAGTGATCACCTACCCTTGTGTGCTGTTTGGCAGTTCCCTAAACCAGTCCTTGAGATGATTAAAGGTGAGGGTACTGAGGTGAATCAGGGTGCTAAAAGGATTATATGTAAACCTGGGGATTTGGACAAGGTAGATAGATTAATGCGGTACGAACTGACAGAGTTTATAACTTCTGGTGAATTAGTGGATCACGTGGAAAGTTCTAATTCATAAATTTGGGACCTTGTTAAAATGAATTGATCCACACAGGCAAATGTTATGTCCTATGACGCAGGGTGGGATATTTGGTCCACAGACCAGGATTACCTCTATGTATAGAAGGGAACAGTATGATAAAATAGTGCAAAAAGAAAAAAGAGCTCTTAGAAAGGATCTACATAATTAAGTGACTAAGACGAGGGCGAATAATCATCATGGAGGTGTAGTCATGTCATGGTTGGAAAGTGTATAAAAGAAGGTAAGGATACATTTAAGCGGTGGTTGAGAACATCCCAAAAGAAGAAAAAGAAAGACACCTGGACGTGTGCGGTAAATGCAGCCATTGACGAAATGACCATAAGTTTTGGAAACATGTGAATAGGAATGGCAACGGGGGGTTGGTTAACAATATCTTGTGTGGCATTTGGGAGCTGTATATTGGCAACACTTTGGGACATCTCGGTGAATCTACTGAGAGTGATGTGACGTGGAATGGTACATGGCAATGTAAGGTTACCATCAGCCAGTTGGTCAGAATTATTAAGAAATTAAAGGTAGCTAGGGCAATTGGATCTGATGGTGCTTTGCTAAAAATGGAACTAATACTGTGTCAAGCAAGGTTGGGTCTTGGCACCCTGCTTTTTTAATTTATACTTGCCAGATCTGCAGGATGCTTTAGATGATAGTGGGTCATGCTTGGTGAAGTATGGAGGTATGTCCCTATCCTGGTTGGGGTATGCAGATGATTTAGTAGTTATTAATTATACCCCCAATGGTTTGCAATTAAAACTGGATAGGATGGGAGAATATTGCAAGGAAAAAGAGCTTGTACTTATCTCTGCGAAAAGGAAAGCCATGGTGTTTAGTCTGTCTGGGAAGAAAGTTAGAAAAAATTTCTGGCAGATTAATTTGGCTACGATTGAAACAGTAAAGGAGTACACATATCTGGGTGTCATCGTAGATGATGGTTTGAAATGGGATAAACACTGGGAAATCGTACATAGGCAGGTTACACAAATAGTTGCTGCGATTAATGCCTTTGTAGGGAACCATGCAGGACATTCTGCCCATTCCATCTTGACCATGTATGCAGCTAAGGTTAGGTCATTAATGATATATGGAGTGTAAATAGGTGGGGGAAAGTATCTGCATAAATTGGAGAAACTAGAGGTGAAAGTTTTTTAAGAAATTTGTAAATAACACCCCGTCTTTGCCTATTGAATATCTAAAACTGGAATGTTATATCATTGCTCACAAAACTGTTTTCCCGCACAAGAAACTCCTGCTTTGGAAGAAACTTTGCGAGGCAGCGCAGGGTACATTACTGCATCAACTATGGCAGCCCCATGGTCTACTCGATAGGTCACTAAGAGTTAGTTGCCTAAGAGGCATTGAAATCTGCAATAAAAGTCTGGAACTTGAGTTAATGAACACTAAATTGTAATTATAAAGCCTCTCTAAAAAACGATTTGTGATTTTGAGAGAAGGAGCAAAACATTGTAGTTTTGGCAGGAAAGTCAAATAGTGGACAGTTTTTAGAAAGTTATTTGGGACGTAGTCTGATGCCTGCATATCTTAGAACCTATCAGCACATTCTAACAGTACTGGCATATATGTTAAATGTTAAATGTTAAAGGTATTTGTACCGTGCACCATCACCAACGGAATTGGTCCCCAGGTGCTCTGGCGGATCTGTAAATGATAAGGTGCGATGGGTTAGTAAGGTGAAGAGGGAGTAGGATAGTGAGAGGAGTGGTGTTCTGTTGTCAGCTTCAACTCGGTATACACCAGATGCTGAGCTTTGGTGCAGGTATTGGATCGGTGTCAGTCCGCGTGTGCTGTTGCTCCGGCTTATGTGTTGTTGCAGTGTTGTGAAGTGCGTGCGGCTTGTTGTGCGAGAGATGGTTGTGTGAGTTTTTTGAGTGAGATAAGTATGCAGAGTTTGAGCTTATATTGGTTAGTGGGTTACCTGACTTTTAGCATGCTAACTTTCACAGTTTTGTCTAAGTGTGGCACCTGTTGACCCTCACAATTCAATGTTTAGGATTCCATCTAGGTGTCGGCATGCCAACTTCACAGTCCCATCCAGATGCGGCGCAGGCCAATATCCACAATTCTAAGTGTGGCATATGCTAACATTCGAGTTTCACCTAGGTGCGGGCATGCTACCGTTCAAAGTCCTATCTAGATGCAACGCAGGCCAATATTCACAATTCCATCCAAGTGTGGACATTCCAACATTCACAGTTCTATCCAAGTGTGGGCATGCTAACATTCAAGGCCCTATCTAGATGCGACTCAGGCTAACATTCACAATGCTATCCAAGTGTGGACATGCCAACATTCACAATGCCATCCAATTGTGAACATGCTAACATTCAAGGTCCTATCTAGATGCGACGCAGGCTAACATTCACAATGCTATCCAAGTGTGGACATGCCAACATTCACAATACTATCCAATTGTAGACATGCTAACATTCAAGGTCCTATCTAGATGCGACGGAGGCTAACATTCACAATTCTATCTGAGTGTGGCCATGCTAATATTCACAATTCTATTTGGGTGTGGACATGTTAATATTCACAATGCTATCCAAGTGTGGACATGCTAATATTCACAATGCTATTCCAGTGTGGACATGCTAACATTCAAGGTGCTATCTAGATGTGACGCAGGCTAACATTCACAATTCTATCTGAGTGTGGACATGCTAATATTCACAATTCTATTTGGGTGTGGACATGCTAATATTCACAATGCTATCCAAGTGTGGACATGCTAATATTCATAATGCTATCCAAGTGTGGACATGCTAACATTCAAGGTCCTATCTAGTTGCGACGCAGGCTAACATTCACAATTCTATCTGAGTGTGGACATGCTAATATTCACAATTCTATCTGAGTGTGGACATGCTAATATTCACAATGCTATCCAAGTGTGGACATGCTAACAATCAAGGTCCTATCTAGATGTGACGCAGGCTAACATTCACAATTCTATCTGAGTGTGGACATGCTAATATTGTGGCAGTCTATGTTATTGGGAGGTAAGATAGAGTGGCAGGGGTTTTCTGGAGTAGAGTGATTGCTCTACTCCCCACCCATGACACACTCACAGTTTTTGTTGCTGTCTGTTGACTGCTGGCTTCGTTGGCTTCCCCTGCTGACACCGGTAGACACATCTTGGAGCCGCCAATGTCAGAGCTGCCCTTGGCCTTGGGGCCCTTAGCCGCAGGGGCTGCCGGGCAGAGGGCTGCCCTGGGAGCATTTGTGATATGTGGCCTGTGGACCAATCAGGGTGCGAGGGGAGGGTTGGGAGGCGGGATTGGGCTGGGGAGGGAGAGGGAAGGAGGAAGGGGACTGGAGCGCCGAGTGCGTGGAAGAAACGCCATTTTAAACACTTTTACAGTGTTTTAGGTAGTTGGGGGGGCATCTGGGGCAGGTCTCTGGGGGAAACTCACCTTTCCCAGCTTCCTGCAAAGATATATGGCCATCAAATTTAATATAATGCAGACAATGGAAATATTGGGACTTCGGATTGGTATTCCAGGTTTTGTCATATGTATGGTGAGCTAAAGTTAGAAAATATAAGGAGCCTTTTGATGGAATGTAATAGTTTTGTGAAGTTTTCGGGGTGCTATCTTTGTAAGTATGATAATGGGACAGGAAGCTATTGTATGCAAGCCTTGTGGGGACATTTTCTTCAAGGCAATGGTTTTAACCTAATGTACTACATTGTGAAATTGAGTGATGTGATTTTAAGATAATTGAGGAGCTGTACCTATGATAGTGAAGTGATGTCATATTAGATTGTGTTTTGTATTTTGTAATATTTTGTATTGAAGCTGGTGGATGTATTTTTTATTCATGCAGATTAGACCTTTCTATAAAGGTCATATATATGCTATAACTAAAACATAAAAAATAGGGAGTAGAACATAAATTGTGTCCGCATAGAGTCATGGGTAGTAGGCCAACCCATCCTGTTTTTAGTTTTGGTCAGTAAGCGGTGCTGTTAACGCTGCCCATAAGCCAAAACTATTGGTAGTGCAAGTGAAGGTAGAAGAGAGATGGGGTTTATGCAAGGCACTCAGCCTGTGGTTGTTTGGAAAGTTACTCTCCCCTTGGCCTCACATGGCCATGCTAGTCCGCATGGTCATTTCCACCCCCATGCCAATCCTTTCCCAACCACGCCACAACCCTCTGGATGCCTTTGAGATAGCCCTCTGTGTTTAAGGCATAAGCAGTTTTCTGAATGGTAATAGCTTATTTTTATGTTATTAGATTTTATTAGAACTATCAGGGGATCATGCCCAGTACTCTGTGGCCATCAACCAGATCTACTCTTCGATCCGGTCATGGATGGCTCTGAATTTGCTTCCAATGAATGACAACCAAGCCAAACTTTGATTGTCAGCTCTGGGCCCAGGTTAAGAAGACTAGACTCCTGCTATGACCAATTCGTGATAGCCGGCTGTCCTATCTCAGTGGCCCTCCCATGTTAAAACCCTGTGAGTATTTGTTGACTCCCTGCTGTCATTCAATAAGCACACTGCTCACTTGCACTCCTCTTGTGCCTACAGCACCAATCTGTTGAGACAGATTCGTCAATATCTGTCTGAAGAGAACAGATATCTTGTTGCCTCAATAGATTGCTGGTAGGGACCTCCTTACCTAACCTGAATAAACTTCAGACCATCCCGAATGGGGCTGTGCGATCTGTGGACTTGGCAGGCAGGATCACATCACCGCAGCTAGACACGCCCTTCATTGGTTGCCAGTGAAGCATAGAATTCAACACAAAGCCCTCGCTTTGACATAGAAATGCCTCACTGGTAATGCGCCTCGATATATGGGTGACCGCCTGAAGGTGGCACTTTGTAGGAGTGCACCTCACTCTAGTGACAACAAAATGCTCTTCCAGCCGCGGTTATACTGCAACAGTACAGGGGAGTCAGATTTGATCCCTGGGCTCCCAGTGCTTGGAATGAGCTTCCAGCCACACTGAGGACTATTCCTCGTCTGAATCGCTTTAAAAGTGTGATTAAGACATCTTTTCAACAAAGGAGTGGACTAGTTGTCTTTCGAGTATGGTATTCCTAGCCCCGGTTGTTTGCATTTGTTTTTCTGTGCACCCTGAGGCCCTTGGGTGTGTGTCGCTATATAAGCAATAAAGTAAAGTAAAAGTAAAGTAATTCCAGCTCTCGGTTAAATAAACATGTCTTAATCAAGAGTTCCTTGATTAAGCCACTTGACTTATATACAATATGTGTGTCCTTGCATCGATTCCTTGCAATGAGGTACTGTTAAAAACAAGCCCTGCTTAGGTCAAAAGTTATGGCTCTTGTATAGGCATTGGATATTCGTTTTTAAGGCACTGCCATAATATACCCAAATAATAACACCATTTATCAATGGTTGCCATCTTATGACTAGGTAGTGCCAGGGCTTTAAGAGGGCCAGGGCCAGCCGGGACTGAGCCCCAGCAGGCTCCGAAATCTCGTTTTGAGGCAGACCGTGCCGGGGCTCACTAATCTCCCCTGGCAGCCCCGGCCACTACACGACAAGTATTTTTTGCTAAAGCCTGAATCTCGCTCTCGCGTGCAAGAGCTTCAGACATCAGAAAAAAATACCTTTCATCCATAATGGTGGCCCGGCACCTGCGAGGCATCCCTTCAAGCAAGAGATGCCCGTCGGCCAGCAACACCATTATGGAGAGAAACGTGAGGCTGCTGGAAGCACAGGCCTTCTTTTCTAAATCCTGAAGCTCCTGCGTATTCACGGGAGTTTCTGCTTCAGGAAAAAGGCCTCAGCTTCTAGTGGCCTCACCTTTCAGCCTTAATGGTGACGGTGCCCCTCTCCAGCTGGCAAGGGGCAGTGCCACCATTAAGGTTGAAACGGCGAGGCGCTGTCCACTGCCAGGTAAGCCTATAGAAAATAAGTGCAGAGATCAGCACCGTCTCCCCTATAGGGCAGAGGGTGCTGATCTCTATAAAAGGCTGCCGGGCCCATTGAGCTGGGCCGTCAAGGGGCGTAGCCTAATGAGCTAGCAGGTGACCCCCCCCCCTTAGGACACGCCCCCCCTCTTGATGGGCCCCATTTTGCAGTGCCACTTAAGGCAACCGCGTAGTGCCATTATATCTAAACAACACCCTATGCCATGCTCATCATTAGTGCGCCATGTACTGCAGAGCCATTTTGCACCTTCTTGGGGGGGGGGGATTGGCGTCCACCTCGGGCCCACAGGACAGTTGCCCCGTGCATGGACTCTTGGATTACTTTACCAGAAGGACTCCACTCTAATAATAATAATAATAATAATTTGGCATTTATATAGCGCTACGAACCCTCAGGTATCTGAGCGCTGCTTATTATTACCCACGGTGTGTGGTACTCATTTATCGACCTCGGAAGGATGAAAGGCTGAGTTTGGCCCCGCCGGGATTCGAACCTGCGTTAGCAGACTCTGCACGGATGTCAAAGCGAGCGCTCTACTCGCTGTGCCACTTGACCGATTTCCCGCGTCCCATGACCGTCACACTCACCCACCGGGACCTCCCTGCTTCCCCCCACCGGGCCCAGAAAACGCGAGCCAAATCAGGAATCGAAAGCCATTAGCTCTCGTCTGAAGCTGGAATGAGGTGAGCGTTATCTGCGCGCCGGCGGAGTGCAGGCGTGGGCCAGGCAGCAGCCACGCCAAATTAGTTTAGAAATGAGGACCGAGGCAGAGCGGGGCCAGGATCTGCGTCTTAGATGGCTTTCTGGCCTGCCTCCAATCACACGCTTTTTCCGGCTGCTTGCCTTCAGCCTTTGGAAAATGTCTCGCTCCTCGGGAGGAGAAAATCATGGCCTGGGCGTTTGCTGACGCAGGCGCACTGTGACGGTGTGTGAGGAGGTCCGGCCTCTTTCGCCATAACGGCATTGTGTTCTGGAATGCGTGTCTCTTGTTAACTATATACACGTCGGTGTCTGCGTGGTGAAGAACGCGAGTGTGAGCGTGGTGTCTCTTGGGTTATGTAAAGGTATTTGTATATGACATTTGAATTTGTGTGAGGGTGAAGATAATATGAGCATCACCGTGTGAATGCACGGGTGCAGGGGCGCCGAGTACGGGGGCTCCGGGGCTCGGGCTCCGGGGCTCGGGCCCCCTCCCATCCCCGGTAAAATCAAGTCGGGGCTGACCCCCCTACGGGCCAGAGAGAAGTGATGCTGCATTGATGGCTCTTTCCATCGATACTGCATCACTTTCCTGCAGCCGGGTAAAAGCGCGAGAATGTCCGAGAGAGAGATTGTGCGCGATAGTATTTCTGCGTTTACTAGTTGCTGGTCGGATTTGCATGTGTCTCTGGAGGGGTGTGTTTGTGGGTTGTGATGAAGCATGCATGTGAACGACAATGACCGAATGACCGTGTAAGAATGGCCTGTGGGCTTGACATTTCCACTGCACGTGTGTGTATCAGTGCCAATGGTATGTTTGTTGTGGCATGCGTGTCTCTGAGGGGTTTTCGTATTTGACCGTGCGTAGTTATGCGTCCCTCGTGTATTGTATGAGTGCGGCTGCAAGGTCGCGCAGTCGGCACGGAAGGCATGCAGTGATGGCCTTTGCCTTACCTGCTCAGCATTCACAATTAAAGTAATTACAGCGGTGGCCCCCAAGTGAAGGGCATAGCTGTCCCTGGAAACGATGCATGTTATAAAAAAGAATCTTTTATTTATGTACGGGGTGAAACAAATCTCTTTTGATCACAAAAGAATGTACAATAGATAAGAAATCAGATTTGACGGGAAGCAGTGAGCTTCTTACAATGCGGTGAGTTTGAGTGACATTCTGAGCAGGTTGTGGAGGGGAATAAACGGAACCGTCACCGTGGACAATATGTGGGAGGACTTACATAGTTTAAGGGCAATCAACATTAGACTTTTTAAGTGCAGGTAGGCGGTACAGCCAGCTGTGCTCGGGATGTGATCACGATGGACAAAGTGCCCTAGTGGAGGCAGAGGAAGTGAGGGGCAGGCAGAGGCAGGTGAGAGGCGAGGGAAACATGTTAGCTAGAAGGCAGGTGACAGGTATAATATGATATGATAGGTTATTTATAACAAGCTTAATACCCAGAGGTTTCTAAGCGCGGACCCGGGGATCGAACCTGTGTTGTTCTGTGTCGTCTTTCTTTCCTTCGCCGAGCACGTTGCCGCTGAGCTATACTCTTGAGACGAGGTAGGTTAAGAGAGTAACTCTGTGTCTGCAAGTTGATGTCTAGACACAATTCCAAAGTGAAGTTAGTATACACATGTGTCTGGGTGGCTAGTTCTGACAGAAGGGTTTCTATTGGTGCTCACCAAGAGTGATGCCTACTGGGGAGTGAGTAAGTTCAGTGCCGCTTTCTAGGACGACCACCCATGACTCTTCCCCTCTTGATTTGAATAAAATGTGAACGTATGTTACAGCCCCCATAGCAACTGTTGTTATGCAGTTACTCCCATTTGCTGTAACTTACGTTCAAGTTTGGTGCAAATCGATAGGGCAGAGTCAGTTGCAGTAGTGGTAGAAGGTGGCATTGAGTGTTGAGTGTAGGCGCTATGCCAGATACTTTTGGACTCAGAAGAACTTTAAGGCAAGTGCTCCCAGCCTGCAATTGGTCAATGATAGCAAGTTTCAAGGTTAGTAAGTGGGCAAATTATTCCTCGGGCCCCCCAGATACAGGTGGCACAGAGAGGTATGGATGCTATGGCCTTTCTGGGATTGAAAACAGACATCACCCTGAGTTTTTTGTCACTGCTCTGTGATTTTCGTGTGCCAGTACTGAGAGGCACAGTGGGAAAAGTGACAAACTTCTTTCTGATCCTACCGGGTTCTGTTATAGTTCCAGGTTGGTCAAGTTGGAAAGAGAAACACTGGACGGCAAGATCATGTGCAGAATAGAACGGTAATTGGTGGTTTTGTCAACCTCAGTTAGTGTTTCATAAGTTTGGTCTACCTCTGTTTGACTTAAAAAAACATACAAGGAGTGTGTGAAGTAGTGGGGTTCAGGGAACAGGGAAGATCAGGCGGAAGGAGGGCATTGGAGAGGGGCCCCATTGAAAGATAGAAAGTCAAACTACAAAACATAGGTTGACCAAACTTACCATACAAACATTGAGGTCGACGAAACTACATGGAACCGGCGGGATCATAGATTTGCCCAGACTGGTACAACTCTTACTCCGGGGAGTTAAGCAGGAATTCTCCTCCATCTTTCCTGCATACTCATCAGAGATTAATAAAGCACACAAACTGCAGGATAGATAGAGGAAAATCTCACCCAGAGCTCACTGAGCTCTCCAGCAATGTAATGCGACCAGGTTCCTGAGTTCTGCATTCCCAAACTGAGGATTAGCTCTGGAAGTGGAAGCCAAACAGTAGTGTTGGCAGAAAGTATGTGGCATGGCACAAGGAGCATGTCTCTGGTAGGCCACGGAGGCCACTTTCACCCTAATCAAAGGAGCTTGCAGGCAGGGTCTTTTTCCTCAGCGTGTAACCCTTTAGAATGCAGGCTCCAAACTATGGAGCCGCATTAGCTTTACGGACATTGAGAATGGGTGGGGGGGGGGCATCATTGGGAAACATGTTTTCTAAATGATGACGTATGATTTATTCTATCCTTAAAATAAAGCCTTAGCACCCTCAATACCTCCAAAATATGCACAACAATTGCCTGATTGATCTTAAAGTTGTAAACTACTGAGTACAAAGAGGGTGGAGTGTGTGGGGGGTGGGGGTATACCACTTGGTCTTTGCTGAATATCAGAATAGATTCTGCATGCAAAGGGCCTGGAGATCATGGACACATGGCATGGTCAGACATGGCCAGCACCAAGAACCCTGTCCTCCAGGAAACCAGAGCCTGGAGAAGCCATTGGTTCAAATGGCTTAGAAGAGATGGTCAACAAGGCAAGATTTAAAACACAGGAAGGGTGAGGATACCTGGTCAGAGGGTTTACATTCTGGGACACTTGAAAACCCTTTACTACTGTGTTTTACTTAGACAAAGACATGAGCCGAAGCGATGGCATGCTATTTGCCAGTGTGTAATAGCCTGAGGTTTTTCTTTTAGACAATAAAATGATGTGGGGGATTCTGTTTCTGAAAGCAGGATCTCTTAATCAGACCCCACATTCCTAATGCTCAATGCAGAAATCATAATGCAAGCATGTTACTTGCTGTGATAGTCTACTGAGTCTCCGGCAGCTGCCCTGTAGTGTCACCAGGTCAGGTTCAAACGTCAGATGTGCATTCCTGAACGCAATTGCTTGAACACAAAGTTACAAAAGGCTGGGGTGGCTTATTAACCTTCCGCAGCACTCGTTTAAAATATAATTGTGCACCCTACCAATCTAATGGCAGTTGATAATATCTAAACATAAGCCATGTTTAGTTACAACATGGTGGCTACTGGGATTATTCAATTATACAGCCATATAGTTTGGATGTCCTATTATTGTCAGCTTGTGAGGTGACTCATTCACGACATAGCTAGGTGTGTTTTAGCCTGGGTGTATCCACAACATACACATGGGACCATTACACAGAAGCCTTCTTTGATTCCCCTGAGGAGAGTGGCACCTTCCCCCTGGGTACGTGAACCCCACCCTGGGAGGTACATTTGGAATTGGTGCTTCAGAGACAATCCAGCCATTTCAGTGACCCCCTCATAGTAGGGTGCTGATTACCAGAACCCTTTTGAAGTGAGCAGACAAGTGAAGGGGGCAGAGACAGTTGACCAAAATAGAGGAGAGGTTCACCAAAGAGGGGTCTCGTCATGTTGAATTTCCATAGGGCTCCCCAACCTTCTGCCACCTACTCACTTCCTGCAGACAAGGCACTCTTTATAGGATGGCAGCAGGTTAAATACACTTGTTACAACAGCTAGGATTGGACCCCTAAAAACAGGCTTGCAGCGAACCAATCCATGGTAGCATGCTGTCTAATCAAGGGGAGAGGACCCTCTCGGTTGATTCACCCTTGGACATTTGAAGGTGTAGCATTTTCTGGAAACTCGTTAGGTGTATTGTCTTTCCCAAAGTCCTCTGCCATCGGGGTGAAGACCAAGATCTCCAAGGAAGAGGCACGTTTTTCACTCTAACCGAGCGGTGTGCAACCTGTGGTTCAATCGATATTTTGGACTACAACACCCAGGATCTTTCACATTTTACTATGCTTTCTAGGTCTGATGCAAGTTGTAGTTCAAAACATCTGGGGAGCCAAAGGTTGCAAACCTATGCCCTAAACATCCTGTGGGAACATTGAGGTTGGCCAGCTGGCTGTTCACCACCTACTGCAGCTTAGTCAACTGGTACCCAAGAACCTGCTCACTGGAGGCGACAGAACCCTGCACATGTTCTCTACAAGCCTTCCTGGTTGGGAAGGGCAGAGGAAAAGATTCTTCTTTCCCTGGTGCCCATGACCAGGGCGTCCCAGCAACCCAGAAGTCGAGTCACGGATCTGAGCCATGCTTTGTGCATTGAACTGCTTGTGAGCTACAGCAACACGGACATCGCCTGCCTTCCCAAGATTTTTCACGCCACATGCCATTGCTGTTTTGACTACACTGTGTTGGTCCCAGTCATCAAAGTCACCAAATCAACGACAAATCACAGCTTCAACAAGGTACTAGAAGCTTGGTTCAATGCTTTTGAGCCCCTGGAGAAAGAATGAAAGGTATTTAAAGCTGTTCTGCCCCCTTAATCTGTACTAAAGGGCCCTAGTGACTCATAAGAACCCACTCTCTACCTATTAAAAGACTTATGTATTGTACTTGAACATTTGCCACTGAAATTCTTGCCTCTCTGCTCTCTGGCTTGAAGCCCGGAGTACCCATTTATTTCAAAGCCTGCATGCTCTTTATTTTCCTTTATGGGGTTGGCAATTACTATTTGTATTAGTTGTCTGAATTTTTTTAGTTTAATTAAAGGTTTTCATTTTGATAGAACCTTGGTTGGACATTCATTTTATTTTAGTACCATAGTAATTTGCTGTTTTGGCTGTTTCTGTGCTAGCTCACATTCCCTTCCAAAGAATAGGGCCTGTACTCGGCCTTCGCTACCCTAAGAGGCAGAGGAGGTATAGCAATTATGTGGTGCCTTGGTTCACCTTTGTGATTGGAATCACTGCTGGTTTAGTAGTAGTGTGGGGTGGAATTGATGCTTCAGGCACTCCACATCTCTGTACCGCTGCAGAGCAGTAATGATGTGATCACGCTGCGAAGGATGTATACCATTTATGTTGTGTGTTGTTTCACCTTTATGATTGGGATCACTGCTGGTTTAGTAGTAGTGTGGGACTGAGTAGGTGCTTTAGTCACAACTCATCCCTGTAGTCCGGCAGTGCAGCAGTCATTTCGTTACAAGCCCACCTTGAGATAGGCTGAAATAGCTCCCATTTGGGACCTGCATGAGTCTAATTTAATGACGTAATTCACTAGGTGCGCTATGATTGAAAGGAACTGACTCAACAACAACCTCTGAGGGTGGTTATTCTTTTTTGATGAACCAATTGCAGAATTCAGTTCACTTCTTGGCATATTGAGTTCTGATAGAACTCCGCTGGTTGCCTTAGTAACCACAATGTTGCCCTGAGGTAGACCTGAAGAGGCAAAGATCAAGTCCTCAGGTTCCCAGGAGCCAAGCAGAGAGACTGCCAGTGGGGATGGAGGATGCAGCCCGCTCTCTGTGCTAAGAGGTAGCCTGTCAGAGGGGTTTGCATGTAATTTCCAATAGGTATGAACACCACACCCTGGTGATCCAATGAGGCGTTACCAGAAGGAGGTAGCAAATGTCACTCTGATGAAGCATGTGCACCACTTTGGCCAACACTGAAGAGGTGGCAATGCATTAAGAAGGTGACTGTCCTCGGACAAGAGAAAAAGTCCCAGCGAATCCACGTGTGACTTCTCCAAGGTGTACTGCTGACCATATAGGGCAGTTCTGAGGGAGCGTTTATGGGTTGGCTACCTCAAAGTGATTCTTTCATTCACACCCAACTTTCATGTTCACCAACAATGTCCGGTCGGGTCAGTAACTTCTGTTTTGATCTATGGGTGGATGAAAAGACCTCTGATTGTAGATCAGGGGTGTGCAACCTTTTCCTCAACAGATGTTTTGGACAACTCCCATCAGCCCCAGCTAGCATGCTGAAGGATGATGTGGGGGCCGCAGTGTGCAATATCTGGAAAGCCCAAACGTTGCACACTCTTGCTGCAGGTATGAACAGTGCCAGGATTTGGTGGAATAGGCTGGTGAGGGAGGTGGGGCCTCCGGGGGGGGGGGCTCTTCTCCCTTCAGAGGATTGCACTCACCAATTGCCTGTAAGTCTGCATTTCCCAATCACTGCAAGCATTCAATGCAATCCCACTGTGGCCTTGACTTCGGCTGTCTGGCTGCATTGCACACACCCAGATATGGTCTGTCCTACATTAACACATGCACTCCAGACCAAATGGAAATCAATATTTCTCTTAAGTATTTTATTCTCGGGTTATCGCTGATAAATGAGAATTACTCATCTGCTGCTATCACAATTTCGGGGATCCACAAGATTCATGCACTGACAGCTAGCTGTCAGATCAGTCACACACCACGGCTGAATGCTAGCCTGTCAGTAGAGCCTTAAGTGGCAGTGGAAAATGAGCCAGGGGTCATCAAGGGGGCGTGACCTAAAGGTAGGGGTTGCCTGCCAGCTCGTGGGCTACAGGCACCCCCTACCGGGCAGTCTTTTGTAGAGATCAGCATTTATCTGCTAAAGGCTTGCCTGGCAGCCTTGCTGGGGAGGGGCAACGTCACCATTAAGGCTGAGAAGGTGAAGCCGCTGGAAGCCCAGGACTTTTTTTTACCTAAAGCTGGAAATTCCTGCAAATGAGTGGGAGCTTCAGGCTTTAGAAAAAAAGGCCTCTGCTTCCAGTGATTCAGCATTCAGCCATAATGGTGGCGCCCAGCCCACCGGCATCTTTTGCTTGAAGGGATGCCTCGCAGGTGTGGTGCCACCATTTTAGATTAAAGGCATTTTTTTCTGAAGCCTGAATCTCTCACACATAAGCGAGAGCTTTAGGCTTTGGAAAAAATAGTCTTGTCCTGTACAGAACTGCCAGGGGGCATTAGTGAGCCCTGGCAGGGCCCCGCCTCAGAATGAGATTTCTGAGTCTGCTGGGGCTCCGCTCCGGTTAGCCCCAACCCACTTAAAGCCCTTCCTGTCAGTAAGGAGATGTCAGTGTGTGCTTTCTAGCTGCAGGCATGTGCCTGAAAGAGGGAGCAGTGTAGTTCTAAGGAGGGTAGTCACAGATAACTGTTCTTCGTTTCTCGGGAATGCTGCGTAAGGCCATACTCTATTCAGTGCAAGGCAGGAAGAACCTGGGTTGCACCATGGATGTGAAGCTTGGACTACTGATATCTATGCTGTGCCTGTTCTGTGTGTCTGTGAAGCATGGGTGCGTGTGCAGCTTGAGAGTACAGCATTATTCTATCATTTTGTTGTTCAACACTCTGCTGCTTTCCAACTATGTTTGTCCTCTATACTAATGCAGCACATGCCTGCACAGCTGGGTGTCTTAGCTGTACTTTCCCAGTGTGCAGAATGTGCTCACACCAGCACTTCCTGTGCTGTACTTGCCCAAGGTGTGGGATGTTTGCATGGAGGATCTACCTAGGCTATATCTGTCACATGTGGGAGAGATACTTGCATGGGCACTGGCTGTGCTGTATCTGTCCAGATGGCTTTGTGGGTTATGCACATGCTGTACAGACAGGGTGCTTGCCCGGCCATTACCTGTGCTATACCTGCCCTGTGTGAGAGAGATGCTTGCATGGGCAGAACCTGTGCAGTACATTACATGTGTAGAAAGCATAGTTGAATGGTCACAACATGCACTGTATTATGTAAGAGATGCTTATATAAGTGCAGCCTGTTTCCATGGGTGTGCCCTGCCTGTTTTTTAGGGATGGTTGTTTGGGCACTCTGTGCTGCACCTGCCCTGTGTGTGTGAGGGATACATCCATTGGCGGTACATGCTGTGTGTAAGGGATGGTTGACTCTGCACTACATCTGCTGTACATGTGCGAGAGGTGCCTGACTGGCACAACCTGCGCTGCACCTGTCCTATGTAGGACAGATGCTTGCACAGACCCTTCCTGTGCTAGTCCTGTGAGTGTCAGAAATGCTGCCCCATACACTATTGGTACTCTGACAGAACTGTTTGCGAGGAATGCCGACACATGCCCTGCATGTGCTGGACCCGCCTTCCTGTTTGTGAAGACTGCTTCACAAGAATTACCTGCACTGTATCTGGCCATTTTGTGAGGGGCACTCGCATGGGCACTGCCTGTGTCATTCCTGCGTGTGTGAGGGATGCTGCCACATGCACTATAGGTACTGTGCCCGCACTGTTCTTGAGTGATGCCTGTGCCGGGCCTAGCCTGCTTATGTGTGCTCTCTCTCCCTCTCCTTCTCCCTCTCCCTCTCCGTCTCCCTCCCTCCCTTACAGAGCCGTGGCTGGACAGACCAGGACAGAGGCATTAAACTGCATCTGGACGTCGCTGTTAACAACTGCCCTGCAATTACTAACATAAAGCATGTCAGTGTTAGCACCTGCATGCATATGCATATATTTTTAGGCAATTGAAATCGGCATATGGGGTGAACACTTGCATGCCAGGGGAGTGATTTGAAAGGTAGGAAGGACAGGAGACTACTCATTCTCACAGCAATCCTTAAGTGTGTGTTTTCAGAGGTAAATGGAAGAGTTAATTGCTTGAAACATTGATGCTTTAAAAGAATAGTCTCATTTGAATGTGTAAAGAAATTAGATGCCGTGGAATATTTAGTTGGAATATGACAGCTAAGAGTACATCAAGGCATCTCAGGGGGGAGAAGGCAAAAGCTTTCTCCTGCCATGGTCAGCCTAATTAACTATCAAATGCTCTATGCATCTGCCCTGTCCATATGTTTACCCTCTGCAGATGGTGGCAGCAATTAACATAATTGACATACTAATAGAGTATACCTCAAACAGGCCCATATGCAGCAGAGTTTTAACAAAAGAGAGAGGAAGCCCCAAAAACCTTTAATATGAACTGTGTCAACCAGAAACCAGGTCCCGCCTCTCAGTATCAAGGGCAGTGAACTGTCATGTCTGGAGCTATGTGTTTACAGTAGGCAATCCCCGGAAGGGGACCTGATTCAGAAGGTATGAATATGTGGATTGATGGAGACAGAAAGTCTTCTCCTACCTCAGCTTGAAGGGTGACCTTCTGCTTTAATCATGAACCACAGAGAGCTAAATTAACCACACAGACCCTTTGATTCACAACAGACAGGAAGAAGGGTGGGACTTACCATTACATGTTTTTACCCCTTTACCTATTCTGTTGTAAAGCTCTCTGGTTATAACCTCATGCATACAGGAGATTGTTGCTGGGGACCCGATATTGGTTCATTAAGGTAGGCTGAGCCTACACCAATCACTGTGGCCCATTTGCCTTTAAAAGAAGGCCGAGACCCTCTTTTGGGCAGATCATCTGAAGACTTTGCAAGGAGTAACAAGAAGAACTAACTCATTTGGACCCTGGCTGAAGGTACAGTCTGCCTTACAGCTTCTTCCAGTGAAGGAAGGCCAGGATTTCCAAGAGGGAAGCAAGATCCCTCCGCTAAACATCTCCCAGGGAACAGAGGGAGATACTCAATCCAGAGGACCCTCCAGCAGCTCCTGATCCTGTACCTAGCCAGCACAAAGCATGCCCTGCTAGGCTGTACTGCAAGCATCCTAGATGGGAAGTCCCAGAGAGTCACTGAACCAAACCAAGGTCAAGGCTGTTGCCTGCAGCACTTTCCTCAGCTTTGGGCCGTCTGCCTTAAGGACGACGTGTGCCCAGTGAAGAAGCTAGCATGAGGGCATCAACAAGCATCAACCAGCATTAGCTTTAAAGGACATTTTTGAGCCAGTCGAGACCCTCAAGCTGCAACCGACTGCACCGCTGACTGTTGTTACGCCGCAGTCGTTCACACCACCCCAGACGCCTCGACCAGTGCTTCAGACCTGCTGACCAGCACTGAGACAGCAATTCCTGACCCGAGCCGGCAGCTGTCCATCCAACTTTGTTCGCCGAGCTGCCTGCCGCCTGATACCCGCAGCTGTCTCCCGCCTTCAACTCTGTCGCAGGAGCTGCAAAGCGCCCTGAAACCGACGACCCTGTCGAACAACAAGAACTTCCACAAGCACAAGGTACATTGTGTTTCTGTCGGCCTGGTCCTTCTCCAAAGGCCCCTAGTGACATTTTACATCCCACTGCTCCCTTTCTGTTGAAACCAAGTATCTTTGAACTTTGCGATTAATTACTTTATCAACTACCCTCCTGTCAGTATCCAGAGCGCATCCCTTTTCCTTCTTGTAACTGTCTGTCCTCTGCATTCCTTTACAGGGTGTGCTGTATGTGCAAGAACTGTCTGTTGTGATATACATAAAGTAGATATCTGTATCCAACCTTGACTGGACACTTCCTTTTATCATTGAGTAATAATTGTATTTCCACTGTGTTGCAATTAACCAACGATCCGCAACCTTGTTGAGATAAGCCTGCCGTTCCGTCCACGGTAACAAAATTGGACAAGGAGGTTTATAATTGGCTTGGGTTTCCATTCTGTTCGAGTCTCTTCTGGTCTACTGGGGGGGAGGAGGGTGGGGCTGATTGATGTTTTAGAAACCGATATTCATCCCTGGACCACTGGTGCCCCGGAAGTTGATTCGTCACAAGCGCCACTCCCAACATTTGAAGGGTTAACTTCCTCTGCCCTGAAATTTTAGCCTAGGTGCACCCCTGGAAGGGGCTGATGTGCGCCCTTGCTATTGGCATAGAGGTGCAGAGGGAAGCCTTTCCTGAAAGTGGCGGAATTAAAGTGTTAATGTGTTTGCGCAGATGCAGAAAAATGTACTTGCACAAATACAGTGCAATTTAAAGCTGCTAATTTCAAGACTTCCCTCGCCCCGCTGCCTCAACAAAATCAAATGCTCACATCAGCCCCCTGCCCTTGGATGCCAGCCACCATAAAACCATGTGATGCCCACTTTCACATCTGAGGGGAGGGGACATATGTGCACACTTACTTTTTCTCTGGCATATGTGTTATGTGGCAAGAACAGCATTTTGGTGCAGTCGGTTTAATCGCGTATTGCTGTGGCATGACCGTATATATTTTTTTAATGGGCATCTATAATAAAGTAGGCATGCCATCTGTTATTTCATGGCTACACTGGGATTTTGATGCAGCCAATCTAGTCATGTATTACTGTGGCATGGCCATATATTTATAATTATTATGGGGTACAAACTGCTTTTTATTCCTGAAGAATGTTTTGCAAAGGTTTCTGTCCATGGCATCTAAAGACCATCAAAGCAACTAAATGTGGATGTTGTCTTCAAATCCAAAAACATTTTAATTCTTATTGGCATATTGTGCTGTAAAATGTACCATTTGATACTCGCTCCCCACACCAGACCACGCTTGAGGTTAGAACAGAAGGGGTGGGGCCTCCAAGTTAGCCCGCCCAGTTTTTAAAGTGGCCCCTCCCATCACCCGTTAGCCCCTCCCCCAGAAATGTCGGTTTTGTTGCGCCCTTGCTAGTACCCCATCTATGCAATCAGTAGCCATTGCTGCGGGAGGACAGTCCTCTCCTTAAGCATCACAGAATGCACGTTCGGGGGAGGGGTTGCATTTATAGGTTAGAGCCCCTCATGTGTGATTTGTCTGTCAGATCGTGTCTGGGATGCGCAGGGTTGAGAACATTTTCCTCCGCTCGCAGGCTGTGTCCAGGGAAATCTTTTCTCCATCAGTTAAACTGCAAGCGACGGGCTGTGGCGGCGCGGTGGCGGTCCTGTGGTGCACGACCCGGGTGTCGGGGGAGGCGGGGCATGAAACGAGCGCCGGGTGCCTGGGGACAGTCAGTGAGGTTCTGCAAACACGCCTTCTGAGGCACGCGCAGGGTTCACGAACCCCAGGCCAAAATATGTGTTAACAGACGAAACAGCACGAGGCACTGCCAGAGGCAGTGGTGCAACGACCAATGGACAGATTGGGATTTAGCCCCGTCCCCCCTGAAATGTTGTGCTACGTTGACACAGATAATAAAAGAATAAATGGTGCAGCGGCAGCACAGTTAACAAATGCCAAGCAAACACTAATGTAAAGCATCCATTGTTAGCAACCTCATTCTTATGCCTACATTTTTAGGAAATTAAAATTGTGATGAGTTGCTAGTAGCTGCATGACAGGGGAGTCATTGGAAGGGTAGGGGGGACAGGAAACATCTAATTCTCACAGCAGTACGTAAGTGTGTAGTTTCAGACGTGTAAGAGGGAGTTAGATGATTGTACCATTGAAGCAGCACCAGAATAGTATTTATTTATTTATTTATTTATTTATTTATTTATTTTGTATTGCGCATTGACTAGGCCCATAGGCATAAGACCGCAAGGACACACATAGAGTAACAAACAGAGTCTCATTAGAGTCTCATTAGAATGTGTAAAGTAGTTGCTACCACACAAGTAATTTTGCCCCTTACCCAAAATTTGAAGGGTAAGGGCCCCTTCCTGTCCAAAATGTTAGTCCAGTTGCATGCCTGGCCATAGGACGGATGAGAGGGAGGGATTGGGGAGGATCAAGCGAGCTCCAGCAAAGTTTGTCATGGTGGAGCCTTGATCCGTTGCTGCCCGGTGCCAAAACCTCCCCAAGCTAGCTACCCAGAAGGGTCTAGGATATGCTCCTGAGCCAGGCCCCCTCTGTCACCAGTAAGGAGCGATTCAGGAGACTAGCGTGACGAGACTCAGTGATAAATGCATGATCTCTGTGCAGAAACTGGCCGAGCCGCACATCCATTGACCATTGATAGGCGTTCAAAATGAAAACATATGTCATGTGGTTTAGAGAGATTTCTCTGCCAGGGTGAGCATTGTGGCAAACGAAAAGAGCAGAGAGTGCAGTCTGCAGCGCCTTGATGCCTGTGGGCCATAGTTCACGCTGTATAAATCCTAAATAAATAAATAACTTGCTCAAAAGGATTTCATGATTGAATCACGACCAGGCATATTTCAGAAAATACAATTCTGAGGTCATTCTTCTGTTTCTAACATGCTCTTAGCTTCAGTGCCAATCATTGGGATTCAGTCCCTCCCGCATGTGCCCGCCAGCTGCACTTGAGCTGGTTCCTTCGAGGGGATTGGCTCTACTCGACGTGGGCTCAGGCTCCACCCCTCAGCCATCCCTACATCACTCTCACCCCTCCACCCTCCATACAATGGCGAGGGGCTGCCAGGGTACAGTTTGCCCATTTTCAGCACGGCCTGCAGGTGTCCCGCATGGATTGGCTGGTGGACAGGAATACATTTTAGGCAGGTATATAGGGTGCCAGCAGCAGAGGGGACACCACCTGTAAGGTGATTGACCATATAGAGATTAAACATGGCCATATATATGCTCAGTGACTAGTTTCTCCGACCTGAAGCTCCCAACAGCACATCAAAGCTCTCTGGCTCTTCTCCCGCTCAATCCTACTAACAACCCCCCCCACCCAATTCCCCTTCCATTGCGGATCTGCCAGAGTGACAAGAGACCACGCAAGTGGCAACAGTGCACGGTAGAAGACCCATTAACATTAACATATTGTGAAGGATCGAGGTCGTCGGTGTGACACTTTGGCTGAGGGGGCATAAAAAAAGTGTGCAGACCTCCATCATAATACCTTCAATCTAGGGTAGGGCAAAACCCCTCTTCGGTAAAAGAGTTGGGTAACACAATAAAACAAGCACAATATAACAAGACAAAGAAGAAAAAAAGCCATGTTGTCAGGAAGTCACCTGACATACTGATGGGGAGGAGTGGCCAAGGGTGACGATATGTAAAATGGCAAAGCTTACACAAGAATCCGGTCAGCGCGACCTCTACCAGGCCCTCCTTAAGCATTCCCTATTCTCAGCCTTTTGTAGCACGGGCTGAGCTCAAAGCGTATTCTGGGTCGGACGCTGGGGTGCACAAGGATGCAACAATCACTCAAACTCCCAACCACCGAACATCAGGAATGAACCTTCCTACCCAGCGTTCAAGAGACTTTTAAAAAACGTAGATGGTAGAGAAATATGACTAACCACGCCATGAGTATGGTTGCCATTTGGCTACCCTAACTAGCTCACAAAGTCTGGTTTAACTCTGACTTTCTACAAATGTTCTTTACTTATTGTGCCCTGTTATTTGCTGTCTCTTTACTTCCTGGTACAAATGCTGCAATACCCTGGGTTTGAGCGTTATAAAAATGCTATAAATAAATAAATAAAATAAACAAACAATCATTAAAAGAATAAAGAAGGTACAGCACAAACTAAGTTCACCCAAATTAATAACAACGAATCTGCCGCTGCACACTTTACCTCTCAATTTTGTTGAGGTGATACATGAATAGATCTCTTGCAGGCATCTGCGAAAGAACACGAAAGTGGTTGGAAATGCAAAATGATTGTCGTAAAAAAATGTCCCTGCAGTGTTTGTGCTAAAAGGTGTTATAGCTTTAACACCCCGGCTGGGGGCGGACATGGGGTTTAACTGCCCGCCAGCCCGAGCTTTGGTAGGCCCATATCCGCCCCCAGCCGAGGTGTGAAAGCTATTCGCACCCCAGGATTTACCAGGGTGTGGATAGTTTTAAAAAAAAAATGACAAAAAAATCACTGCCAAATGGCTGTGGCCATTTGTTGTATATATGTATCTTTTTTTTTTTCACCACGGGTGGTGAATGCAAAATCGCGCCCGGGAACGGCATATTGCGATTGGTCAATCTGTCTTTCCTGGGTGCCAATATCCATTTGATCTCTTCTTCAAGACAGCACGGGCTTCGAGCAGCCAGATCTCAGCGGGGAGGTCTCTGCTGCTTCACCCATGATCCTCCTGTGTCTTTCAGATATAAAGATTGCAGTTAGGCCCTTCAGGCAAGGCAGCAGGGCTCAGAGCCCAAGCTCCACTGCTTCTAGCGTTCTTTCTCTAGACTGCAGGTAGGCGCTTCCATAGGTTCCCAACAGTGGGCAAGCCGGATACGACAGCAGAGCACTTCCTGTCTCTGATCCTGGAAAGGGTAAGAGGGAGCTGGCAGTAAAGCTCCAGTAATTTGCAGCAAAGACTGCTACAAGAATCTGCTTCTCTGCTCATCCTTTTTGTGAAACATTCCAGCCATGGGATTGGTCCGTACTAGGCCTCCGTTATACTAGCAATTCTAAACTACACGTACTTTTATCTCAGTATTAAATCAATTTATCCCAGGAGATTTGATTACGCTCAAAGTTTCACACTGAACTTGCTGGTATTTAGAAGCTGGCAGTGGTTTCTCTTAGCTGTCTGGACCGCGGTCCTCCTTTGCTCACCTCTTCCCCTCTGGCTTAACCCCTTAAGTGCCAAGGACGAGAATGCTCGTCCTTTTTGCATAGACTTGCATAATAGCCTGGCACTTAATTAAGGGTAGACTGGACTTGGGGTCCAGTGCCAGGGGCTGCATTTGCTACCAGAACTCGGGGAGCAGTCCATTCAGAGCAGTGGTTGAAAGTTAGCCCTGATAACACCTAAGCGCTGTGATACCTTCAGGTTGGGCGCTACATAAATGCAAAAACAAAAGAAAGAGGTCCTCATGTGTGGAGGCTAGATGGACATTCCAGGGGATCCATGTAATAATGTCCCCGCAAAAAATGGCACCTGGCAAAAAAGTTGCCAAAAAATGACTGTTTTTTGCAGGGACATTGTTACATTTTTTCAAAAAGTCACCCTTGACCCCATAAATATATGGTCACCATAGATAATTTTGCCACAACCTTTTCCCGGCGACATTATGTATGGCAACCATATGTATGGGGACAACATTACCTGATAGCATTCCAGGCAAGGCCACCAGTTAACATAAGAAATCTCCCTAAAAGAAGCTGACGTTATTGGAGGAATTTAAATAAAGTCACAATCTATTCTCTTCCAATGCAAACGTAGTGGTGATTTGGTCCCATGGGCCTAGTTTCAAAATCAAGGTTTTATATAAAGTTAGGTCTGTCTTTCAGTTTTTTGTCGGCTCCCTCCACGACCATGGGGAAGACCCCCCTCCCGCCTCCCTTTGCCTTCCATGAAGACCGCAGAACAGCGACTGGCAGGCCTTCTGCCAGCTTTTCTCTGGGAACCAACCCACTGCTGGAGAACCAGGAAGTCGAAACTTTACATTAGGTCCCTTTCCACCAGTGGAAACTGGAGGATTAATTTTTCACCACACTCTAATCGCCCGCGGTCTATGAAGTATTTCCTATATTGAATTACTTGAGAATGGCCTTCGCTAAAAGGAGACGCTTTGGTCTGGCTTAATAACTGGCATCCTTGCAAATCCGATGACATGTACTGTTATTTTTAACTGTTAGGTTGTAATAAGGTGTCATGTTTTACGTTGTATATTTCTGCTGCATGGAGACCTCATTTTTTGTTAATTATCCTAATGACACGCACGCTTCTTAATAACTGACTGTCTGGGCTATGCCTGAAATCAATCCATTTTGACTGACTGGCATCAGAAAAACGCTGCTCATGTCTCACGGGTATCAGGTATTATCCCCATTAATAATGTCGCTATACATATAGTCGCCGGGAAACGGCATAGGTGAAATTATTTATGGGGACAATATATGGGGTAAATGGGAGCAGGGTTTGGGGGGGTCCCCACTCCCTTAAAAAAAATATGAGGGTTATGCGAGTATCCCGCACAGGTTCCATATGGTAATATAGCTGCAAGAAACGGCGCCATTCTTGCACATTTTTGTGGGGATATTATCGCATGGAACCGTCTCACGCACCACTCAACAGAAATCCTAGACTCGATTCTAGCAGCGCTGGCCATTGGGCCGGCTCTGGCCTGATCTGAGATTCGGCATTAGATCTAAGGATCCGGCCAGCGTCAACCCCGAATAGCCCATCACAAACCAAAGCGCTTGCCGCGCTACGGTACGGAGTGGGGGGCAGAGTCGCACACAGAACATTGACGCCATGAGCGCTCTTCTGCCTCCACCCCGCTACCCATGTCACAGGCAGCAGGAGCCCTCTGTCAAGGTAGATCCTCGGCGAACATGGGGGCTCGCCTCTGTGACCTAATCTGCTCTGTGGGAGCGCACTGTGTGCTCTCACGCAGCAGATCAGATCACTCGAGCAGAAAGCGCACTGTGCGCACAAAGCAGAATCCATTTGGAAAACTAATGATCACTGATGCCCCGTCTTCGTGGGCTCGGTGATCATTGTGTCTCTCAAATGAATTCTGGTATTTGTAGTTTGGAATTTCAAAATATATTTTGACACTGACTGTGCATGCTGTGATGGCTTGAAAAGTACACACACCATAGAAAGGCACGCTTACTATGGTTTGTGCACTTTTCAAGCAATGAACGAAACTGCGCAATTTTGAAACGAATATATTGAACATTTCCTTTGATCGGAGTTGAACTGGCAGCTCTGCCCCCTCTAAACTCTGCCCCTCCTCCAAACTCTGCCACCACACCGGCCCGTGGGAGCCCCCACCACATTTTTTCCTTTTGCACTACTGGACTCGAGTGGTCAGCAAACGAGACTACTTTACCAGCCTACTTCTTGGACTTCCCCTCTAATCCTTTGCTCTCTTCATCAAAGTTCTCAACTTAGCAACACACACCCTTTCCACAGGCAAAATCACTCCACTTTTAGGTAACGGCTATTTGTCTCTAAATTATTTGGGGTCTTGCCCCGCCCTACCCGCTGCCTGCTTCTGTGTGTGCTCACTTAGATTCTCTGCTCCTTGGCCCCCTAAACTTTAGCAATCTCCCTCCTCCCTCGCCCCCCCACTTTCACTCGTTTTCTCTTCTTGCCCCACTCCCCTGTAATGCTCTCGATAGGACTCCAGGGCCATTTCATTCGTGCAACTATTTGAAATAAGGCCTGCAATGACACCTGAGAACAAAGGGGCCCCTCCGACCGCCCGCCTTCCTATCCCAAATGACTGCCCACCCAACTGATCTTGCTTCCGTTCCTAGGATTATAAAATGTCAATTGTAATTATGCAAATACTGGCTGAATAATTATGTGTTGTCCTCCTGTCCTTGTCACTGGCCATGGTCTCATATTGCCCCTTCCTTATCCGCACTATACTGCCCAGAACTATGGCATTGCAGCCCTGGTGAGAAGGCTGTAACAGAAGCTATCAGCCTGCACCTGTGCTATGAGACGTAGGTGAAGCCGAGGGTGCATAACTAGGGTTGGGACAATCACACTTGTCCTTCCCTCATATGTCTATAGAAAAAACGGGTAAATTCATGTTGCAAACAAAAGAAAAATGGAAGAGGGGCTCCTCATGGAGCCCTGCCCTTCAGCTCCACGGCGGCCATATTAGGTAAGTATTCTGTATGAAAGAACGAGACGATGCAAGTGCACTCGGTTCATTCCTACAAAATACATTGCTGTCAGTATTCGGGTTTCCGGATTGAAAACCCAGGGTGCTAACAGCAATAACACCCGATCCGGGGGCAGGTTCAGGTGATAGCCGCGCCAGGGCACATCGTTATGGCCTTCTCTGCGCTCGAGCATGTAACTTGGGCCCTAGGCCATTACCACCCGATACGGTCCCCCTGCTCGGGTGTTGTTGCTTAATTACCACACCAGCGTTCAAATGTTACAAAGGCACGCTACTACTCATGGACTGCCTCCCTTACTGTGTACTCGCTCCGTTTCTTTCTGTTCAAAATTACACTGTGGTTCCTAAAGAACTATAAAATAAAAGTTCAGTTCTCTTCAACCATACCTTGGTCCTCAACCAACATGAAAAAGCAGAATTCTAGAATGTTCCCTTGTTGGGTGGCTGGTTGCATTTTGAGCTTTATTGTGACTCCAGATAGTGCGCCGCCGACAGATACATCAATTTGGAAAAGTCATGATAAGTTTGTGTTCGTTTTTTTAATTATTGCTGCTAAATCATAACCTTCTCCCTATGGTTATTTCTATTCCAGTAACTCCCGGGACAATGATGCCAGAGCAGTAGGACAGTGTCAGCATCCGTTCCGGTTGTGAAGGCTTAATAAAGGGGGCCTATGAAATGGGGGGAAAATCAGCATCTGGGGCCGCTAAGGGTCTTCAGATGCAGCTCCAATTCCCCACACCCAATGAGATGTCTTGGTTTGCTTTATTCAGTCATGTGGATCTTTTATAAGCCATGCAATGGTTTTTCCGCCTCGAAACACATTTGGGCCTGATTCACAGAGTGTTTTTCAATAGGACTGCACCATTATAAAAGGATTCGGTGAATCAGGCCCATTGTGGATAGGCACATTATAACTACCCATTATACATAAATTCCCAATACATAAAATGAGAATCCAATCCCTTCTAGGTTCTCCTCTCTTCCCCAATCCTAGCCAGGGTGGCATGGACACGGGCACAAAGGTGTCAGGCGTCAATGACCAGACCAAGAAGAAAATTGCTCTCAACATTTTATATTTTTAATTTGGGAACCTAATACAGGATAGCCTAAATAACAAGCAACGGCTGTGAAACGTAGAGAAAAGGAAGCTGAAAAAGGCTTGGTTTGCCCTCTGGACCCCACCCCCCCCAGTGCTATTCACAGCACGACGCACGTTTGAGCAGGAAGAGGTTCCTGCACTCTTTAGCCCCTTTTTCTCAGGGTTCTCCCCCTGTGTTCTCAAATGTAGGCTTAAACGGATTCCCTCACCTGTGATCCCTGGTCTTGTGTACAGGTGCGTTATAAATGACATATATCATATCATATCGTCTGGTGGAATCCTCCACTGTTCTTAAGTTTAGTTTAAGGGTTTCCCGCACCCACCTCTGGTTGTGTCTGGAATAAGACTACCGCCGGTTTGGCTTGTAGTTCCTGTCACTGTGCCTCTGCCATGGGCTATAGGGAATGGTGGATCTTCTTTTCAATTTTAAGAGAGAGCCACCGGGATATGCCTTCCCCTGTATTCACAGGCGAGCCAAAGAGGAATTCATTACTCCCCTCTCTCAGGACCTTGAATTCTTCCCTCTTCCTCCTCTCTAGTCCCCCATTCTACTCCTGCGACTCCCCAAGGTCATGTGCCATGCTCATTCCTCCGGCCACTGTGGGCTTGATTCCTTCAGATCAGGGTTTCACCCCTGACCCCTACCTTGGGCTAAGCTTGCCCGCTTGTTGCCTCCAAACCTTGCCAGCTCTAGCACAGCTAGCCACCTGCACTTATCTGGACTCTGCGGCCAATCTTCTTCTGATGCTTCAAATCACCCACATCCTGATGTCTCCGCCCGCCCTCCTGCCGAGGACTCCAAACAACCCCCGCCTAAGATGTCCAAACGTATCCCTTCTGATATCTCTAAATAACCTCTCCATGGGGTGTAATCTCGCCCTCTCATGAGGTGTCCCCTCCCTCCTGAAGTCTCAAATTCACCACCTCCTCGTGTGTCCACTCAACTGCCTAATGATGTCTCAACCCAACTTCCTCCCAGAATGTCAAACCAACCTCTCTATGTCTCAACCTAACCTCATCCTGATGTTTGAAAGTCGCCTCCCCATGATGTCTCAACCCAGCTTCTGGCTAATGCAGGGCCTGAAAATCAGGAGAGGTGGGAGCTGTTCAGCTCCTGCTTGTAGCCAACAAGAATTTAGTTAGCTGGACACCCACAGATACCAGGAGCTACTTTTGTTTGCCCGGGCCAACTGATGCTGAACAAACACACCAATGTGATTTTAACTCTGCGCATTAGGGCCAATCCATGAATGAACATTAGGACACACCTATATGACATTTAAAGCTTAATGGGGGAAAAATAGTCAAAATGATACGTTTGAATCTTATGTGGAAGTTAGATTGCGGAACGCTATGTACGAGCTCCCAGTTCCCGAGTGCTAGCTCCTGGTCACTGGTTAATGTGGGATACCCAGGAACTTCATTGAGCTCCTACTTTTCTATCCTTAAGTTCGATCCTTGTAATATCTCATAGCTTCCCCCTTATATCTCCACTGAACTACCGCCCGACGTTTCACACCAAGCTCCATCTGATGACTTAGCTCTCTACCACTCTCATACCCAACCACCTCCTGTCTCCACTCTCCCGCCAAGCTTCTTCTTTGCTCACCAACTCACTCCAAACTCTTGCCTCCAACTCCTGCTCCAACTTCTGGTGGAATGAAAACTTCTTAAGAAAGTGTGCCACTTGATTTATAAGCAGCATTCATCACACAACAACACACAGCCCTGCCTTAAAGTACTTAACTGGGAGATCAGGGACTTACTCTGATGGGTCATGTCACAGAAGTTAACGACAATAAACCTGCCTCCAATTAGTCTTAGATTATTGACCAGCCTGTACTGAAGTTACATGCCCGGAACACTGATTTCAAATGACATTAGGGTGTGTCTCTTTCTCACATCACACCTTCTGTATCACATTTCACTTTCACTGCTGCAGACGATTAAAATGTATTGACTTCTAAACAATAACAAGCATTGGTAAAGGCAATAGTTTTGACTGTAGTACTGTTTGTATCTAGTATAAATGGTAGGAGAAGATGATTTTATGTATGTGTTTTTCTTTTATATAGCAAAGCTGAAGACTGGTAGTAACATGCTGATATTTTGTTTGCATAAAGAAAAGGGAAATACCAGTAGTGACAATTTGTTAATTTTAATGGGATGATTTTTAAAAATGTGTACTGTTTCTCCCCTGAGCCGACTGAAAGACATTTGGTCACAATTCAGATCTTTTCTTGCCAAATTTGACTCTTAAGAATAGTGTTGTATTGTAAATGAATCTGCAACGCCCTCTACACAAAAATGTAACATTTCCATGTAATGTCTGGACCAGAATTGCATTGTGCTCTATGCTCTGACCGCCTTAGTGTCGGGGCGGGCTGTACCATGAGGTAATGGCCTGCATGGTAGAGCTCGCTCCTCAACAACATTATCACCCGAAGCACCCACATCATGACTTGAGTATTGGTGGGTGTTACAGTGTGGGTCTCATTTCCGGAAAAAACTAAGCCTACAGATGGCCGCAAGAATGTCTATCACGATGGAGCGTGTGTGGAGAGATGGAGTGAGCGGGTGTTGATAGTGCGAGCAAGCGAGAGTGAGCGGGTGTTGATAGTGTGAGCAAGCTAGAGTGAGCGGGTGTTGATAGTGCGAGCAAGGACGGGGTCAGCGATCAAGCCAAAGCCAAGTTATCTAATACAGAGTAGAGGAGGGAAAGAGGTGGCAATGCACTGGGGAGGTGGGGGATGTGGAAATAAGCAGCAATTAAGTGAGGGAAGTGAGAAGCAGCTCTATACAAAATGGCGGCAAGGGATGCAGCGAGAAAATTATGTGGGCAACTGCGGGCTCGTTTCAGCAGATAATGCCTGTGTTCCCTGCGTAGACATCACTTCGTTCACACCATTGGGGGGGAAGTGTGATTATAGGGACTAGAGAACGTGAATTGGGCAACAGAACGGACTCCAACTGCAAAAGAGCACTGGTTTTGCTGGGATTGCAGCGTTATTGATCCACATGTGCTCATGATGAGCTTGATCTGCCGCGGTGTAAAACCCCAGGCAGAGCTCAACTTTTATTTCCACTGAGTTGGTCCAGATTCTTTTCCAGGTGACGTCTCAAAACAGCAATTCCAGTTCTTTTTCCATTCTTCTTTATATTGTAACAGGTCCAACCAATTGGCAGGAGGGCAAATAAACTTAGAAAGAGAAGAAGCCAAAGGCACAAAGGATATGCCCCATGCCCGGGGACCAGGGGGACCATAAAGACGGAATCCATGGTCTGACACCAGCGCGTCAAATATATTCTGCTGTGGGGTGAGTGTGGGTCTTTCCTTTTCATCATCCAGCTTCTATTTGAATTTCAGGAATGGAAATTGTTTCAGACATCATAAATATTGTATAATTATAATTGTTTATTTATAACGTGCTTAATACTCAGAGGTTACTGAGCACAGGCCCGTGGATTGAACCTGTGTTGCTCTGCATCGTCTTGCCAACACAAGCGCGCTGCCCCTGAACTATCCTCACAAGATCTCTCATCGTTTAGGGTTAGGATACAAGAGCCTATACATCCTGTCCATTTTAAAAGTTTATTATTATTCTGAACTGCCAGGTTTCCCCAGAGGGATGCATTGCCATACAGTAGACAATAGTCGTTTATCCAAGATAGCACACCTTGCTGCGTCTCCACCAAGTTTCGTATTGGGAAGGGGACTTACGCAGTTTGAAGAGACTCAATGCTCATTGGGTAATGATGGTCGTCAGTAGTAAACCACGTAATGTCAGTGCACAGAGGCAGGTGAAAGAGCTTATGAGGAGACTGCAATTGGCTTGCTTGGTGATCACATCTGTCGACAGGAAAGATGAAACTTCCCCGATAAGTCCTCCCCATTAAGAAACATGTTATTTTAGGGGACTTTGCATATTACCATAGGTGACACGAGAATGATATCTCTATGTGAGTCACAACTTTATTTTTAAAGGGACAGGAAACATAGTAAACCCAAATAGAAACTCTTATCCCATAATGTGAGATTTAACTTGGATCACCTCCCAATCTCTTCCTTCACCTTGTCCACTGGTTGGTCACTATTGAAGCATTATCATCATATAAGTTTATTCGGCCGTCAGGCCATCAAAGTACATCCTATCACAAAATACATTTGAAACTCAGGGTCACCATAAAACACATTCCAGCTGAAAAGGTAACAAAGGGGGAATGATGGGGCAAACCTACCTTTTCAAAGTATCACAAACCCAATACTCCCGGCCCCTATTGACCCAGTTAACAACGATGCAGGGATATGAGGTTCGGACCAGTTAAGGGGATGTTGCGTGGGATAGTTCCAGGTAGGTCGTCAGGACCTTGTCGAGGAACCGGACTGATTACAATCCTGCTCTTGGCTGCCCAGTCGACCCACCCACTTCTTGCCAGGATCCCTTTGGCCATCTCCAGTACCAGAATACCAGTTTAATAGTGTCATAGGGTTTCCTGGCTTTGTTGAGAACTCTGCCACATCCCACCATAGCTTCCTTGGAAACGAACGTGAACCCTTCACAGTCCTCAGTCAGTGAAAGCATTTATTTACCAGGGCATCCCTTGGTTCAGACTTGTTCTCTGACAATTTTGGTACCCCATGTAAGAATACAGGAGCGCATCTGGACTCATCCCTATTAGAGATCCCAGACATGCTCCGTCTAGGTCGTAGGTTGTAAACGCCTGAGTCCTCCCTGCTGAGACATTGGATGGTGCAAGGGACCTAGGCCACCCTTGGGGCAAACATTGCTTTGGATTTGGGCATCCTGCTGGACTCACGGGTCTTAATATTTGGTTCGGGTGGAGCATTGACTGGCTTTAGCTTCCCAGGTGCCGGATTGTTCTGAACCACATTCACACCAGGGGTTACTTGGTCCATAGAGCTCAAATCCATTGGGTGTTCCAAGGGGGGTGTTATTTGGAGTGTTATTACACCCCTTAACAGTACCAGGTGGAATGAAGGGCTCCCCCACCCCCTCTCACTCTCCCACAGCTCTCCCCTGTGACTCTAACAGGACTAGGAGCAGTCTTCTGATGCCTGCCAACTCAGCAAGCACTTGATTGCACTTGCACCCTCAGAAGGTAGATCAGCGTTCCTGTCACTGTCAGAGGTGGTTATGTTGTTTCTGGGATTAGGGGCTCTAGGTGGTGTTAAGCAGAGGAAAGAGTTACCCTCCGGGCTTGTGGATGCCAAGAGCTCACTCGAGGTACTGCTAGAGGAGCCAGAAAAGCCAAGAGGGGGTTTGGCTACAAGAGCGCCATTAGACACCAAGCCCATTGAAGCCAGCGAAGGTGGCGCTGCTGTAGACGGGAATGGGTCATTTTGAGGGCCGATGCCCTGTGCAGGAATCAGGCAGGGCGTCCAAGAGGCAGCGCCAGATGGAAGGACGCAGATCGTGGTGGCGGCCAGGAGACCCAAGAATACAACCTCCTCCTCTGCAGGTGGTGGTCGCTACACCAGTCCAGGGAGTACAGGGTCTGGTGGTGAGCGCTGGATAGACATGAAAGGGGCCTGGATTGGATCAAGTATTGGGCCAAGGCAATCGGAGAAAAAACACCCAGGTCAACCAGACCATTGATTGTGCCTTTGTCATTGGCGGGGACCGTAACAGTGGAGGTATTTCCAGTGGCAAACGTACTTCCACTGATGACAGAGACTTCCTTATTGCAACATGTTGCAAAGCATGTGAAAGGCGAACCTCCCGTTTGGCTGGCCATAATCCTCTGTTGGAAACCATCTGTTATGGTGGTGCTCCTCCCAGGGTGGTTTGTCTGTCGCCCAGGTAATTGGGGGATCTGTCAGCAAGTGGCCCTTGTGGTCCCCCAAACTTTCAGTCGCTGCAAGCAGTGTTCAGTGTCCCCTGGCTGCTTTTTCCTCCTCACAACCCTCAGTGTATTGTGGGACTTGAATGCTAGCTGGTCCTGTATATTGCGGATGGCAGGGCAGAAAAGCAGCAGGGGGAAAGCGGATGCAGGTGGAGACTCCATGTGCTCCACGGTCAAAGTCAGCGAAGAGTAAAAAAAACCCTAGGGAGGTGCCTAAAGGTTTGTCCAAATACAGGAGCCCACAGAGAGTTGGAAGTGTTGGGAGGAAGAATGTGGTACTATATGATGGAAACTAGTGGCCTTTTGATGACCTTGTCCACTGCTCCTCCAACTTGAGGGTTGTTCTTAGTGGTGATCTGTTACCTGATCGGGACCTGTCGTCTGATGAGACTGTCCCAAGTGGTCGTGGTGTTGGCGCCCATTTCACAGAAGAGTCTGCCAGAGGAAGGAAGATCACCTCAATTTGGCCTCAACTATATACTTTTTCTCAGTTCTGCTGATGTTGTTACCCTCCTTTCCCCACAACCAACCTCTTTCTCCTCCACTCTTCTCTCCCTCTCTCCTTTCTTTTCCCCCCTGTGCCTCTTGCCCTGCCTCTCGTTTCCCCCTGTGCCTCTTTCCCCTGCCTCTCTTTCCCCCCCTGTGCCTCTTTCCCGTGCCTCTCTTTTCCTCCCTGGCTGTTTCCCCTACCTCTCTTTTCCTCCCTGTGCCTCTTTGCCCTGCCTCTCCTTTCCTCCCTGGCTGTTTCCAATGCCTCTCTTTTCCCCCCTGTGCCTCTTTCCCCTGCCTCTCTTTTCCCCCCTGTGCCTCTTTCCCCTGCCTCTCTTTTCCTCCCTGTTCCTCTTTCCCCTGCCTCTCTTTTCCTCCCTGGCTGTTTCCCCTGCCTCTCTTTTCCTCCCTGCGCCTCTTTCCCCTGCCTCTCCTTTCCTCCCTGGCTGTTTCCACTGCCTCTCTTTTCCTCCCTGGCGGTTCCCCCTGCCTCTCTTTTCCTCCCTGGCTGTTGCCCCTACCTCTCTTTTCCTCCCTGGTTGTTTACCCTGTTTTTTTCTTTTTGTTATGGGGAAGGCGTGTGATTAAATCTCTTGTATCATTCGGGAACTTGACGGTTTGCAAACAAAAAGGGAGGAGTGTTGAGGATGGTTGCCTCCGGGAGCAGTGCGTGTGGCTGTGCCTGGGGGTCTCTGACTAATAAACCTACGTGTAACCAGTACCTGCTGTCCAAGCCTTTATTTACATCTAGTTGATTTCTTCCGTACTACTGAAATCCTGGCCATTCTCTCTTTGTTGAATCAGAAGCTAGAGCAAACAATTGTTGGGAAAGAGATAAGGACTGAGCCAGCTCACCAGAAGAAGCAAGTAATTCTCCTTGTACTCGTTTCATTTGGATGCTGAACCCTTTGTATATTAGTGCTAGGGTTAGAGTAGGTTTTTGGACAGAGGACAATCACTTTTCCTTTGGACAAACATTCTGACGATGTGCACCTGAGTTGATATTTGGTTAGGTAAGGATAACCCTTTAGAGAGAGGGAGAGATCTTTGTGTTGCTTAAACATGCCCCTTTGCCCATCTGCTTACTGCGCCATGCCACAGTCCCACTCCAAAGAAGGCAGTTTCTTTCTCCTTTTTGGACAGCTGGGCCATTATTGTTTTGGGGTTCAGGTCCCTGGCAGACCTGATACTGTAAATCTCACCTGGAAAATATTTGTACTCACTGGTTTGTTTCACCATTCCTGATCCACTGTTTCAGGAATCACAACCACAAAAGGGTGCCTCTGGGCCCTGGATTAGTGGGCTATCTGCGACTGTCACGGGTCACGTGGTCCATGGTGGACCGCTTCTGCAGATCCACTTCTACCGCGTTTTTCCTTAGACGTACATTGGCCCAAATCCTGCAATGCGTCCAGTCTTCCTGCGGCAGCTGTATCTTTAACCTGATACTGGAACCTTTAGATGCCCCCTCTGGCATCCCCTAGGGCTGAGTGCTGGCTTCTCGGCACCTGTGCGTAAAACTGCAACACACCTTCCCCTTTCCCCATAACTGCAGCTTTGTCTACTGACTCTGTCCCAATAATTCCTATCAGCAAGTGTAAACTTGCCCAGAACTCGTGTAAAGTAACTGTAGCGATACTTGCCTGCCTCTGGCCATGCTAGTCTGCCTGGAGTAGTAGGCCTAAGACTAGAATCTTAGCAAGTGCCTCTGCTTGTATCTTGCATTGCTCTCCTGCATATGAAGAGTGCAATGTTAGAATGGATTGCTGCAAAGCATTACTCTAATGACCCTTCTAGGGCTTTACGCTTGATGTGTTCTGGCTTTTGTTGGCCTCCGGCTTGGTGTTCGAAAGTATGTAACCCCTGTTTCTCCCTCTAGATCCTAAATGTATTATTTATAATTCCATGTTCTAGAGGTTTAGGAATTCGTGTGACTGCATTAAGTGTTGGCACATCGAGTCCTGATCATGACTTTATTTCTCTGTGTTTTAAATGTCTAGAGTTATCCTTTTCTTCCCACCCGTTGGCCTTGTAATCTGATAAGTGTTGAATATCACAGTTCATTTCAGAGAAGGTTTGGTCTTAATTGACCATCACTCTTTTCATACATGCCTGTGTGTTTATTATGTGATATGTTTAAAATAGTGCCCTTATTTTACCTTCTATAGATAATACGTTTGATTTTAAAATAAGTGTAGTTTTGTCAGTATATCAGTGCATGGTATTTGTCTGGTATAACGGTTCTTCTTCACCAGCTTTGCTCCCTACCTTGAGCTAAGCCTGACTGCCCTGCCACATCTAATACCATTAAAGCCTGGGTCTTTCCTTTAGGTGAGAAACTCTGGCCCACTTTGAAGTTAGATGGTTACAGAGCTCTCACAGATGGTTGTACAAAAATCTCACTAACACTGACTTTGGCTCATATGGACATTTAGCTGGGAGTATGCACTCACACACATTGTACAGAAAATCTGCTACTCATATACTGCTATAGCCTTATTTACCGAGGGAGGTGGTCATTATTGTGGGATAATGCCCACCTTCACCTCAGGTCATAAATTGGGGAATGGCCATTATCCAAAGTGATAACGTCCCCTTCCAAAACCTATACGGCTATTAGCACATACTAGTAATAGCAATACAAGATTTGAAGTTGTGGTTGTAAAATAGAAAGCAGCACTTCATAGGGAGTATAATAAACACACAAAATGCGTTGGTAAATTAAAGGTGCTTTATTTTTGAATATTTGAAAAATGAGTTGTTTTTTGGTTCAACGTTTCATTGCAAACTTGTTGAACAGAAAATAATTTAACATGACCATGCATTAGGAGTGCTTTAAAACGTAATGGTTTCTCTATAACAGTGAAAGCACGTGACATGTTTTAGCTTGGTCTTTTGTGCATTAAATTGTGTGTTGCAGTGAATAACGATCCTCCCAGAGAGGGAGTGCCTTGACAAACAAATTGAGCCTGGAAATTGTATTGCGGTTTCCCTGTCTGCTTTTACACTCAGAATATTCAGAATGCAGTCAATACCAGTAGTTGTTGACTGTGCTCCAAACATTCTGATTGACCAAGAGGAGGTCAATAAAACTTCCATGTGCTAATAGGAAATAGAGACGCCATTCAGTCTCCTTCATAAACCCGTGGGAGTCTTATTTTTCTGTTTACGTGTGAAAATACTGCACCTACAAATGATCTAACTTGTGAACAGTGGTATTTTCCCCACTATTTGGCACTTTCCAAATAAATATCATGAATAGAGTGGAGTTTGTTCAAATAAATATACCAACCCTAGAATTTGTGTTGCAGGGCTGCCTAGTGGGATGAACTTAACATTGTTCATTGTGCAATTTTTGAACGGTTCACTATTATCACATGGAACCCTATTTTGATCCACCTGCAGAGCCAATCAAGAAAAAAGCAGATAAAAGCTCTCGGACGAAGACAATCCTATTCATCTCCAAAGCACTTAGGAGTCCTACCCACTGGGCACCATGTAAGGAGCTAGACGAAGAAGTGCCAGTGGAGGACCTCTGTGGTTCATATTTGGCTCAGGGTACCGTGTGGAAGCCTTCCATGTTGCCGTCAATGTCCTGCTAAAATAAAAGACTCACCAGGGAGGAACTACATCTCCCATAAAACCTCACTTTCACAGACTCTGCAAGGGGAACGATGACTGAGCAGGAGGAATTATAACTAAAGAGGAGTACGGATGACTGATGCAAGAGTTCAGAACAGGAGGATAATGGCTGACGAAGAGAAATTAGTATTAAAGGATGTTGTGGGAGTAGGATGAAGGGTAATGTCCTAAAATGGAGAGAGTGTGTGAGGACAGAGGTGGAGCGATGAGGAATAGGGATGAGATATGAGAAGGAGGCGAGAGTGACAACTAAAGAATGGGGGTGAAGACTGAGGTAGGAGAAGGCCAAATGAGGAGCAAAGAGAAGGAGTGAAGGGGAAATGGGAGGATGTCCTCCAACATATGACGTACATAAGAAGGATCCTCAACGTGTCATGTGAGGAAAGAGAGGACTGGGGTGAGGAGCGTTCCAAAATCGAATTTCCCTCTCTACATTCCATGTGTGTTTAATGTAGCGCTCTTCAGCGCCTTGGTGTAAGGCACTCTATAAATAAATAAATAAATCAATCAATCAATCATATAAGAGACGACATTCTTTTCTGACCCAGGCCCCTTTAAAGCCAACAACATTAGCCTTTAAAGAGAGCTGTGGTTCTGGCAGTCCCTTACACAATTAACCTTTCCCCAGCATCTTGACATAAATCTGAAATTAATTAGATTCCATGTCTATAGGGTAACACAGGTCCTGCACCAACAGATTACAATATTTAATGACATACCGGAATGGCCTTTTACATGAGAAATGCGTGTGCAAATCCTTGGGGAATTGTGATTTTGCTGCTACCCAATTCCGCTATAAAATGTAGCATTACGAAGCACCAATGCTGTTTTTCAGCTGATAAAATGCTGTGATTATTAAAAACCATGAAGCCCGACCCTTGAGTGGTATCTGTGTGAAAAGACAGAGGAAAAAAGCCAGAGGACCAAAAGCCTGAATTTGTTTTTTTTGTTTTTCCCATTTGTCCGCATATATATATATATATATATATATATGTGTGTGTGGGGGAGGACGCCACCCCCCCACCTTACGTCTGTACATTTTCTATTAACTGTACCCCCCCACCCACATATACACATGTGAACAAATGGGGCCGAACTTTTGGGCCTCTGTCTTTTTGACCTCAGTCTTTTTGGGTGCTTCACCTTGGTTGTGCTCCCATAGACAATACAATAGCCCTAAATTATGAAATAATGACATCATCATTCCTACACCTTTCCAACCATAAAGAAAGCATCAATCTCTTTAAGACCTCACAGTCTCATCCTCCAGAACCTCGAGATCGGCTACATAGGTTATTTACCGCGGTAAGTAGTTGATCAATATAACCTGATTTGTTGGTGAAGGGAATATTGAACCCTTTAAAATAACTGACAATCCCTGGTAAAGGTAGAAAAACATATGCTGAGATGTGTTAGCAGATCATTGGGGAGGTGTTCATATGAACTGAACCCTGGGGTACTCCACATGTTTGGCAGGAGATACCTGTGGAAGCCTTGATGATCCTTATAACTTGTAGATACAAGGTAAATGGAATTACCCAGGCCACAAAGCAGTCTGTAGAGAAGGAGCCAAGTACCCCCACTCTACCTGCCCCGCCTACATTACCTGAAACATATGAACCAAAGTATATGATATATACTGAATAAGTAAACCAGCAAAGAGAAGAGAGAGGTCTCTGAGCAGTACTCATAATAATACTTATACCTAAGAGAATATGGGAGGTGAAGTACTCATTGAGGAAAGCATACTTGCATGCAAGACAATATGATGGCCATTTGAACGAGATTCCTGATGAAGCAAAGAAACTGAAAGACCAGGATGAATGGTGGCGTCATACAAAGCTGAATTGACACCCAGATAAAAAGATAACCAAACCAGAGAGGCAGATGATTTATAAAGAATGAAGAAATACCAAGGATAAGTGACATCTTGGGATCAAGATAAAGAAACTTATGCCACAAACTTGATGAAGATACTTAGCTAGTTTAAACGTGTACAGATGCAATGGAACGCAAGCAGCAAAGCAATCATGAAGCTAGCCAAATGCTTTTAAATAGTTAGATTGTGGCCAGCACCTACATGTACATATATACCTCATGAATATATATCGATTAAATAAAGAATGAATGTTTCCACTATGTATAAAGCAGTCTTGAGCAACGAGGAAGGCCTCAATTCAGTGTTGCAGTAACCAAAAGCAATTGAATTAAACAGAATATATTTCAGCTAAGGAGTTGGATGAGCCAATGAGCCATGGTCTTATCAGAACCTTTAGAGAATTGGCTGACATTGGATACAATTAACGTGAAAGAACAGAAACTCCTGTTCAAGAAGGTCAAACAGAGCAAAGGACGTCAGAGGACTATTGAAGAATAAAATCAAATACACAAAAAGGCTCAATCGGTGGTGTCCAGTCACCTGATGGAAGAAAGTTGGACGCATGAGAAGATCACACCTACGCACGGAAGCCAGAGAGCACCCATACTCCTTAAAAAGTCCCAGACAACAGTACAGATTCAAGGCCAACTTCAAAGTGCTAATTGACACTGAACCATTGAGGTGATGATGGATTGTATTTTTTATTGGTGGGAGGCTGGTATCAAGACAAGCTCACCTGCACCTGGTTGTTCGGTCTGCGTCCTGCTCACGTAGGTGGAAAGTTACTTACAGGGTTTAGAAGCCAACCAAATGTAGGGGTCCACATAGTTGGGGGTCCTATGGTTTGTGTAGCTTGTGGACGTCATACATTTAGTGACGTTCATAGTGGCCACTTTGAAAGGAGGGCTTAGTTGCCCCACCTGATGTTAAATATCCAATACTTTCTCTCCGTTACTCCATACAGATGTAACACCTATACTTAGTTATTCACTTAGAGCCAAACCTGCTTCCCGATAGGTTTTTGTAGTTTGCCACGCAGGATGACATTGGTAATGACGCAGGTCAACACGTCAGCTTTGACCAATTATGTGTTTAAGAACCCAGTTCTTTTATGAAATGATTGAGAGTTAGAGTATCGAGCGATTGCTGATGTTTGTTGTGCTCCCTGATTTAAGTACTTACATTAAAACAGACTAACTTTTGCCAAGCTATTTGTGTCATCTGAATTATTGATGTTTGATTAAAATCTGCATCCCCATCTATCTCCAGGGTATTGCTACTCATCTTAAACGGCTGGTAGCCACCAGTTCAAGTACCATCCCCAGACACATCAATTGGGTCTGGCCAAAGGAATGGGATGGTCAAGAATGTGAAATGCACAAGTCAATCTATACAACACTAGGAGGGGGCACTATGTTTTATGTGATTCCCACCGAGGAAGCACTTTCGGTTCAAGGGTAGCATCCTGGGTTCCCTTTCCGGTCTGAGCCCAGATGTGCAATCTTCCATCTCCAGATCCTCAAGCCTATTCACTACGGTTTGATCCGCAATGCAGACAATGAACAGAATAATAAAATCAGCCTGTGGTTTGAATGTCGCGATGCAGGCAGAGTGGCATGAGGTGCATCAAGAGTGGTTTATGTCTGTTGGCATTAGTGATTTGTTGAAAGAGGTTTTAGAGATTGTCTGCAAATACAAACAAATGTACAAATAATGTTCGAACCTTGATTATCAGACAGATGTAGAGATCACCATAGGAGTTGGTGAAAATTAACAATTCCCAATATTTCTGAGTTACCACGGTTAACAAACTAATGCAAAACAAGGTTCGGCTGTAAATGATAGTTGGATGCAATTGAGATGGTGCCCGCTGATCACTAGGCTACGTATAGAGCAACACTGTCCAAGAACTGGGCTCCTACCACGAAGACTATGCCAAAACCCTGAACTGGAAAACCTTAGAATTCCAATGGCTGCAAATCAAGCATCAGCAAAGTCCATGAATTGTGGCTGTCATGTGTCAAATGCAGACTGAACTTCCCCAATTCATGCCATGACTACAGGACAGCAAAAATATTAACACCATTAAACGTGATAACACGGGCAGCACCGTGAGGCACCAAGCCAAAACACAGCCATACACTCAGAGAACCAATTTAATTGGATAATAATGGTGTCCTGAAGAAGTGACTGTTATGGCACAAAACATGTGTCGACACACTCTTCGGATACAAAAACTAAAAACATGTATCTGCAGCTTGGGTGAGTACTTCCAAAGGCTTACTTTCTAAACTATGTGTGGTATTAGGGAACACAGGCATTCATGACGGGAGAGGGCCGACCACCCCGGTCAAGCGCCATGCAACTAATGTTATATCTGATGGCTGTTGATGTTGGAGGAACTGTGGGCAGAAAGACACCCTGCTTCACATCCTATGGGGATGGGCAGCTTTGCAAACCTTCTGGCTTGAAATTCGGACCAGAATCAAATCAATGCTGGATTTAGATATGCCACTAAACCCCCTCTCATTTATATTGTAGGTAGAATATAGACGTTCGTGCACCTGGAACATTGGGTGGGATGCTTAATGGCTTATTTACTTCTGGCATCACAATTGGTTATTTTGAGATTTTGGAAACAGAATACTGCTCGTCCAATAGACTTATGGATGGACAAAGTTTGGCACGATTTAGCGATGGAAAACTCATCACTAATATTACAAGGAAGGGGAAATCATTTATGCGAATATATGGTCCATTTCTTGATTCGGTAAAAAGGAAACTCTGCAGTCTCTAGTGTCCAGTGAGATTAAGAGCCCTCGACTAGGCTGAAATGTTTTGATTTGTCCCTATATTGTCACGAGCTAACTTTTTAACTGATCTTATCCTTGCGGCTTAACCATGCCTTTGGGGGAAGTACGATGGGAAAAGGGGAGGAGTTGCTGGATGTTTATTTGGAGAGTTCGTATTCATTCAATAGTGAGATTTTTAGAAATACAAATAAAAATGATTCGGAAAAAACTACTAAATGGTAACTAAATTACAGACCTTTCCAACAGGAAACTAAACATTCTGATTTGTCAACATGCTGTTCACTTATTGCTAATGTTAAATGTTACTGTTAAAGGATATTTATACCGCGCACTATCACCACCGGAGTGGTCCCCTGGCGCTCTGGCGGATCTGAAATAAAGAGGGCAGGGGGTTGCAGGGGAGAGTTAGTGGGGATATGTGGGAAAAGTGCAAGGGAGCAGTGATGTCCGGTTGGCAGCCGCAGCCCGGTTAACACCGTTGGCTTGGGCTTGGGGTGTTTCCTGGTATACAGACGTCATGTCCTGTTGTGTGAGTCTATGTGTGGTTTGTTTTGTTGTTGCTGTGTAGTGAAGTTTGTGCGGGTTGTTCTGCTTATAGGTTTTGGTTGTATTAGTTTAGAGTTTGAGAGGTGTACGCAGAGGGGTGAAATTGTTAGCGGGTTGGTAGACTTGGCCTGGCTGTTTGGGAGCAAGGCGCTAGGCTTGTATTTCTCAAGGTCGGGTGAGCAAGCATTTCCAGCTCTTCATCTAGATCTGTGACCTGTCGACGACCCTGAGTTCTTCCCACTAGTTGTCCACCCATAATCATAGACCATGTTAGAGTTTGGTCCTGCCCATCTCGTTCCGATCTGTCTGTTACCATGGTAAGCATGAGTTTGTGGTTCAGTCTCAATCTAATTTGGTGGGATTAGCATGGGGTTTTATACTTTTCCTCGCGGTAGCAGTCTGTGTTTTATGAGATTTTTCTGGTCTCTCGTTAATGTGCGGTTTTCCGTGGTCGGTTCTGCTGTTGCCTTTCTCATCCTAGTTTCTGTCATCCTGTTCTGTGTCTTTCCTGTTTGTCGTTTTATAATTGTTTAGGTTGTGTCAGTGGTATTGAAGAGACAGGTTTTTAGTAGTTTTCTGAACTGTAGGTGGTCTTCTATGTTTCTTATTTCTTTAGGGATGTTGTTCCAGGTTTTTGCAGCAAGGTGGTAGAAGGAGGATCCTCCTAGTTTTCTCTTAAGGTATGGTTTTAGTTCTAGGTGGATTTCGTTGCTTGATCTGAGAGGTCTCATTGGCTTGTATATTGTTACTTTCATTTGCAGAAATTCAGCTCCCTGTCCGCTGATTGTCCTGTGGGTTATGCACATTGTTTTGAAGGTGATGCGCTGTTTGAGTGGAAGCCACTGTAGTATTTTTAGCACTGGAGTGATGTGGTCTCTTCTGGACAGTTTGAGGAGGAGTCTGGCTGCTGTGTTTTGGATGCATTGTAGTTTCTTCATGAGGTATTCTGGCATCCCGAGGTAGAGGCTGTTTGCGTAGTCAATTCTTGACATGATGAGGGCGACCGTTGTGAGTGTTTTGTGGATGAAGGAGAGGAAAGCTAGGATTCTTCTTGTTGTGTGAAGGAGGAAGAAGCATTTCTTGACTATTGCATTTATTTGTGGTTCTAAGGTTAGGTTGTTGTCCATTAGGACTCCCAAGTTTTTTACTACCTTAGATGGCATTGGCGCAGTTCCTAATTCTGTCGGCCATGGAATGCAGGTGGTGCTCTCTTGATTATTGGATATGATCATGATTTCTGTCTTTCCTGGTTTGATTTTGTTGGCGCTCATCCAGTTAAAGACTTCTTTTAGACATTTGATTAGGGTTGAGTGGTCGGTTTGATTATCTTTGATTTTGTAGATCATTCTTGTATGCGCGGATTTGTTTCTGGAGCAATATTTTCTTGTCATGGTTGTATTCTTTTCTCCATTCCAGTTCTATCTTCTTATTGTTCTTTTGCATCGTTCTTAGTAGCGGGGTGAACCATTTTGCCATTGCCCTTTTTCTCGAGTGAGTGAATGGTTTTTCTGGGGCGATGTTTTCAATTGTATCAGCAATCCACTTGTGTAGTAGCTCTGCTTTCCCGTCTAGGTCAGCCATTTAATGAAAAAAAAATCAACAATCACTGTGCAGTCAAGCACTTTTTTCCAGATATAATCATTACAGAAGTAACAAAAAACAAGCTCATGCTTTAACTAAAAAAGTAGAGCAAAACAATCTCTTTCCATACAAGCCTTGGACATCTGATACTCTTTCCATTAAAAAGACAGCAGAGGCCCCAATTGCAGCTCGCATAGTGCCAGACACATATAAAAGAAGGGAAAAATGACACATCACTAATGTGATAGACATTACTCAATGAGCCAAAACCTAAGAGGACTATGCCTGGCTCCTCACGGACGTGCAGTGCTGGATACAACCAATGTCTAATAACTCGCCCCTGCAGCCTGTTGAGTAACACTCCCATAAACTGACCGCGTACACATCTATATCATATGATAATAAATATAGAAATATGATTAGAAACTTGTGAAATGGAAAGTCTGCCATTCTCTACTTGTCCGCTGGTAACACATGTTAGCCAATCAGAAAGCTCAGAACCGGGGCTGTATCTGTAATACAAGCCCAAATTCAGAGATTAAGGGTGGCTGCTCTCCAGGGCTCTAGTCAAGGGTACACGTAGGGGGACGGAGTCCACCCACTTTATTCAGAGGGTGGACTCAGCCCCCCAGCTAAAATGAGAAACATTGGATGTCCTCTTTGAATTTATAAATTAAAGCCAACCTCGGGGATCAAACTTGTTTGTAGTCCGGACACTTCACTACTGCACTATATCACCTGACGAAAAATAACAAACAACTAAAGCTGAAAATATCCCATTTCTGTGCTGCAAGTGCCAGGGATAACATTTATATTGGTTCTTCAAGTTTAAAACATGCACACCTTTTAACGTTTTCAAAAACACTATTAGACGAAAATGTCCTGTTCAATTTGGTTAGTTATGCAAAGCCAATTTACTGAAACGTGCATGTTTCGCCTTTATATGCAAATTTCTGGCGACGTCACATCCCATTGCGGTTGTTGATGAGTCCGGCCACTTTAATTTTTAGGACTTGACCCCTGCCGCTCTCCCTAAGCTCCTTATCAAGGAACCATCCCCAAATATGGTACATACTGTCAGATAGATGTATTGTTCATCGCTCACTAGCACACCTCCTCCTCGGCTCCTCGGACACTATTTCTACCAGTTCTAGCTGCTAAAACTTGGAACTCCCTGCCCCCTGCGCTTAGACCTGAACATTCCTTCCTTACATTCCGATTCAAAGTGAAATCCTGGCTCCTCGCCCCAACCACCTCCTCCTAAGGTACGCAACCACACACTGCTTGTATATTAATGCAAAAATGTAAAATGTCTATCACAGTGTCTCGCGCTGCATGCTACTTGTAAATTCTAGCATACCACATCTATCTCCTTTTATTTATTGGAACCTCGACCTCTGTATATTTTCCTGTACCCTATTGTACTTATATTTTCCTGTACCCTATTGTACTTATATTTTCCTGTACCCTATTGTACTTCATTATGTATAACTCGTCTGTAACACGTCCTTTAAGTCAAACGCCTAGCTACCTCAGGGTTCAACGCGCTATATAAGCAAATAAAACCAAACCAAGCCAAACTATGATAGTTGAAAAATGGCTTGTCGACCATGTTTTTCTTGTAGGTTTTCATTTATTTTTATTGAACAGGTTTGCTCTCCTTGCAGGGTCCAACGTTTACCAAACAAGAAAATGGCTGCTGGCTAAGCTAGGCACGTTCTCAAGGTGACTGCCAGCCTCTGTTAAAGGCCCTGGCTTCCCTCACATCTGATAAGTTAGTCTGTTGGGCTGTTACCGCGTGGCAAAGCCTCTGACAACTTATTGTTCAATTACTCACCAGATTCAGGTTGCTGTTTGATATATTGTTTCCTTGTAACTGCCAACTGTTCTTTATTGCATCTAGAACAAATGATCAAGTTAATGTGGTATCGTTTTGTCTATATTGTTATTCTAAGAAAAAGATGAGGGTATAGCCCTGAAGATGGGACTGATGTCTGAAACGCGCAGGATGGATTTTTACCCTCATTTTGGGATGATGTGAAATTCACCTTTATTCATATTTTCCTTTTCATGGAGTATTTTTTGAATGTGTGTGTTGTGATGGTTCACGTATCAATGTCCATAACATGTGTATATAGGTTGAAGAATGACCCTCTTGTATGGGTTCTGATTTACACTTTCCTTATTTGAGATTGGATTTATCTCTACTTTGAGAAATAAATCAATGACACATTTTCTAAATTGTGTGTTTACTCTGCGATGAATTGGTTAGACTGCGTGTTAAAAAAATCTTTTAGGAATTCTTTAGTTCCCCATTGGGTGTGCAGGTGGGTTCTAGAGAGCGTTCCGTTTAGACTTTGCTTGTTTCAGGTTCCTTTAGGGTGACCAGATGTCCTGTTTTTCCCGGGACAGTCTGGGGAAATCATCCTCCGTCCCGGGGCGCCAGGAGTTTTTTAATTTATAAACCCCGTCCCGGGTTTACAAGGGTGAAGGGTGGGTGGCTACAGTCCTGGAAATTTCGGAAATCCGGAAATCGGGCCCCGGCGCAACTCTTCTTGTGTGAATGGGGGCGTGAAAAGCCTTTCACGAGCCCATTCCCCCCCTTCCCGTCCCGCTCCTCCAATGAGAGGAGTGTCCCTGTGAGCACACCCCCACCCCGCGATAGGCCAGCAACATAGAAGTAGGACAGTTTTATTTGTATTTACTATTGTTAGGGAGAATTCTCTGTTTAGGCTGAATTTCCCTACCTAGTGAGTCCCCCAGCAGCTTTGCTGGATTTCTGGGGTTTCTTTTTTCTCCTGCCAGGAGTGCGACTCTTTTTTTTCCTCACTCTTGGGCATGTTTGAAGTGTGTTTCTTTGGTTTACCTTGTGTTGAATGGGCTATGGGGTCTTTTACCCCATAGGGCCTCATGTGGTTTTTTGATATGGGTTACACAGCACCCTCCGTGCAGTAACCCAGGGGTGTCCTAGGGACTCCCCAACATAGACTCCATACCCTGGGACTGACTACTGTCTCCCAGGGCATGTAAAGTCACCAAAGACTTTACTAGTCTTAAATCCTGAACAGAACCAGTACAAACCATCATATTGTGGACGTACTGGATGGGGCAATTCGATTGCCCCAGGGTCTGTTAGTCGAGGGGGCACGTCTCCGTTCCCCCTGATCGAGTTTTGGCTGGTGGCAGTGGAAACTACTTTTTATATTCGACCGCGAATATTTTCCTATGGGATTTCCCATTGTTTTAGGCTAACACATTTATTTATTTATTTACGGTAGCCTCAAACATACCGCCGGTTTATATATTTATTATTATAACTCCGGTTGGGATTTTTTGCCAAAACTTGATTCTAAAATGGCGTTGGCATTCGCCTCTGTAACTCTGACCCAAAGTGGAGCCCTTTGTCCCACTTTTGGCGGGCTTCTCCACAGAAGCCCTCCAAAGTGGTGCCACTCTGTCTGGGGTACTTAGGAGGGGTGGAGGGGGATTTAGGCACCCTGGACTGAGTTACTTAGGTAACTTAAGTCGCACTCCGTCCTGATTGGCCCAAGTGGTGAGCCGGCCGGCTCACCACTTAGCATGTTTGAGTGACAGCTAGGCTGGGTGAATGGGGGTTTGCTGCATAAAAGCAGGGCTTTGGGAACTGGAACTTTAGAAGTCGCCACAGGACCTAAGAATCCAACGAGGGAAGAGCTGAGCCGACCTGCTACGACGACACCGCCGGTGGAGCCCTGCTGAACCGTCTCACCACTTTTCCCGACGACCGAGGAGAACTCTTAACGGAGTGGCTCCTTCCCTTGACTGGTGGGGACAACCAGTTTTCACCTTCTTTCCGCTTCTTCGAGGTATCTCGTGGCCGCCTTGCCAGTGCCAAGCACCCCGGCAACCGGAATACCCCCACTTTTACCACAACCGCGAAAGTCGGTACAACCCTTTAACCGGAGGACTCCGCGGCTGGTTTCTTCCCGGGCAGTGCAACGACCTTCTTCTTCTGCTCTTCAGCGAGATCTTCTTCTCCCCTGACCGACGTCGAGCCTTGCTGCCACTGCCTGGAACAACTGCCACCGCTGGAGGATCCTTCCCGTTTAAGGTACCGTGTTCCGCCTGGCTTCCCTTGCCACCGATTGTACGGGGTAGTTTTAGCCCCCGGCTTTCGAACCTGGGACCGCCTGGGACACCTTGGCTAAACTTTCTAAGCCTCTCTAAACTCTTTTCCGAACTCTTTTGCAAGACTCTGAATCCCTAATAACTGTGTGATCTTGGGCACGTTTTCGCTCTGTCTACTCTAAGAGTGGGCCCTGCCTAGTGAATTTTGCTCACCTGTGACTTTGTGCTTCCCTGAACTTGCTGAAAGTGAACTTGACCTTAGAGTGGTGTGTTTAGCCTATTTCTGCTCTCTCTTCCTCCCTTCTTAAAAAAAACCTACTAGAGGGTCATCTGAAGTTAAGCACTCACCTCTGTTTGAATTATGTGGTGTTAACCAAGAGTTGTCTAGTTAGGAACAAGGGTTGGGACTGTTTTTCATATAACTATGTTTGGAGTGTTTTACTATATATTGCTAGCGTGTTTTCAACTTATGTGTTCTTAAAATAAATCACTATATACTTTTGAAACCAAGCTCTGGTCAGTGTTTGCTTGTGCTATTGTGTCTGAGTACATATTGTGTATACTTTGCATACTGCCTAAATCTTCTTGAGGGAAGTCTGACTGCTCAGCCACAGCTACCAGAAAAATCTGGGTGGTACAGACTGCTACCAAGTGGGTGTACTGCTATACCTGTAGTCCTAAATCTTTTGCAGTGTTCCCCAAGGGAACTGCACAGGTTTCTGCCTAACAACTATAGCCCTACTTCTATTTCTATGATATGTCCCCTGTTTTTTTTTTTATTTGGTCACCCAAGGTTCGTTGGGTTCTTGAGAGTAGACCAATTATCAGCTTGCAACTACACGGAGTTGCATTTTCTGCATATGCTTATTTGGTTACTATTCTGGAGAGTGATAGAGTGATACACTCTGAGTGCCGTCCCCAGACTTACTTTTAAAGCCTCCGACACGGCCATCAGGGCAACATTAATGCACCACGCGGGTAAAACCCCTCACTCATCTTCCAGAAGGTCCCATAAATTGCCAGCTTTGACTGGATCATTATCGCCCTGCTGCACCCGCAGCAGCACTATAAAATCCTATTAACATAACATAACTCTTGGTACCACCTTAAGGAAGATGATCCATGTCATTACACCCGCCTCTTTCCTGTAATCCAATGTTTGTTTCCGGAATCCAAATCCCCAGGCCAGTCTGTGCAATGCGATCTCACATAAACAAACAGGAAGTTGTAATAACTGCTGGGATAATATGCATTCCTGGGAAAATTAGACGGACATGCTTGCCCTTAGAAAAGGACAAGAATTGCACCGGAAAGCCGTTTCCTAACTGGGATGGAAATGGAACGAATCATATCCTTATAACAAGAACAGCAAGCTAGAGAGGCCAGGGTCGAGACCCAGTATAAAGGCCTCAAGCTTTCATTCGGGTAAGGCATATATCACATTTCTAATGATTCACAAGAAAACTGCAGGCAGCAGAAATGCAATACAGGTTGGTATCTGGTCCTTGATTTTTGTTCTAGAACAAGCATTGGTCACTGGAGAGGCGCATCATTGGACTATGGGGAAGGGCGCACTTTGTAGTCATCCCTGGGCAACACAATAGGGAGGCCTTGCAAAGAAACATAGCAGCACACTGAAGTCGAGGGCACTGCAGCAGTCTTCACCCTGCAGCTCTCTGAGGTTTTGGACTCAGGCTCCCATGATTCCCCACCTGCCCCTTTGAAGTTGGCGATTTCTTTATAGAATGCAGTGGGGGCTTTTCATTTGTTCACAAGTTATTTACAAACTCAGACAACGTGGTGTATTTACAATAGGCGGCCCGGATGCAAACAAGTTTACCAGAAACCGTGCCGCGTGACCAAAAATACATGTTTGCAGGGACTCATGATGTATTGATTGGGGCAGATGACCCCCCATACCCCCTTTGGCCATACTCTGATGACCTTATAGCACGCACCCTTGATAGAGCCCCCTCGATGTGTCCTCCCACTTAATGCATAGGCACAGAGAATTCTCCAGGGAAACGCTTCCGACATCTTAAAGGCAGGAATGCCAGGGTACAGCAATGGCAGTGTATGGTTTTCCAGAATCAGCGCATTTTAAAGGACAGATATCAATAAAGATACACGCAGGGTGGACTATGACACCGGATCATGCCTCCAAGCTTGGATCACAAAGGCATGGGAATGATGGTCTTCAGCCTTAGCTTTACTTCGTTCATAGAGAGTGAAAACAGACTACAGCAATGCGCATATTAAGGATTATTTTTTCATACCCTGCATTGCATTCAATTTGTGCTGCTTTTCAGGCCCACTTGTGCTTCTTCTTGGTTCTATACTCAGTCCTTGACAGGGGCCGATGCTTTTATTTTATTGTGTGTCCCACTCACGTTGTTTCTTGGGTTACACTCCTGTTCCATTACAGCTTAAAACATTAGGTCTAAGATCAGGCAGTTTTTTTGAGGTCCTGACGGGAGTCTAATTCTACATTCAATGAGGGCTTCTGCTAATGTTCCAGTTCTGCATTCAATGAGGGTTTCTGCTACTGTTCCAATTCTGCATTCAATGAGGGTTTCTGCTAATGTTCCAATTCTACATTCAATGAGGGCTTCTGCTAATGTTCCAATTCTGCATTCAATGAGGGTTTCTGCTAATGTTCCAATTCTACATTCAATGAGTGCTCCTGTTAATGTTCCAGTTCTGCATTCAATGAGGGTTTCTGCCACTGTTCCAATTCTGCATTCAATGAGGGTTTCTGCTAATGTTCCAATTCTACATTCAATGAGTGCTTCTGTTAATGTTCCAGTTCTGCATTCAATGAGGGTTTCTGCTAATGTCCCACCCCTGCATTCAATGAGAGTTTCTGCTAATGTTCCACTCTTGCATTTAATGAGGGTTCCTGCTAACATTCCACCATTCAATGAGGGTTTCTGCGAATGCCCCACCTCTGCATTCAATGAGTGCTTCTTTTAATGTCCCACCCTTGCATTCAATGAGGAGTTTTGCTAACGTTTCACCTGTGCATTCAATGAGAGTTGCTGCTAATGTTCCACTCTTGAATTTTTTGAGGGTTTCTGCTAGTAGTCCACAATTCAATGAGGGCTTCTGATAATGCCCCACCTCTGCATTCAATTAGTGCTTCTGTTAATGTTTCACCCATGCATTCAATGAGGGTTTTTGCTAATGTTTCACCCATGCATTCAATGAGTGCATGACCCACCTCTGCTTTGAATGGGTATTTCTACAAATCCTCCACTTGTGCATTCAATTAGTGCTTCTGCTAATGTCCCACCTCTGCATCCAATGAGTGTTTCTGCTAATGCTCTCACTGCATTCAATGAGGGATTTTGCTAATGTTTCACCCCTGCATTCAATGAGTGTTTCTGCTATGACCCAACTCTGCTTTCAATTAGTATTTCTACTAATCCTCCCCCCATTCATTCAACGAGTGCCTCTGCCCATGTCTGCTTCTCTGGCCATGGGATATTGTTTTGCTCGTGGCAAAATTGCTCCTGCTCCTTTCAAGACACTTTCTCTAAATCTTCCTGGAAAAATGACCGTTCCTTTTTTTACCATTGCCATTCTCTGCTGTATTTCTCTATTCTCCACTTTAATCCAATAAGTGAGACTTATGAACAATACAAATTCATCTTCAGAATAATCATCCCTAAAAAGCTCTGTCAAGTCTGTCAACCTATATCCTTCACTGAGGCCTATCGCTGCTCTCCTTCCTCTCACCTCATCATCTGTTCCATAGACAACCACCCTTTCCTCTCTGACCACCTCTGCTTCTAGCTCTAAGGGTCACCTGTCTGTCTTCATCATCCATAGGTATTTCTGGTCTCAACAAAAATTCTTCAGGTATTCTCAATATTTTACCTACCAACTTGGGTAACCACAATAACAAAACCGTCACTCCATACAAAAATACTTCTGGATCTAAAGGGACTCCTCTTAATGCCTTCTGGCCTGTACAGGCTAATATGAATTCATTCACACTCATGTACTGTATCCTTGGAGTGGAGCACACTACCCCTTTATCAGTTAAGATATTGTCATGTTAAGTTTTGTCATCAAGTCATGCCCTAATATGTTAACTGGTGTCTGCTGAGAATATAATAATTGTCATCTACATGTCGTGTTCTCCTCTAGAGATTAGTAATTTGTCTGTAAAAAGAACTATGCTCATCACCCCAGAGAATCCCTGCGCGTTCATGGCAATGCCTGGCATTGGGTATTTTCCCTCACGGACACAGGAACGAGCTACTGCAATGTCTATAAGGAACGAAAATGTCTTGCCTCCTATCGTTACCTTGACTCTTGGTTCCTCTTGGGGGTCCGGTGTTACTGATAGTACTGAACACATCAGGTCACTCTGTGGGTTGTCCTATTGTGGATATAAATTCATCCCTGTACCTCTGAGGCGTGGGTGCTTGCAGGACTCCTGCAATCATGTTCCATTGGGGCACCATGCCTGTTATGTCTACGCTTTCAGGGTTTGTATCTGTTGTGTTTACATAGGTACTTGTGATTTCCCTTGTGGTGATTGCATTTGTAATGGAGCTTGCTGTGTTTGCTGTGTTTGAGGTGCACGTCCACGATTCTGCGTGTGATCTTGGGCATAATAATCCTGTGCTTCTGTATTATATTGTGGAACATAGCCCATCCCCCTTCTTGGAGCTTGCCAATTTTGCTGCATGCCCCTCTATTTCTACATGTTCTGGCTATATGTCCCATCCTGCCACAGTTCCAACATTGTTGCGGCTGTCCGCCATTAAATCCTCCTCCTCCCTGAGGGTTCTAAAATACACCCTGTCCTCCCCTATCTCCATTCCTTATTCCCCTTGGCCAGATATTGTACCCACTAGGGTATAGTACATTAATTTGCTGCGCTGGTCGCATCTCTTGTGTCACCACACCTTCACCACTCATCAATACCGCGCCCTCTATGACTAGTTGTGAACATTTTTTCTGAACTAACTTTGCATCCTCCTGCTTTCTACTCTTAACTTTCTTCTTATTCTTCTCCTGTAACAATCGGCAATGGTTCATGATATGCAATTAGATTTCAGGCCATGGCTTTGCTTCCATCCCTACCTGTTTCTTCATCTGCCTTGTCACTGGCTCAGGCATTACCTGACATAAAATGTGGACAAATAATGCCACCGTTTTATCCCACAATTCTCTCATCTCAAGAGGCCATCTCTCTTGAATATCTTGTATAAAGGCAACAGAATCTTCATCCTCACCTATTTTCCCAGTCATAATCGCACCATATCTGATTTATCAGGATATTATACTCTGGGCGCCCGCCATACATCTGCTCTACAATTTTTAAATGGTGCTCCTTCGTGTGTCATGTTTTGTGCAGTCACACCTGCATACCCTGCCTCTCTCCGAGAATGGCTGCCAGCAGGCCTTTTCTGTCACATATGGCTAACGTCATTCCTGATGTAATTCTTTCTAACTCATAAATCAATTTTCCCACACCTGAAGTCAACCTAGGTAATTTACATTTCAAATTATCCTTATCCATTTGTGGCCATGGAATATATTGTGATCGTCCTCCCCCTTTCTTTAATAATGGGAATTTTGAAAACCCTGATTCATAATCATACCCTCCTACACTCCTTGTTTTCTGGGTGGGGCTAGTCTCACCCATTTGTCTCTGTCCTGGTAGTGACCTCAATCTGCTTACACAAGCCAGGAATACATCCCCTGCACTGTGCGACTGTGCAGCTTTTGGTTGTTCCGTGTCTGGTGTGAGTGCTGGTGTTTTTTCTTTAGGGTCCTCTAGGTCTCACCATTTTACCCATTTTTCTACACTTGAATCTTTCAAAAAAACACTGGTGCCCTCTCTTTGCGCTTTCTTGTTTTCTTCCCTTTCTTCATCTGACATCATTATTCCCCAGCTTGCATGGCTTTCGTCCCTTTCCACAGCATCATGATCTAGTCTACTCAAAGACAGCATTCTGTGCTCATCAGTTATGACGTCATCTGACCTACATCCTGTTCCCCTTTATGAAGATCCTTCAACATTCTCTTTGGTCTTACACCCATCTTTATCCTACATTTGCCTGTATAAATCCCCAATCCTCCTCCCTATGTTTTCTGCATCATGCTTCTCAGCCCATGTTGTATTTTCAGTATCAATTACAGCTTCCTGTGGGGTTGTTGTGACCCTACATCTTCCTCAGATCGTTCTCGTGCTTCGATCGGCACTATACTTCTATTAAATAGATAATCTATCTCGTCATCCGTAAGTCCCATACTTATGTTCATCTCTGCTTCCCTTCTCCTCATCCCTTTCAATTCTTCTTCCTCTTGCCTTCTTTGCAACCTACATACTTTCAATCTTTGCATTTCTATTTCCTCTCATTTCTTCTCTTGTAGTCTCTCCTTTTCTTTCCTTGCATCGTACCTTCTTTGTTCCTCCTTTTGCTTCCTCTATTTTTCCTTCTCTTCTTTGTATGCTATCTTGTTTTCTCTTTCATCTGTTCCCGCTCTTCTCATTCTTCTCTTTCTCAAACCCCATCAATGCCCTTATCATCCAGCTTGAGTAATATCTGTCCTCCCATCCATTCATTATGTACTATTCTTACTCCCTTAGCCTTGTCTTTCACTCCCCTTTGTCTCCTTGCTTCTTCCTCTATTTCCATCTGTCTAGCCTGTCTGTCCTTTCTTTCCTATCTGTCCTTTCTCTCATCACGCTGTCTACTTTCATTGCGTGTTGACATATATTTGTTTTCTCTACTTTTGCCTTCTTACTCATTATCCTCACTATTATAAGCGGGGGCTCATATGTCGGATTAACATACCCTGCTGCTGCTTTCAATTCCTTTAAAGGATAAAATCCCTGCTCGTCAGTATCTGAGCTCTTGTTTTCAGAAGGGGAAAGAGGAGCCAAAGGGATTACATCCTCCTTTTAATGCTGAGTAAGCACCCACTCCTTCTCCGGCGGATATTCTTTCTCACTCTGATGTATCTTCCACAACTCTAAAATGACCAATCTTTTCTGTAACTTCTTCCCCTTATATGTAACATGCAAATATTTTGTCATATGACACAATACTGTTTTTGAAAACAAACCCTCTTGAGGGCATGGCAAGTGTGTTTTTTAGTCGTGCCTCTGACCCACTCTGCATGATACTGCCTAATCTTGGGTGTATATCTCGGCAGTGTCCTGCATAGATGTAAAAGATGAGTGTCCCCCATGATGACACGTCGATCTCGACTGTCAATATTTACAACATCTTTTATTATTTTATTTATTTTATCAAGTATACCACACTGATTAATTTGCACAGGCACCATCAATTGCCGCCTATTACCAAAAAAACGACTTTTAACCACTTTAAAAATCTGTGCAATGATGTTCTTTTTGCTCCTTCATTTACACTTTCTATACATTTTTGCTATCTTGTTGTTTTATTATTGATGCTTTAAGAACCTCTTCTTTATTTATTTATTCTTCTCCTTTGATTTTTACCCTCCTGATTGACGTCAATCTCTTGATTTAAAAATCTGATGACCACCTTAATTTTTTACTATAGTTTTATATCTCCTAATCTAGACACACACTATATGTTTTATACTGACATATGTATAACACCCATATACATGTGCTCTTTTTGATTTTCAGCATACGTCTTCCTTGACTGTCTCTAGTAAATGTATCACATCTCAGTTTTTACTCCATTTTGGAGTTTGAGACGCAATATTCTATTTGGCCTTGCCTCAGGAATCCTTAATACCCCTACTTGGAGTTTTTTTAGTGCGTACCCTTCCACCCCTCTTGGAACCAGGAAAGCAAGGTATCTATTTCTGGTATTTCTAATCGCCAATAATTCTGTTACTTCTATACATATATTTACAATACAGTCCCTCTCCCATTTTTGCCACTTTCAATGCTCTACTTACATCCGTGGCTCAGCTCGAGTCCCTCTGCCTCGACTCTTCCCCATTGACCAGTTTGCCTTCAGTCCGCGCTGCACTGGCACGGAACGGACAGGAACTTCATCAAAGGGGCACCTGCCAACCGATTCTTCTCACATATATGTTTTTGCATGCCGATCTCCACAGGAAGCTCCACAGTCTTCTCGCTAATGGCGAAAGCAATCAAGAGTCCGAGAGTCTAGATCTGGGCCTAGGTCGATTATACCAGAACCATCCACACCGCTACCAAAATGTGCTCTAGCACCTTGAAGCGTCTTGTGTGCTAGTTGGAATTTACAATAATGATCTCGGACCCAAATAACCGGACAGACTCAAAGAATATTGCAAAGTACAACTTTATTATCAGCATAAAATAAAGTTGGGCAATTTGGAGAACAACAAGTTGCAGTCCACACACTCACACCCAAATTTGATTATACAAAGGTTTTATACCTCGATATGCGTAATCTATGACATCATCCTACGTGGCAAACTCTAAAACCTATTGAAGCAAGGGATTGGTTAAGGAAACATATATACCTATATATCATGTAAGTATTAACTATATTACAGGATGCCCCTTATACAGGGAGCATGTCTTGAACCACCTCTAAAGACGTATAATATTAATTATAGCAGAATAAATGGCAGCGGATTGGTTTTTGCAAAATTGTATACCATGTTGCTCCATAGACTCTCTGATTGGTTGGCATGGTTTCCCAAACTTGGACTTTGGGCTCAGCAGCACATAAGCAAACCGAAACTCAGGTGCCGAGAGTAACGTCAGACTACTCCCCACTTTACCAATTAGTCCATCATCTCTCATCATCCGGCCCTAAGCCAAGGCTTTTCCTTTGTAGTTGACCTTGCAGCCTGTTCTCTATTTTGAAACGTTTAAGGGAGTGTAGGTACACTATTATCTGTGTCTGGAGCTTAATGAACAGACCTTGTTTTCGACTTCTGAATCATGTGTAAAGAGACCACAAATGTGTCCATTTTGATGTTCTATTTACTGGTGTTTGATTCAATTATGCTGGGTGTCATTATTCCTCTAGGCCTCTTGAGACTTGCTCACTCCACCTTGCATAGGCTTTTTGCATCTTTAATTGTTCAATACTTGGCTCTTGCATATGTTTTCTCCTTTACTTAATCTAAGAGAAATATGTCTTACGTACATAGCTTATCCTTCTGACTCCCCTTGTGCCTTGCAATAATTCCTTGATGCTTAGTCCCAGGAGGGATGTTATTTATTTATTTATTTAGTTGTTTGTTTATTTATTTATTTATTGTTCCCTTGTTAGGCGCCTATACAGCAAGTAACTACTGTGTCAAAGCCTCCACATCGCAAAGGGAGGCAACAAGGGAGTGAAACACATTAGAAAACACAAAATATTAAAAAACAGTGGGTGGAAAAAGTGGAAAAGGACAAACCTACCATGCCTTGTGAGTATTCAGAATGTGCAAGTGCAGCAAGGAAGAGGGAATGGATGAAGTGCTGAAGTGTTGAAGTGCTGAAGTGTCCGTGCTCGTGGGTGTGCCACAGATAAGTGCATGGTAGAAGCGCATGGTGTGCAGAGTGCTACACGGACTGGGGCTGTGATGGGTAAGTGCGAGCCTCGAGGGCAGAGGGAGTGCAAGGGCAAGTGCTGAGGGTAGACAGGAGCTGGGAAGTTGGGTGTGGGAGGTCAGGGGCACAGAGGATGCATTAGGGCACAGGACACCAATCACATCAGCTGTGTAAATTAGCAGTGGAGCGAGAAGAAGGGAAGGAGGAGGTAAAGAGGAAAGTCTTGAGGAGATTCTGGAATTTAAGAAAGTCCTGCTCAAGGCACAGAGAAGAAGGGGGGGGGCTGTCCCATAGGAGGGAGCCAGCGGAGGAGAGCGATTGACCACCTACCCTCTGTTTAGCGAAATGCTTTACACACAGAGAGTTGGTGCCAGAGGAAGCGAGAGGTCTAGAGGGAGAGTATTTAGTGAGATAAAGCTTGAGATAATGTGGTCCCTGGGCCCAGACAGCCTTGTGGATGATGCAGAGAGATTTTAATTTAATACGTGCAGCAACCGGGAGCCAGTGAAGGCTTTTTAGGGCAGTGGCGGTGGGGGTGTTTTTGGCCAGTTCGGCTGGCCATGTTCTACCACTAAGATTGGGTGCTGGTTGGCACCCTCTTTACCACCACCGCCACCTCCTGTATGGGCATCGCCCAGAAAGAGATTTGAGCAAACTTCAGTGGCGTCCGTGCTGGTGGTAAAAGCATGTGTGGCAGAGCTCGGCGTCACGTTCAAACCAGGCTCAGCCTTTCACCTGCACATTTCAATAACATTAGATGGATTTTATTTACATAATGCAACCTGAAGGAAGATTACAAAACTACTCCAAAATCGACCAAAAATCCTCAAACACAAATTGTGAAGTTCCCATTCATAGGCGTGTCGAGGGAGTGGCCTAGGGTGGCACGTGCAACACCTGGAATCTGATTGGCCACCCCAGTTGCCACCCCATTATCCAGATGCACGCGCACATGTCTGTGTGTGCTCGCTCGTACTTCATGCCACCCCTCTTGGGCAACCCCAGTCTAGAATCGCCACTGTTCATGCGCCTACAGCCGAAAAAAACCTGAAAGAAAAAGTGAAAGCGATGTGAACCTTAGACTGGGCGCCTGGCGATCCTGTAGCACATCAAATCATGTCGGGTGATGGGGGACTCCGATTGCGCCCCCGAGCAGAATCCCCTCCACTTGGGCCCTTGGTACAGATTGGAGAAACATTATTGTCTGCCGGTGTTCCCCAGGAACTAATTAAGCAATAGGCCCAGAGCAGGTGGGCATTACCACTTCAGGAAATGCTCCGGGGCCCATGGCTCTAGGACATTACCTGAAGTGGTAATGCCCCCCCTGCAAGGGGCCTAATGCTATTAGTACCCCAGTCCCTAAGACCGGGGTACTAAGAGCATGTTTTTTCTGTTCCAAAATGCTTCAGCGTTTTGGGAACAGAAAAAAAGGAATGCAAAGAAATGGCCACAGCGGAAGGGAAAACAAAGTCTTTTTTCCCTTTCCTTGGAGGCTATTGAAAATGAAAGTCAAAAAGTAGTGAATTAAAAGGGTCACCGTGGAAAGGGCGAAGGGACTACAAGTAGCCCCTTTTCCCTTTCCATGGCTGCCATTCAAAAAATAGGGAAAAGGAAAAATGTAAACAAAAAAAGGGCCGCCATGGAAAGGAAAGAAGGGACTAGCTAGTCACTTCTTCCTTTCCAATACGGCCTGTCACGATCGGGAGCGGACGCGCTGGGAACAGAAGTGTTCCCAGCACATCGCTCTCTTAATGGACAGAAAAGAAGGTAAGTTAGGTTGGGAGGGTGGGTAGGGAATTGTTTGGATTGAGAGAAAGGTGGGAGGGGACAGGGGAGCAACACTTACCTTCATCCCCGGCGGGGGGAGATGGCAGCTTCCAGCCGTGTGGTGTCTCTGAGCGGGGATTAACCCGTTCCGAGCCTCCACATTGCCTGAGTGACTGCCACCACCCCCCACACAGAATGGAAGGAACGTTGTGGGAAGAGGGCTTCCTGGTCGGGTAATGCCCCGGTGAGGGCCAATGAGATTGCATGTTACAATCCCATTGTGCCTCGCCGGGTACTAATATGAGAGAGCAATTGCTGCCTCTAAATAATGCCCTTAAGAGGAGATTGTCACTAGAGGAAGCACCAGATTAAAGGCCCACATTATAGTCCTCTTGGAGGACTCCTCTACCCATCCGAAGGCAGCAGGAGGCACAATGGCCAGCAAGGACAGGACAGAAGACCAGAGTGTTAATGTGCTCTGAATGGACTCCTGTTCAACTGCTAACCCAGACACAGTACCATCTAGCTTGGTCCCCCCCTCAACAGAGACATGCTTCAGTGTAAGGCCTGATAGCGGGAAGGAAAGTAAAACACGTGGTAAGGCACAGTGAGCTCTCCACTCAATCTTCTGCTCTTCTGCTAAATTACAGGACAACATCTCTCCAACAGACCCAAAGCTTCAAGCTGTTCAATTCATCATCATGAGAAATGCATCACACTAACCTACAAGCCCTACCGCCGACCTTCAGGGGCACCTCTTTCTTAGAACAGACAATATACTACAAGCTCTGCCATAGCGTCTTTAAGTGTGACTGGGCTAACCGGGGCTCAGTCCGGACAGTGTCCAGATATTTTCCCTGAGCCAAACCACTTAGGCTACTACTTTATTTTCATAGGCCACCCACATCTTTTAGACGCTCCTTAGCTTCTTGACAATCTTATGCTGCTTTACAGATTTTAGGCTACACCTCCAAATACTATTTTGTGACTCATTAATGCTGCCCCTCAGTTTCTTATCCCACTTAAAGCACCGAGGCCCCTACTCTAGCCAATTAGCTGCAAGCCTTTCCAGTGACCTTCAAGGACGCCAATCCATTGGGGACATGCGCCTAAACAGATACCCCTCCAGATGAAGAAAAAGCGCCTTTCTTTTCCTCTTCATGAAAACTCTACTGCTGGCCTGAATGGGTGGGTGGGTGACTGGCGCTGGCCAGCAATTTTGTCAACATTGTCGGCACATTCATTTAAAGGTCTATGCACAGGCCCGGCTGTCTGTCCCATGAGCCATAGGGCAAAGCCTGATTGGCCACCCCAGCAGTCCCGCTTAGGCTAGTTTTGTTAGCCAGTTTTATCACGTATTGAATATGCAGCTAATACTTATGACTAAGGTTACTGTCCCATAGCCTTTCAAATGCACCAATCCCCTAAAATGGCATCAAATTGATATTCAGAAATGTGGTTATTTGTGGGGGTGCCCCTGGGACATTTTTTGACCCTGTGTAACACGGTCAGTAGAGAAGGTGAAATCACTCCTTGAGCATTTTCGAGTTGTTTAAACTCCACAAGCTATAACCCACGAATGGTAGCAAACCTAGCATTGCTCCCCAAAAAATCAGAAGCATGAGAAAACTACCAGCATTTTTCTCTTGAAAATGTATCCCCTACAGGTGAAGAGACATTCACTGAATCCCTGGAGCCTTGGCTAGCTGACAGTTAAAATCAGACCCTATACAAAAATGTTGTGTCAGTAGCTTCGGATAACATTGCCGATACGCCCCTATAGATCTCTGTTGTGGGTTCCTCAGCCAAGAAAACACTTGACTTAAGCTTCTTTAGGTGAGTTTATTGTCTGCCGGTACACATCAGGTAAGTAACATCAGGTAAGTAACATACAAGTAGGTTCCTGGACAGTAAACACTGGCACGTCCACACCTTCCAGCTCCAAGATGTAACTGACATCTTTAGAATGCCCCAGCAGTGACACACACACCACATTCTACAATGACCTCACTACAGAGCAATCCTACTAACATCTCCCCTCGGAACTATACAGTGAAACCAGGATCCCAAACAATATGTCAGTGGGGCTTAACAGGGTGGCCTCCTCACAGAGGGAGATTTGCCAGTTCACCAAATGCCCGCCCCTCTGCGACATACTTGACAATCTGGGTGTCTCATACACTAACTATGCTGACGACATCCAGATTCTCATCCCCATCCAAGGAGACTACGACAAAGATGTAACCATGATTAACAAAATCTACTCAATCATACAAACTTGGATGGCCACCCATGGGTTATGCCTCAATGACGAAAAGATGGAGCTCTTAATCGTGGGATCCCCTAACAAACGGACTAAACTCTCTTACCAATACAACTCCGTCACCATCAATGGAATTAAGATTAAAGTTTATAACGAAGTTAAGACTCTAGGTTTTACCTGGATTCTGCACTCAATCTTAGTAAACAAATCAACCCCACAGCCTCTAAAATTAGCTACACGTACAAACTCATTCATGCATGTAAACCTTTCCTGTCTATGGAAAGCTGCATAACGATTGCGAGAGCCCTAATCCTCTCCAAGGTAGACTACTGCAATGCCCTCTATTTGGGCACCAGTAAACGCAACCCCAATAAACTCAAGACACTCCAAAACAATGCCTTAAGATCGTCCATGGGCATCCCAAAAACACAGCACATCTCTCACGTGAGACGTTCCACCAACTGGCTCTCCATAAATGACAGAATCAAGCTCAAATCACTTAGCATTATCCACAAATGTCTTTCCAACAAGCTCCACTATACCTCACTGATAGATTTACCAAACCCACCTCAGACCGACCCATTACAAAAGCGCAATCCAACAGCCTAAGAATACCTAACTTCAAACTCAAAAAACCAGGAGACTCTAGCTTTCCAGTCTTGGCTGCACAACTATGGATCTCTATCCCTGATTCATTAAGAGCTATGTCTCTCTTCCACTCCTTCAAAATAAATGCCAAGAGCTGGCTGCACTCCCAAGACCTGTGAGCTTATATGCATGTACCTGTACTTATTCTTGCATTTCACATCAAAGCAAGAAACTGTAATCAATGTAAACTACCTAATGTAAATATGTACATGGCTGCCACAATGTTCTTTTATTTTCCCTTTCGCTGAATGTATTTGCACTTTTATGTCTATGTTATATGCAACTACGTAATCTTTAATGCGCCCAGATGCCTCTGGGCCCAATGCGCTTTATAAATGAATAAACAATACAATACAATACCGTTCTTGAAGGAACTTATAACTTTTGGTATTTTCAGTTAGGAGCCAGGTGGCAACATTTGCTGTCTTCAGTTTGTGCACAGACCTCTCAAGTTTAGGAGGTTGCCTGTAGGGAAGTTTCTAGTCACACAATGACTCAATCTGCTTCTTCAGTGAGCAACTAGGTAGCTTTGTTTGTTCATTTCCAAAGCTTAGAGGTATAGCCTTGGCTTCACTGTAGGGGGCAAGCCCCCAAGCTCATCTATTACCATAGGTCATGGTTGACAACCATCAGCAGGGTCGACCAGTTCCAAATTCAAGAGCGGGCCCTCTTTATAGAGGGATGGTTAGACTTTCCCTGGCTGGCTCGCCAACTGCACTCTCCTCAGGACAGGAAATATTACATCAGAGAGGGGATTTTCCAGGCAAGAAAACCCCGTGATTGTTCTGTAACGTTCAGAGTTTTGGTTAAACAAATTCCTAAATAACACATGTCATCTTGTTGTTTATTGCGTGGGGACGCCCCTGTTACAGCAATTCCATCAGCACCTGCCAGGCTTGGGAACATCTGTCTCCTATTCCCTCAACACTTACTGTCTCCAAATGAGGATACATTGAGGTGTAAACGTGTCTCTTCAACGGTGCAAAATGGCCAACTCTGCCCACCTGTATGCGCTGGTCAGTGCGGAAAGTAAAATAGCATACATTCACACTGATATCAAAACTACAGATTTCCCCGTTTCCAAGGAGGAAATAACATACATTTATGTTAAGATTTGGATTCACTTATATTTTTGTAACGCGCTCAATCTAAGCGCGGATCCGGGATTCGAACCTCTGTTGCTCTGCGCGACCAGCACATTGCCCCTGTGCTATCCTCCGTTCAAGGACTGTATAGGTATTGAGATCACTGGGATTTAAAATTCAGTACCAACATCACAGCTTAATGTAAGGGGTGCCAGCACTCTTTTCAGAATGTGCCGGCCAGCTGAGCCAATCAGTATCAAGAAATTCAGGGCACTCACCTCTGTCAGCATGCCAAGAATGTCTTGTCCACTCTCATTGGGCGGCTCAGATTGCCCGCTCGGACTGCCAGTCCCATCCTCATCCCCCTTTTCCTACAGATACCCTCGGCCCCCCTTCCCTTCTGTCCTTTCCTGATGTTGTTGTTGTTGTTGCTGCCTGCGCCTCATAACACAGTGCAGAGATGCTCTCCCACCGACCCCCTGGCCTCCGCTTTCACACTTCCATGGAAGTGTTGGCATGGCAACATGCCCCGCCATGGGAGGTGCTCCTACACCATCTCCCAGTACATTTTGGTAAGGCTGCCTCACATGATGCCAGATACTAAACCCTAGGGACGAGCGTGCAGGGCAATGCAGTGCCCTAGGCCCTTTCTTAATGACCCCCCTATCACTCGCGATAGTTAAGCCGGGCTTCAAGGCTCACAATGGATGCCACTGCCCTCCCTGGTGGCTCCTACGTTTAATTATCTAATTATGTTGATGTTTGCTGCCACCAACCCAATAAAAGGTCTGAATAACAGTATTTTTATTTTTTATTTATTTGCATTTTTAAAGCGCTCACACAGGCCGGGGGCATCAAGGCGCTGAGCAGCTAGCCCCTAATCGGTGCATTCTATTCAGCAAAAATAATGTAAACCAATTATTTAGCATTTTATGGAAGACTTCAGGGAAAACAATTCTAACTATTCGCGGAAAATACACCGTAGGCTTCAATCAGGCTTACAGTGAAAACTACGTCTGTGATTGCTGAAGAGTTATGGGAGAGCTATGCCATTTACATGTTCATTGTACATGGCTTGTGCGTGCCTTGATTCTGGAGTGATATTGCTCTATAAGTGACTGCATGGGGGATATCCAGGCTGTAGATTCATCATAAATGTTACCAAGCTGGGTTCCCACCACACCACACATCATGCCAGAGCGCTCCCCCTACACCACACACCATGCCAGAGCGCTCCCCCCACACCACACATCATGCCGGAGCGCTCCCCCCACACCACACATCATGCCAGAACGCTCTCCCCACACCACACACCATGCCAGAGCGCTCCCCCCACACCACACATCATGCCAGAGCGCTCCCGCCACACCACACATCATGCCAGAGCGATCCCTCCACACCACACACCATGCCAGAGCGCTCCCCCACACCACACATCATGCCAGAGCGCTCCCCCACACCACACATCATGCCAGAACGCTCCCCCCACACCACACACCATGCCAGAGCGCTCCCCCCACACCACACATCATACCAGAGCGCTCCCCCCACACCACACATCATGCCAGAACGCTCCCCCCACACCACACACCATGCGAGAGCGCTCCCCACACACCACACATCATGCCAGAGCGCTCCCCCCACACCACACATCATGCCAGAGCGCTCCCGTCACACCACACACCATGCTAGAGCACTCCCCCCAGACCACACACCATGCCAGAGCGCTCCCCCCACACCACACATCATGCCAGAGCGCTCCCCATACACCACACATCATGCCAGAGCGCTCCCGCCACACCACACACCATGCCAGAGCGCTCCCCCCACACCACACATCATGCCAGAGCGCTCCCCCCACACCACACATCATGCCAGAGCGCTCCCACCACACCACACATCATGCCAGAGCGCTCCCCCACACCACACATCATGCCAGAGCGCTTCCCCCACACCACACATCATGCCAGAGCGCTCCCGCCACACCACACATCATGCCAGAGCGATCCCTCCACACCACACCCCATGCCAGAGCGCTCCCCCACACCACACATCATGCCAGAGCGCTCCCCCCACACCACACATCATGCCAGAGCGCTCCCCCCACACCACACATCATGCCGGAGTGCTCCCCCCACACCACACATCATGCCAGAGCGCTCCCCCCACACCACACACCATGCCAGAGCGCTCCCCACACACCACACATCATGCCAGAGCGCTCCCGCCACACCACACACCATGCCAGAGTGCTCCCCCCAAACCACACATCATGCCAGAGCGCTCCCCCCCACACCACACATCATGCCAGAGCGCTCCCGCCACACCACACACCATGCCAGAGTGCTCCCCCCACACCACACATCATGCCAGAGCGCTCCCCCCACACCACACATCATGCCAGAGCGCTCCCCCCACACCACACATCATGCCAGAGCGCTCCCGCCACACCACACATCATGCCAGAGCGATCCCTCCACACCACACATCATGCCAGAGCGCTCCTGCCACACCACACATCATGCCAGAGCGCTCCCCCCAAACCACACATCATGCCAGAGCGCTCCCGCCACACCACACACCATGCCAGAGATGCAAACATTCAATCACCGCCATCATTTGCAAGAACTGCGGCTGCAGTTGTTATTTGAAGAAAAAAACGCCCAACTCATAGATCGCAGATGCTTCTCCACCAATCAGATGGCAGCTTTTAATCGTTAATTGCATACATTTTCTGAAAAATGGGATGTAGTTGCTGGGAACGAGACGTCTTTAGGCATGGGCGAGCCGAGCGGTCGCCCGGGGCCCTACATTAGCCCTGCTGCCACGCCAGCTTCGGGGAGTCTTTCAAGGGCTCCCTCGAGCTGGCGTGGTGAAGGCACCCTATTGAAATGAAAAACGCCTTAGCTCTCATGCTGGCGTTGGGCGCCCCAGCACGAGAACAGGGTGCTTTCCATTTCAATAGAGCGCCGCTGCTACACCAGCAGGGGGCAGCCTTTCAAAGGCTGGCAGCGGCGCAGGGGTTGGGGAGTGCTAAAGGTAGGGCGCGGGGCTGGGTGGAAGGCTAAACTTAGTTTTGCACCCAGTGCAGCCAGGGCTAAGGCCGACCCTGGCTGAGACTAACCGATTTTGTGAGGTTGATATCTCCTATGTGTGTTTAATTACTTCTAAGTGATTTTTATTTTAGCTGCACTTACGGGTCATAGTTTACTTTCAGTTTGAAGCGCTATGGTAGTTTGACTGACAGCACGCATCGTTGCACATGTTGGCTCATCCCCACATCTGTCAAGTGACCCCATGGCACGCGTGACACTTTGATCCACTCCTGGCTTTTACCTTGGCATGCTGTGACTTGTAGACCTATACTACATTGAGAAAAACGAAACTACAAGTCCTAGCTTGCATAAGAAGCAAGTCATAAGATGTGGGCCCCACCTTTCCAAAACATAAATAACAAATGTCATGGTATTATCTAGGGGTCTCCTGAGGCTGTGAGCCTCTACCTGGCTCTTGTTGACAACTAAGATGCGATGAGATCAATCGATCATGTTGCAATACCTTGTGTGTTCACTGTGATAGATTGTTTAGGATTCCACCTTTTCTTGGAGACTTCATTGATCATTGACAATAACTGAAGATGAAATGCATATGTATATGGTTCAGTGGCGCAGTCACTAAGAAGATTGCTCAGTGTTTTAATCATGCATTGCAAAAATCTGTGCTCCCGGCCTAGATTGCTGCACCAAATCCCAGTCAAGTGCCCTCCCTCTGTCTTATGTCTCTTCTAGGTTGATAAACTTGAGCATATACATTTGGGCTGCAGCAATGCATGGACGTGTGGAGGCTCATATCCCTGCTCTGCCAATGGACTAAACTGTGATCTTGTACGGATCAGGTATACTATTGTGCTGTCTTCAGTGAAAAGGTTTGCATTCTCACATTTGCGTGGCATATTTTAGCCCAATTCCTGCTCTTTTTTCCTACAGTGTATTTCAGTGGACAGGGCCTTAGACAGGGGAGAAGCAACCAAACCTCACAGGTCTCCAGGCAAGTTAATTTTTAAGTCTACATATTTGACAATTGTATGTTTTTTTCCTAGAATTTTAAAGGTGGTTCTTCATTTTATGAATAACAACCTGCAAGCCTGTGTGACGCAATTACTATGAGCAGGCAGCCTTATCAGTTTCTTTTGAATAGAATATTTAAATCTTTAAAATACAGTAGCAAAACCCAGGCAAGAATGATTAGGCTCACCTCATTTGGGATAACGGTACTTGTAGACTTCTATTTGTAATGGAGTAAAAAAAAAAAAAAGCTCCAATCAGGTGTTTGTTTTGAAACATGCTTCTAGAAAAATGTTCTTTTAAAAAATATTGTCATGGTGCTTTAGCGTGTGCTTTTTTTACGTTCAAAGTCAGCTCCTCAAAAGAGGGTGCAATTTCAGTTCTTGAAAGTCATTCACACCTAGATGTATGATAAGAACTGGGAAACAATGTGTTTAAGTGCCTGAATTGCAGACTGAGATCAAATTAGCTTTGTCACTCAACTAAAATGTGTGATCCTGGGCAACTTAATCATGTTGTGCATAACCTGTTCAAGTTTTAATGCGCTGGTATGGTCTTCAAAAAATCATTACATGTGGGTTATCTGGCCATGGTGTTGCGTTATATACAATATAGTCAACATGCACATATTGCAAACCACACGCCATTTGTTTCTGAGCTTACTCACGGCAACACCACTTTCAAACCATGACTCTCTGAAACCATCATATTCCTGGTTACCTTCCATCCATATGTATCCTAAGAGTTGTACACTTTCCTCATTGAGTCAAAACTCCATTACCAACACAATACAGTACAATAAAGCAGACATCAACACAGGAAATGAATACATTACATCATATAGGCCTTGAACATCTTTTAAAATCAGCTTTGAAAAAATGCATAACCATCCTAAATAAAGCTTCCAGCATTGGTTTAAAGAGTGATTTCTATAACTGATTTGGGTGCATATTATAGGATGTTTGTAAATCAGGTTGTGAGGTTTAAACCATTGAGATACTAAAGAACACTGGCCGTACTCCAGCTGCAGGCCAAAGTTCAGAGTCGTGAGGATGAGCAAATGAGTCCACCGGACATTACAATTCAGTAAGGTCTTCATGCTACCCCCAATTATTATGTGTGTGAAAATCTACAGATACAATATCTGCATGGAGATTATTTATATAGGCACGACAGTCCTGTCACGTGGCAGGCGCGCGTCTCCATACGTTTGGCAGGTCGGCGGCCGAGCGAGTCACAAGTGAGGCTGATGTCTTTGAAAGGTCAGCAGCACTGGGCCGTTGTCAGTCATATGTCCAGCCAGTTTCTCTAAATGTCAGTAGTTCTGGAGCACACGCAACCAGAAGACAGGCATAGTGGGCACAGCCCAACCACATGCTACAACCCCTGCATCAATTGGAGGTGGCGCAAGAATGTGAGGGGTCCCTTAGATAGCGCTTCTTCAAGCTGTGATGTGACTTCAAACCTCTTCTGAGTGTAATGAAGTTACATTTCCTGCGCAGTGCGCACACCTTAGTATAAATGTGTGGGAATAGGGTTATATAATGATAATTAGACTAAATGTTGTAGAAGGTGCGGAGGGTCGGGGGGAGAATACAGTCTTGACGGCTGTATAAGAAAGCCAAACTTTTCAATTTTATGTAGAAACATTTTACAAAGAGGAAAGTGTTTTACCCAAAGAATGCACTGGTATATTAGTAGATATTAAAACTTTTTTAAACTAATTTCTTGTTCTATGTTGAATAATATTCATTTAATTGAGTGACCAAGCAAAGAAGCTTATCTAATATGCCAGTGCATTCCTTGACTAAAACACTTTATTCTTTGTAACATTTTCTTACACAAATGGAAAACTTTGGCTTACTTGGCCTCAGGTAGTGCCAGGGGACGCGAGCTCCCTACACTGTGAACGTATTCTCTACGGTGTAATAAAGTTAATACAGAACTCTTAATGCCTACATCAACATTTGAAATCTGGAACTTCACTGAAAGGACTTTAAGCGTCAGTTGCACTCAGACAATTGCACAAATCTTCCAAATTAAAGGCATTTGGAAGTTACCTTTAAAATTCCTTTTGTTGATAGAATTATTGAGAACACCTTAAATAAAAAAACAGTGACATCACAGTTGACAAATACGACAACATATATATATATGACAACTATTACATCACAAAGGACATCATGAACTGAAGTCGCCGATGAGGTCATGGATGAAGCATTTGGGGAGGTAAGGCACCTGCAGTTATTCCATATTCCCCTACTAGTGATTTTACTATTATCTTGCATTTTGAAATACAGTCCTTTGGAAATGTTGGAGCTGCTTAAACATTGCCCAAAATGAACTGATCATCATAACATTTCAGGTAATCTTATTTGTCTCATTTTGCACATCAATTTTACTACAAACTGAACCAGCTTATTAAATTTGTAAAATTCGGCAAAATATCTCATAGGTAGAGGTTGACGTTTTGTTCCCCTCCACCCGAATTTGTCACACTTTGTAAATGCATGAACTTATTGTGCATTGTGTGCGTAGTATTTGTGGGGTTCAATCAAAGGCCCGAACCCACAGAACTGAAGGGCCAATAGGAAATTACCTGCCAGCATTCCGAAACCTGCATGCAAAATTGTGCCTATTTTGGCAGACTTTGTGGGTGTCTTTCTTCAAGGTAAATCCAGTGAAAGCGAAAACCCAAATGTAATCGGAGTGCAGATTGGAAAAGCACCTCACATTGCGCGCTGAGAAATAAATGCATCATTTTTCTATGAAACTTTCACCCATCAAAAGGGGGTCCACTATGACAATTCAGTGCCACTTTTCAGCAGAAAAATAAACAGCGGATAATAAAAAGTGTCTTTTTATTAATGACTGAAAGAAACAGCCCGGCACTTTCAGCCCAAAAGCGAATTGAACCCTGATCAGTAAAGCACACTGTATGGCAACGAATAAAGGCTGAGTTTAGACATTCTGTGACTTCCCTTCAGCCAAGCAAAATGGTGGACAATGAGCAAACTTCTCAAAGGACTTCCCCCACTGAAAGCCTGGCTTGCATCCTAGCTGTTTACAACTGCAATAAAATGTGGCCTGCCAAAAAAAGTGTAGTCCCTGAAGGCTGGGCTCTATGCAGAGATACATGGCCCTGGCTGGTGCATGGCCAGAATCTCAAGGGGAGGTGTAAAAACAGGGGTTACAATTAAGAGGAGTGGAACTTGAAGTAATACAAGAAATAGATGCCTGACAGATCAGAATGATGGCCCCTTTCAGATAAGAAACAGGCCTTGTGACATCACAGGGCCAGCCTGCCTCAGTGTCTACAGTGGGGTATATCTGTGTAGCAAATGCATCCCCATTTATGATCTATAGCCATCAACATAAAACAGAAAATATTCAAACACAACGAGACTAATAAAAACTCTGATTACAGGCTGGACCAGAGAGACAAATGGCCTGTAGGATGTAGAGCTCCCATTTGCCCAACATGAAGATTTAATAATAATTTTAAAGGACTATTATAATGTGGCCATTTTCTCAGCAACCATAAGTCATACTTTCTTGATATATGTTTCATGGTTTAGATAAATTCCAGGCGACTCACTGAACTGTAATGCCCATCTAGTATGAGTTTATGGCTGATCTGAAAATGTTCAAAATTTGAAAGTTGGCATGCTGATGGAGGGTAATATTAGGAACATGGGTGATAAATTGCATGTTCCTAATGATTATACTTTTGTAAAAATGGTGGGAAATTGCCAGATAGCCATGCAGCATGGTGCAGACTTGGCTGTTGTTTTATTAAATTCCCCCTGATTAGCTGAATCAGAAATATATATATATTATGGCAGTTACTAGTAAATCACAAGGTTTTTGTTACATAACTAGTTTTTACCAAAAATTTTACATGAAAACAAATGGTGATTACAAATGGAAACTGCCATATGTCTGCCCCAGACTCCTAAACCTATCCTTTGAGATGGGCTGCAGTTGGGAGGATAGAGTAGGGTAACTGTCCAGTCCTATTTGCGAGAACTCTTGCAGAGTACTCCCCAAGATTATAAACTTGATGGTGTCATCGCTACTATATAAAGTGAATGCACCATAAAAAAGGGGAGAACTACTGAAACTTACCATCTGACAGCTGCAAGGAATCACAAAGGAGATTGCTGAGTTTGGATCTGGGTGGAGCTGTCTAGTTCTGGGAAGCCCTAAAAGCTGGTTGAGTCCTATGGTTGAGTTCTGAGGACCATCAATGAGAGTGGAGTGACCAGACCCCTGCCCTATCCTCCAAAATGAACCTGAAAGGCAGCTGGCTTTTCTGAACTTTATACAGAGGCATTCTATGTAAGTCAAACTGAACCCTGGGAACCCAAATGGTGGGGGAGTCTGATTGCCTTAAATCCTTTCCCTTCATTGTGGGAGGGGGGCAAAATTGTGTAAATCAATAGCCTAATTAACTAAAAATATTAATTTAATTAATTCCCCATGGCGGAACACCACAGGGTGATTTTGTTAAAATTTTAAATTAACAAAGCTCATTCCCGGTGTGCGCTGAAAACCACAGACTGTAAATTGGGCGATCCTATTTGTCCTGTTGGCCTCAACTTCTTTAGGAAGAGGGGTGGCGTTGTCCCTAAACTAAAAAAATCCCTAAACTTCCAATTTCCCTAATACAGGCCTTTAAGTGGAGGGGGTCTGAAATCCAAAATTCTCAAATCATCCCAGGTTTTACTGTCCAACTTCCCCAACACCCGCCTTTAAGTGGAGGGGGGGTGGGGTCTGAAATCCAAAATTCTCAAATCATCCCAATTTTACTCTCCAACTTTCCCAGCACAGACCAAAGTGGGGGGTGAAAAACCCATTGCTAAATCACCCTGTTCTTTTTTTGAGCAAAGGTTTGGGTGAAATCATAATTGTCCTATGTATTGGTAAAAATCTGTAACCCAACTGTTAACCTTTTAAGCACGCAGGAAAATCAAAATTGTACAGCATTGCAGATGTAAAGTGGTTTTATGCATGGACATGTGTTGCTGATTTAAATTAATTTTGTAGAAAGAAATTTTTTTAAATTTGTGTTTTTCTTCACCCAATCGTGTGGTTCACTTGTGTAACAAGAAGTTAATTGTGAGTCACAAAGAAGGTGATGTGTGTAGTTTAGTGTGATTTCTATAACGTATAATTAAAATAAATACAAATATATTTCCTATACCCCAGCCTGGTTCTTGGCTCACTGTGGGGGGGAGATTTGTGTGACTCTATATGAGTCTTCAGTAAGGCTAGTGCAAAAAAACGTAAGCAAGTATTGAAGGGCTCCTGAATTGGCCGTGGGAAGGAACCCCCTAGGTTAAGGGTGGTCTCAATATAACTTGACATATTGAAACTAGTGAAAGACAGAAACAGTGCTATTTCATGAAAAACAAGTCTAAAATGTATTTTTAAGCACACATGGGTGTGTAACTTGCAACTCCTACTTAAACATGAATATCTCCAGCGTTGGCTTGAACAATCACTCTATTGTTACCAATTCTAGAACAAAGAACATGTAGTCAGATGTCTGAACTGATCGTTTGCTTTCTGGATCAGTTTAGATAGAAACTTGCGACCTGTGGTTCTCCAGATATTGTGAATGATGGCTTCCATGATCCTTCATCATTGACTATGATACCTAAGGCTGATAAGAGTTGTAGTCCAAAACATCTGGCCAGCCAATGGTTGAGGATCTCTGAGATTTAAGACGTCTGTTTTCTGGAAATTTAAAATCATCCCGGAAGCTCATTGTCTCGGGGGGACAGCTCAGGGGCAATGCGCTCACCTTAGAAGCAAGACGACGCAGAGCAGCACAGGTTCGATCCCTGGAGAGTGCTTAGAAATCTCTGGGTATTAAGTGCGTTATAAATAACAAATTACAAAATTACAGTCCTACTTTTAGGGATCTGAAATAGGCAAAAATAGGTTTTGTTCCAGACACAGCCTGATTCTTTTCAAGTGCCTGTAGAGGCTGCAAGAAGGTTATACGGCATGTGCAGCTGTACTACTTCCTGCATATTATTTAAACAACTTATTACAATCTCTAGGAAGCCTGGAGCAGATCAGTCATGCCACGTTTTGCTGTGTGCTGCGCCAAAACCTTCCTTAATTAAGGCATAATTCGCGAGGCGGCAATTTGGGAACTGGTTGCATCTCTGTAGGGCGATCTAAACACACAAATAAATCGTGGATGTTGAACGGTGGGTGCAAACAGAATGAGAGATGTGAAGGGGGGATGGGGGGGAGGAGAAAGTACAATAGCTTTCCAGAGTATTACAATGTATCTATGTGTGCCCTTCAGTCATTTAACTTCTAGCAAGAATGTAAGGTTTTGACACTCTACACATAATTAAAAGTATGATGCATCCAATAAAATGTTGCACCTCAAAATTCTGAACGAATGCTTTATTTCCAAGTCGAATGCAAGGAAAATTGAAATGAAAAGAGGATGGCGCATCTAGCAAAGTTAGATAACAAATGAGAAACTTCGATTATCAGAAACATATGAAAGTCGGAGAGAGATTGTGTGGGTGTGTAAGTATGTGAGTGTGTGTGAGTGTATGTGTGTTCATTTCCAAGTCTTGTCGGTGAAGGACCATGTAATTGAGTAGAAATGACAAGTACATGTTTAAATGACTTGTAAGTGTACCAATGGATCTTTCATGCACACACATCCATTGTGTTACAGGCAGGATGGCAATGGCCGTAAGCACGTCTATCTGTGTACTAACAAACCTATGGAACCAGGCACCGGGTCCTGCCCATAACAGTCCTTATTTGTGCTCAAAATATTCAGAACGAGGCGGAGTGACTTGGTAAAAGTGTGGGGAAGTGCAGTGTACTACCAATAGACTGTATATGCTGTGTACTTATCAGGGTACACAGCGTGCTGTGGATCGGATAGGTAATGTGTGCAATGTACTGGGAGGTGCAGCCTTCTGCTGATGGGGGTGTGTACTAGCAATAGACTGTAAATGCTGTGTACTTATCAGGGTACACAGCGTGCTGTGTACCGGATTGGCAATGTACTGGGAGGTGCAGCCTTCTGCTGATGGGGGTGTGTACTAGCAATAGACTGTATATGCTGTGTACTGATCAGGGTACACAGCGTGCTGTCTACCGGATAGGTAATGTGTGCAATGTACTGGGAGGTGCAGCCTTCTGCTGATGGGGGTGTGTACTAGCAATAGACTGTATATGCTGTGTACTTATCAGGGTACACAGCGTGCTGTGTACCGGATAGGTAATGTGTGCAATGTACTGGGAGGTGCAGCCTTCTGCTGATGGGGGTGTGTACTAGCAATAGACTGTATATGCTGTGTACTGATCAGGGTACACAGCGTGTACCGGATAGGCAATGTACTGGGAGGTGCAGCCTTCTGCTGATGGGGGTGTGTACTAGCAATAGACTGTATATGCTGTGTACTGATCAGGGTACACAGCGTGCTGTGGATCGGATAGGTAATGTGTGCAATGTACTGGGAGGTGCAGCCTTCTGCTGATGGGGGTGTGTACTAGCAATAGACTGTATATGCTGTGTACTGATCAGGGTACACAGCGTGTACCGGATAGGCAATGTACTGGGAGGTGCAGCCTTCTGCTGATGGGGGTGTGTACTAGCAATAGACTGTATATGCTGTGTACTGATCAGGGTACACAGCGTGCTGTGTACCGGATAGGTAATGTGTGCAATGTACTGGGAGGTGCAGCCTTCTGCTGATGGGGGTGTGTACTAGCAATAGACTGTATATGCTGTGTACTTATCAGGGTACACAGCGTGCTGTGTACCGGATAGGTAATGTGTGTAATGTACTGGGAGGTGCAGCCTTCTGCTGATGGGGTTGGCAATGTACACAGAAGGCTGGTGGGACTGTATTAGGTTGTACACGCAGTGTGCTTATTGGGGTGTACAGTTCACTGGCATGGGCAAGTCATGCACGAAGCATACTGATTGGGGTGTGCAGTGTACTGTCTGTGGATAGGATAGGTCATGCATGCAGGATACTATTTGGAATGCACTGCCTGCTGGGATAGGTTGGCAGGCAGTACATTCACTGGTCTGCACAGTGCACTGCTGCTAGGATAGTAGTTCAATGTTTTTACCAACTATTTTGCTGTTGATTTTTCCATTGACGTTTTTCACTGACTTTTACCATTGACCGATTTTCTACTGCAAAAGTCAGGGGAAAAACCACCACAGCCCCGTCTTAACTCCCAACCCCTCGCATCTATAGATTCCCTATCGCCTTTCCCAAACCAACCATCTATATCTACTAGATACACAGATAATTGTCGTGTGCAGTCTACTTATTGATATGTACAGGTAATTGCTCAGGTGTTCGCTGTTGGACACACCGCACGCTGACAGGGCTATCGAGGGCTCCCCTCATATCATCGCCGATGCGCGATTGGTATACTTATGGAAACGTAGGCGCATGTCCACATTTTCAGTGTGGTGCACTCAATAGACTCACTGAGATGTACAATGCATTGCAATGAAGGGTGGTGTATCCTCAGTGTAACTATGTAGGCGCACAGTCCTTGCTCTATGCTACTAAGGCTGCTGGTGTACGGAGCGTAACTGACACTATATGGTATATTGAAATTGCTGCCCAGGCTGACGCAGCGAGATGTCTGCATGAAAAGCCGGAACTCAAAAAGCGAGGCACCGCGGCATCTGAACTTGGAGAGTTACTTTGTTGCACTCCATAAAACGAGCTACTACAGGATCGCAGCACTGCCTTAATCTTACAACTTTGGCTTGCTACGTCTAATAGGCTACGGATGCAGAATTTCTGCTGAGAAGAATATCTTCCTGCTCGCAACTAAGCAGAATCTTGGCCAATTTAGATCTTCAGAGTCATGAAGACACCCTTAAGAAAGCATATACAGATAAACACCATCTATATTTGTGGCAATGGCAACACAATCTATTTCAAAGACCACGTTTGCTTCTTGGACTACTGTTTATTAGCACTTTGGTTCTTTACAGATTCAGGGCAATATAGAGAACTGCCTAGCATTCAATTTTCCATAATATCTTCCCTTGAGTATCACAGCGTGAATGACCATGATTATTTTTTTGCTCTCGACTATGAATTTTGAGAACCCCAGGTCAAACCAATAGGTCAGATTCCACATAGCAGTGCATTTTAATGCAGGTTTATTTCTTTTCAACGACACCATGGGGAGCAGCTCAGGAGGCGCGCGCCGGGGCACCAAGGTTCTCATATCTCCTGTTAGTCTCTGCAAAGGCACTTTCTGATGAAATATCAATAGCCCCGGTCCCCAGGGCTAAGTGGAAGGGCACGATTTGCAACGAGATACATGATTAGCGAGCGGGCTGCAGTGTCCTGATCTCAGCTAGGCGCGCGTGTTACGCGTCTCATGGACAACCAAATGTGCAATTGAGGTCAAAACTGGAAGATGAAAGATGTCGATGAAAAAAGGGGCTGTTAAATCAAATAACATCAAATGAAATGAGGATGAATTAAGGTAATTGCAACGGCATATCTCTGGGGTCGTAAAGCCTAGGAACCCAATTAAAACAGAGTTTGGTATCCGAATCTAAGACAGTGTACAGTAATCATTTGTCAGTTGAGAATTGGTGTAACCAATGAGGACTTAACTACTACATAAAACAAGTTATCATTATTGTTATTATTAAGAACCCACAGCTCAATAGGAAATTCTCAAGCATGGCTTATGGACTAATATATTTGTGAATGGTCTTGTTGACGGAAGCCAACGCTACTCTACACATGCATTTGCAGGTGCATGGAACATACTTTTTCCCCTGGCAACTTATGGAATGACAATATAGACATTGTCTATTCTCCCGACAGGTGGTAGGTGGACCCTTAGACCTATTGGTGGACCATGCTGCCACGCTCAGCGTTCCACGCGCAGCTCATCTTACCTGCACGAAACCGTGATTTCCACCTTCGTGGCTGGGATGTTGCCCGATATGGGGTCAAAATCGCTGACGGATGCCATGTCGTCCAGCTTGTCCATCTCGTCGTCGTCCATTGGCATCCAGACCCAGTCTCTTTCGGCCAAGCAAGTAATGTTTCCTACCCTCTCGTCGCCCCTCTCTTCCGAAGAAGAGAGGAGACGCGATCTCAACGAGGAAGCCAAGAGGAGGGCATAGGGGGTCTTAAAAAAAAAAATCAAGTGGGTCGCAACTTCTCTGTAAGACTGGGTGCCGGAACCACCAAAAGACCCAACCGCACCTCAATGCAACCCAACCGGTACTCTGGTGGCGCGATCTGGCTAGCTTGTTGGCTCCAGTGAGGAGATGTGATTGGCTTGTCCAGGTAGGGCAGGTTAGGAGATCACCAACACCAGCAGCACCAGTCGGAATGATGCTCCAGTCACTCGCTTCTCACCGTGTCTGCCTCTTTCTAATAATAGTCTGGCCACTTGAATGCCGTGTCTCTAGCTCCGCCTCCGCCTGTGCCAGAAAGCGCAGGGATCGGCCCCACTGCGCCAGCCACCAGCGCAAGATGCCCGGCAAGCTCAAGTTTGACGTCTCGAGGGCTGGTGCTCCACATCAAAAGCCCCCATAAGCCCCCTCCCTCCAAGATCCCGTCCTCCCTCAGCCTGCAGAGGAATACATTCCGACGGCAGCGTGGAAGAGGTGGAGCACGGCCAGGCGCCAGGCTGCCGGTGCAGCCCCTCTCTCGCCGCTGCTCCTTTATGGAGGGGGGATCACCCCAGAAAGTAGACCCACGCGGAAGCTGCGGGTGTGCAGAGGGTCAGCTATAGAGCGAACAGGGGCAGGGGATCTGACCGATCACGCCGACGGGCGAGGCTGCACGGGAGATGCTCGCAATGCGGTGCGTGCAGGGCTGCGCGCTGTGTGTGTGTGTGTGTGTGTGTGTGTGCGCGCGTGTGTAGATGTGTAATAACGATGCATCAAGAACGGCCTTTGCAGCATTTAGCAGACAATAAGAGCGTGCTGGGGCCACCACACTCTGCACGGCCCCCTCCAGCAGATGCGGGAAGCTGAAGCGCCAGACGCGTGCCAGCATCTGCCAGCGAGCTCTCCCCCTAGACCCAACTCGTGCGGACTCTTGGACGTGCGGGCGAATGTAACTTTTATCTTTGTTCCGATCGATTTCACTGGAGCCTAGCCTCGAAGCGATTCGCAGATAAACGGAGACGGGAGCAATGTAAACGTGCTGTGTTTTAAGGCAGCGGCGAACAGGTGACTTCTCTTCGCGCTCCGAGTTTGCAAAATGGGTACCTGGGATATGGGTTGGCGAGTACATGTTGCCCAGGATCACAGAATGTGAGCAAGCGGGCGAGCAGAGATTAAAACCCATTGATAGCGGACAAGTGGGCTACTGGAACACAAATGCTCCCCCAGCACTAAACGATGGGGATATTGAGGAAATTCAAAACAGCGCATCTAGTGCCATGAAACGCACAGAGGAGCAGAGAGTCGCTATGGAAATTTACATTTAAAAAAAAGCTACTGTTAGTCTTACATTTTTGAAAAGCTGGTCACCAACCGGGCGCGGGACCTGATGTGTTTCTATTTCGTGATAAAGTAATGTGTTACTTCCAGTACCCCCTTGCCACTCCTCCAAACTCGCCTATAGTATTTGGCAAATACATGAATTGAGTGTGAAATGCGGAGCGGGGGGCATTTGGCGAATTTGTTAGGGAAACTAAGAAGCCTCAATCACAATTCTATGGAATGTACAGCGCACGAAGGCATTGAAATTCAAATCGCCGTACAGCCACCCAGGGACGCCCAGGGGCCCAGGCACACGCTGGTAGAATCAGTTCGGGGCTGAGCCCCTCCTCCCCCCCTCCCGGCCGGAGAGAAGGCGAGAGGTGGAGGGGGTTTGTTGTGGGCTCCATACTGTGTGTCTCTCTCACCCACCCCAACAGCCCTAGAAGAGGGGGTTCAGCTAAGAATCGAGAGACAGGTAAAGGGCGCGGCTCTCTGGGAAACGTCCGTTTATTTCAGGGGTTCAAGGCAAAGCTTTCAATAAGCTGAAGAGCTGCGGCAGGGTTAGAGTCCCGATAGCCAGCGCTCCCTCAAAAATGTGCGAAGAATCATAGACACATCTCGCCCTGCGAGAGGGTCATGAGCGCGTGTTGAGCCACGTTTTTCCAGAAGTATTGAGCTAAAGGGGGCGCGTGTCAAAACAGAACACTGAAACCGGGAATTTAAAGTGCAGAAAAAAATGTGCCTAGAAAATCCGGACACCCCGAGTTCATGCCGGCGGACTCTAAGCCGTGAGTTGACCAGCACCCCGATATTGCCCCGTGGTAGCCATAAGGCACAGTAGATGCTATTTTTTGTTTTCTTAGCGCCCGGGGCCATTTAGGTGGTGTCGGAGCGCTAAAAAGATGCTCTGTGATCACTATGGGTTGTCGCTGTATTGCCTCGAGTGGTTTCTGGCGCCGTTTTGAGAGCCACTTTAGCGCTATATCTCATCGAAGAGATGGCCGTTCGCGGTGGTTCCTGCGGTCGAGTGCGGTGAGAGGCTGGCCTGGCAAACGCCTGCCCCGTGCCCTCCTTCACATTCTAGCTACGATGCAGAGATCGCAATGAGTCACCAGGGCAAGAGACGGGCGCTCCCCCTCAGATCATAAAGCAAGTGCAGGCTGGCAAAGGATTCAACTCTGCTCTCTTCCACAGCGGAGCAAGAAAGAGAGAGAGGGGGAGGGGGTTGGGTGAGGAGGGGGGGGGCGCAGGTTTCCTCTGCCCCACAGCCAACTGTCAAATCAGAATGATGAGAAGATAGCCAATGCCGAGCTCTCAGCTCCCCTGACTTCCACAGCTCTCCGATTAGAAAACAGAAAAGCGAGAACTGGGGGCCAGCGCACAGCATCGGACCAGGGGGAAAAACGAGACAGGGGAGAGAGAGGGAGAGGGGTGGGGGTGAGTGAGAGAGAGAGAGAGAGAGAGAGAGAAGGGAAGGAGAGGGAGAGGGAGAGGCAGAAGGAGAGAGAGAGGGAAAGCGAGGGGACAGGAGTGGTAGAGAGAAGGGGAAATAGGGAGAGAGAGAAGGGGAGGGAGAAGGGGGTGAGGGACAGAAGGGGGAGAGGGGAGGGAGATGGAGAGAGAGTGAGGGGGGAGAGAAAGAGAGAGAGAAGGGGAGAGAGAGAGGCCGAGAGACAAGGGCAGGAGAGGGAGAAGGGGAGAGAGGGAAAGAGAGAGAGAAGGTGAGAGAGGGGGGAGATAGGGAGGAGGGGCAAGGGGAGAGAGAAGGAGTGAGAGAAGGGGAGGGAGAGAAAGAGAGAGAGAGAGAGAAAGGGAGAGAGAAGGGGAGAGGGGAAGAGAGAAAGAGAAGGGGGAGGGAGAAGGAGGGAGAGAGAGAGAGAAGGGAAGGGAGAGAGAGAAGGGGAGATAGGGAGACGGATAGAGAGAGAAGGGTAGAGAGAGAGAGAGAGAGAGAGAAGGGGAGAGAAAGAGAAGGGGAGAGGGAGGGAGAAAGAGGGAGAGAGAGAGAAGCAGAGGGAGAGGGAGGAGGGGGCAGAGGGCAGGGAGAGAGAGGGAGAGCGAGGGGGAGAGAGAAGGGGAGGGGGCAAGGGACAAAAGGGGGAGAGAGAATGGGAGGGAGATGACGAGAGAGCATGGGAGAGAGAATAAGGGGGGAGAGAAAGTGAGAGAGAAGGGGGGGCGAGGGAGAGAATGGGAGAGAGAGGGCGAGCGAGGGAGATAAAAAGCGAGAGAGAGAGAGAGGGAGAGAGAGAAGGAAAGGGAGAGATGGGGAGGGAGAGAGGGAGAGAAGGGGAGAGCGAGAGAGGCAGGCGGAGGCAGAGAGAGAGAGAGATGAGGGAAGGGAGGCAGAAGGGGAGAAAGGGTGTTGAGCGAGAGAGAGAGCTCTCCTCGCTCCACAGCCATAAGATTCGAGAAGAGGCAGTTCTCATTTCTACTGCCACCTGGCTTTAGATCAGGAAAGATAGCTTCTCTCGGCTCCACAGCTCCACGATCCGACATCAGAGCAGTTCTCTTCTTCTCTGCCACCAGGCACGAGATGAGGAAAGATAGCTCCCCTCCCCTCGGATCCACAGCTCTCTTCCCGTCCCGCTTGCTTCCTTTCTATTCAATCTCCCCCGCTGTACAGCCTATTCACAATTGCCTGAGTAGTGGCACAGTGCAACTGTCCCTTTCTGCTCCATTTCCCTGCTTCCCCCGTTTCCATTTTCTTTTAAGTGCAAGGTGTCATGACACCTTGTACTTCAAATACCTGGTGCCAGGATGCCTTGCATCCTGCTGAAGGGAAACCTCGGGGGGCCGCTGAACCTGGGGAGGGGATATTGTTGAAAGCGCGGGCTGGCACGGACCTCCCACCAAGACCTGTCTTGCCCCTCCCACAGTGGAGGAGGAATGGCCTTTTGGGCAAGTGTTACTGTTTGCAGTCCAAAGCCACAGGTCTGTGTAAGTGGGTCTTGTGGCCATTCTGGCTGGCACCTTCTCTTTTTGTGCTAGGTCAGACTCTCCCTTACCCGCGCCGCCACCCCTGAGTGGGTCTACAGCCGCTCAGGTGCCCTCAAAAGAACTTTACTTACATACTCTCTCTGCCAATGCATTGTGGATGCCTGCTGAAAAAAGTCCTATTCCTTTCATTGACAGGTGCACCCCAGCTTTGTGAAACAATTCGGGCGTGCTAAATGGTGTACCCCTGTGCCCGATTAAATGTAGGCCCCTGCCCTTGCAGGAACCCGCTAATCCCTTATTCAGGTTTCTTCTGGCTATGCCAATTGACGTGTTGGAGTTGCCTCCCACCATTGGCTTCTTGGAAGTATTTCTGATACAAAGACCTCTGTCTCCCTGCAACATTGTGCTATGCCTGGTAATGATGTGCACATGTGGTTAGCGGTCTTCTCCCCAGTTCGGCCAGGTCGTTGCCCCCTACGTGCATTAAGAGATACTCAGGGGATGAGGGAGTCCCTAAAGCAAAGCAAATCTGAAAGTTAATCAATGATAGCTTCCCATAACATGCCCAGGTAAACCCACCAGGCTGTGATTGTCTTCCTGACATGTAGGCCTTTTCCTGTATCTTCCAGCCAGGTCCCAGTTCATGACACAAAGGAGTGTCCTACAATCCATGCCGACATGCATGCTTCCTCACCTGTTCAGAAAATGTTTTTGGTTAGATCAGGTCTCCCCTTACATACTTTTGTAACAATCTGATGTCCAACCTGTCGCGCTTTATTACATAGTCACACCCAATTCAGGGTGCTCTTTCTGCCACAATTAATGTGGCGCCCAATATAGTGCCTTGATATATTTCAGGTTCTTTTTGTAAGGCCTCCAACCCGTCTTTGCCCAACAAATACCCGGTGCCACAATGGACTAGGAACCAGGCCGCTTTGTATTAAGATTATATGTATTAATTAATTAATTTAGCCAAATATCACAAATAGATGACATCAGCCACCAATGTTGTGCAACACAGAAACAAAATAGCTTCCTTAAAGGCACGAACATAGAGATATGATGTCACAATGAATTCCTTTTAAATCTCCAAGCTATGCAAGAAAAGAACAGTCCAACACACACAGTGATTTCAAATGGGGTTATGCTTTTCTCCCAGCAACCCTCACCCTCCAAACATCAATTTGGCTTGTTTCCTTTGAATGGAAGGCAGTGGCAGGGAGTGGGAACACACTGGGAATATCAAATGTGGGGTCTTACTCACAGGAATAATATGAAAGGAAGAAAAGCAATGAAAATGTGTTTTGCCACACTTAAAAAGAGCAGGCAGGGCTTTGGGGTTTTGGTCAGCACACAATGGGAAAATCGGATTGTTGGATATCTTATCACAGAACCAATATGGGAAACAGAAAGGCAACGGGGAAACATTTATTTTGCTACACCCAACAATAACACACAGGATTTTAGGGTTTTGGTCAGAACAGAATGGGAAAATCGGTTTTGGGTTGGAATCACAGATGCAATGGAAGACAGAAAATGCAAATGGGAAAATTCGTTTTTCAGAGCACAAGGGGTAAATCGATTTTGGGTTGGAATCACAGATGCAATGTGAAAAAGAATGAACAGCAAGGGAAATTTGTTTTGCAGAGCACAATGGGTACACAGGGGCAATTTCGTTTTGCACTTTGCCTATGCACAGGCACTACTAGGCTTCCCACTTCTGATTTAACATGAAGGGGATCAATGAGGAATTTTGTTTTTACACCCTGCCCGCAGACGTGGAACAAGGCCTGGGATTAATTCTTTTGACAGTTCTTTCAGTCTATTCCGGTTCAAAACACAGCAGGGAAAAGATTGTTGGTTTTGAATGCCAACAATACAGATCCTGTGAATTCAATAGGGGAATTAATTAATTGATTTACTTTGATTAATATGCTAGGGGTCTACACAAACAAACATAATATTTTCAATTGGGAACAAACTAAAAAAATGCTGGAAGAATATAGGGCCTACACAATCTTGGCTTTGGGGGTAGTTCTACTTACCGGAGAGGTCTGGACTGGGCATCATGGAGCATCAGAACACACCGCTGGGACAGAAAGGGGGTCAGTCAAGGGTCTCCTTTCTTTCCTCCAAGGGGTCCAAATCAGCTTCTATGTCTCCTGGCTCCTGTCTCCAATGCAAGACTTAGGTATCTCTGCTGGGAAGTTATTTGCCAGGTTTCAGCAGCAGGTCGCCTCTCAGAATTGTTGGAAGAACTCCAGCCCTGATGCAAACTAGCTTACTTATATGGCAAATTACATCAGATTTGTCATGATTCTCGTGCATGGGATTGGTTGGTTATCATTACCCCCTCCCATCTCTATGCTGATAGGACAAGGGGATGCGGGAGAGCTTTGGGTTAACTGAGGGAGGAGAGAGCTTCAGCATCCCACTTTGACAGATGGGCTCGGTCATGTTTTTGAACTCAAAATATCTTAATTTGGCAAGTATCCTGAATTTTCTAATCTTTACATGTATGGATACATTTACAATAACTACATTTTAAAGTGAATCAGATGAGACTAGTCTGAAGCCTGCACATCCTTTCTGTGCAGAGATACTGTTTTTCTTCATTTACCCAGGAACTATATCAGTGAAAATATGCCAATTTACGGGCGTCATATTAATTATTATTGGCACGCTTTGATCAACTTTGGCATCTCTGGCTCAAATCATATTTTTATTAATAACTTTAGTTGTTTTTATCCCACCACAATTGTTTTAGAATGGTTAGAAGGTGTTGACTGTCACCTTTATTAAAAGTCTGGGATGACTGTTCTGCGATGTACGTTGTCAATTTTATGCGATAAAATGTGTTTCTTCCATTTTAAATCAAGGTGCAGTTTCACTCCTCCTTTGCTGGTCCCCCACCTTTTTAAAGTTTCACTTCTTCTCTTTAGGCACATGATGTAAGCAGAGCTGCCTAATGGCCCCTAATGGATTCTTTTTATCAGAAGTGCTGCAGAACAGACCTGCCTTTATCTGGTGGCTCTCACTGCATTTCTGATCTCATAAGTATTCCTGCTTGTATTTTTAAGGAAGGGCACTGATGAATGAAGACAACCAGGTCTAAATCTCCAGGGAAATAGAGGGAGGTCCTGGAGTTTAGTTTCACATCTGAGGCACATCTGCCACAAACAGCCTGTAAACTCGTACATGAATGAATTTTAAATAACATCTTAAAAGGCACATAGTTTCAAAAATACATGCATGTTTGCTTTGAAATTGTCCATGTGTATGAGCTTTAAAGTCTGGCGAGCATTTTGCTGAGCATATTATTAACCTAGATGAGGGAAAAACAAAAATGACATTCTTTTATTTAATTTACATGTAAAATGTTCTGTTTCACTGCAGCTGCTGGAAGCAGAATTCTGGCATCCCATTGAAGATACTGTGCACTGTGGTGTCATCAAATATCAGTGCAGCTCTCCATGGATTTGTCAAAACATTATTGCCACGTGTCTTTTGCTTCCTTCATGAAAGGCATTTCGAATATATTCGTATTTTGAAATTGAGGCCCACTTTCTTTCCTTTGTGATTTATGTTCACTAGGTCTTATATCCAACCTTATTTCTGCCCAGGCCTTGTATTTTAGTTAGCCCTCATAACTGACATTGGCCTCTGTAATTCTGGCATCCAGAGGCTATATTTCACCCCACATGTCCCCCCTCCTGGATTTTTGATTAATGAGACAGAGAGAAGAGCAAGGAGGGACTGGGGTGTCCGTTGCCCTGTGGCTTGGGTTTGTTCCAGGGGTCGCCTTTAGAGCATGACTACTCTTTTCCTTGTCCTGAGAGAGTGGTGCTTTGATCTGCACTCCAATCTTTTCAGATTTTTAGGTTTTGGTGTCAGGAATTGGAGGCTGTGGAAGCGCTGGAAGCTTTGATCACGCTCCAGTCCTCACCCAAGATGGCCGCCGATCGATCACTCTCCAGTCCTCACCCAAGATGGCCGCCGATCTCACCCAAGATGGCCGCCGATCGATCACGCTCCAGTCCTCACCCAAGATGGCCGCCGACCCTTTATAGGCTGACTCCTCCCACAAACCGACGCGTTGTATCTGTTTACCAGCGCTCGGTTCGTGTGGAGATTCTCTCGTGAAATTCATCCGTTCCGGCTTCCTATTTTCGCCTACTGAGTGATTCCCTTCTGTATTCCTCAGCCCAAATTCTACTGCACTATACGCGGTATCGGCTTGCTTTGGGCCGTGCCGTGCTTACTTACTCTTGCCTTTATTCTTTGAGCACTTTTGGTCTTTTCATTTCTTGTAGGTACCGGGGGTATATTGCTACCGGTGCCGTCACTCTGTTTTTGCGAGCTAGCCTTGCTCACTGGGACCTTAAGGAGCATTTCTAAACTGGTGAGTGGGTTTCTTTCTATACTTCTTCCTTCTTCCTAATGGTTCGTCTTCGCGGTCTGCTTTGTATGGGTTCTTTCATTCTTTACCTACTTATCCTTTCTAATACTTTTCTCTGTCATTCTGTTTAGTCTTAACCACTGGTTCTAGTAGCTTCTTATATCTCCTGTTCTATTATTCCACTTCTCCTGGATACACTGAGCATTCATCAGCGGGGGAGTTTGTTCTCAAGTCTAACGGACTTCCTTGCCTGCTGCAAATGGAACTTTCATAATTGGAAGAGAGGAGTTCTAATTGCCACCCAGCAGAACCCAATTGGGAACAGGGTTTTTTCTGCCTTAGTGCTTTTTCCCTGAATCTAGGACTGGCCCCCTGGGGATCCCCGCGGTCAGGGATTATCTCTGCCAAGGTGGCCTCCGGAGGGGACAGACCCTATCTGTACGATAAAAAGGCCCGAGCACCAAAGGACAAGACTCCCACAAGGAAGAGGGATCAGAAGAGATCAGAGGCTACTCTTACAGAACCCATTCCGGAAGAAACAGGTGAGGAGTTGGGGGAGGAAGCCTCGGTATCTGACAGAATACAACGCCCAAGATCCTTCATGGCGTCACTCGAGCAGTATCAGGAGTTGGTGGCTGCTCTGCAGAACCTTACTATGGAGGTGCAGGCCCTGCGAACAGAGAACGTAGCCCTCCGACAGCAAGTGGTGTTACATCGGGATGATCGCGGGGACCTGCCTACGATGCCCTTTTCCTTTGGCAAATACAACGGACATCCAGGAGATCTGAAGGAATTCCTTGACGCTTGCAGGGTGTATTTCGCCTTCCGACCTCACGCCTTTGAGACAGCCAGATCAAAGGTTGGGTTCATTATAGCCAATCTTACCGGAAATGCTCTTTCATGGGCTACACCCATTGTCACCCGAAACGATCCCCTTCTGAGTGATTATGACCGTTTTACGGAACTTTTCAGTGAAAGGTTTGATAGGCCAGAAATATTCTATTCATCCTTGGAAGCAATCCTAGACATCAAACAAGGAAATACAGACGTCCAAACCTATCTAACTCGCTTCCAGAGGCTAGCAGCCAAGGCAGATTGGCCTGATTCCGCCCAGCAAACCATCTACAGAAGAGGTCTCCAGGACGAGATCAAAGATGAACTAGCCAGAGTAGCCCGTCCTGCATCTTTTCAGGAGCTAGTGACATTGTCCCTTCAGATTGAATCTCGTCTGCAAGAAAGAAGATCTGAGAGAAGAAGAAACCGAAGCTTCTCACAACCTAACCCTACTCCTCCACCTAGAGCCAACCCTGCTACAGATGAGCCTATGCAGATTGGAGCTGCCCGTGGTCCTCTGACGCCAGAAGAAAGAAGAAGGAGGAGAGAGGCAGGTCTATGCATGTACTGTGGCTCTTCGACACATTTGTTGAGAGAATGCACTGAAGTCCCTCCTCGTCGACAGGGAAACTTCCGCCCCCGATCTATAGCAAGGGAAGTCTCGGGGGAGGTAACAAGCACCCTTGCAGCTACACAAGAGCAGTGAATACCCCGGAAGATAACAGTTTAATGGTGTTCAGAGTGGACCTATGGTTAACAGAAGAAGCTCCCACAGAGGTGTTCGCCATGTTGGATTGTGGAGCAGCGGGAAACTTCATCGACTCCAAGTGGGCTACAGAGCACTTGGTACCCGCCAAAACCAAGATCACCCCGATTCCGGTAGAAGGGGTTGATGGTAGACCCTTGTCTTCCGGACCCATCACATTGGAAACTGTTCCATGAAGGGTGAGGTTAGGTCAACATGAAGAGTTCCTGGTGTTTGATCAGATCCGAGCTGCTCATTTTCCATTGGTATTAGGGATTCCTTGGTTAAGAAGACACAACCCTCACATAGATTGGACTGCAAACCGAGTTTCTTTCAATTCTAAGTTCTGTGAAAAACACTGTATGACCTTGTGTAACGCTCCCCACACCATAGACCGCAGGAGAAGTATCCAGAAGCCAGTCACAGTGGCCTCAGTACCCTTACATTACCAGGACTTTTCAGAGGTATTCATGGACATAATTCCTAGACAACTACCACCCCATAGAACAGAGGATTGCTGTATCGATCTTATACCGGAAGCAGTAGTACCGTTCGGAAGAATGTACCCTTTGTCACTACCGGAAAGGAAGGCGTTAAGAGAGTATCTAGATGCAAATTTGCAGAACGGACTCATTCAAGAATCCAAATCTTCATGTGGGGCCTCCCTTTTCTTCATTCCAAAAAAGGACTCGACAGAACTTCGTCCTTGTATAGACTACAGGGGTCTCAACAAGGTCACTGTCCGGGATAGATATCCCATGCCCTTGATTCGGGACGTCTTGGAGGCTGTAGAAGGGGCTGAGTACTTCACGAAGCTTGACCTGAGAGGCGCCTATCACCTCTTGCGAATCAGACAAGGAGACGAGTGGAAGACGGCTTTTCGCACCCCATTCGGGCTCTATGAATATTGTGTGATGCCCTTTGGTCTAGTAAACGCACCAGCCGTCTTCCAAAGGTACATGGACAAGGTTTTCGCTGACATGCTGTTTGTGTCGGTAGTGGTGTACCTGGACGACATCCTGATCTACTCCAAGTCCTTGTCTGAGCACAGATCATTGGTCCGACTAGTTTTACAACGTTTGCAGTCTCACTATCTGCTAGTAAAACCAGAGAAGTGTTCATTTGAATCCAAGAGGGTGTCCTACTTGGGTTTCGTATTGTCCAAGGAAGGCGTTGAAATGGATGCTAATAAGGTAAAGGCCATAAGAAACTGGAAAGATCCTACCAACATCAAGGAACTGCAAGGGTTTCTAGGATTGGCAAATTTTTATAGGAGGTTCATTCCCAATTATTCCAAAAAAGTACTCCCTCTGACCTCCTTGTTGAAGAAGGGTGTTAGATTTGCTTTTGACGGTGAACCTCGAAAAGCATTCGACTTTTTAAAGGATTGCTTTTCTACAGCACCCATCTTGGTTCAACCAGATCAGACTAAGCCCTTTATTCTGGAAACTGATGCTTCTACGGGGGCAGTAGGGGCAGTATTACTTCAAGAGGCAGAAGACAGCTATGAACATCCGATCGCATACTATTCCAAGACTTTAACTAGTAGTGAGCGAAACTACTCGGTTATCGAAAAGGAACTTTTGGCAATAAAGCTGGCCTGCCAAGAATGGAGACACCTCCTGCAAGGAGCCACACATCCTTTCACTATTCGAACTGACCACCGCAACCTACGGGTCTTACAACAATTGGAATGTTCCAACGCCAGACATGCCAGATGGGCGTATTTTTTCCTACAATACGACTTCATGATGACTTACATACCAGGCACAGAAAACAAGAAGGCAGACGCCTTATCTAGAAGCCTAGGAGATCCATCCGGATCCTATATAGGACATGAACTGGTTTTACCACATCTCACTGTGTTGGCTTCTACGGTTTCGTTTCTTCAAGATCTAATCCCTCATTATCAGACGTGTGCGGAATTTCCGCTATCTACTAAACAGGAAAAGGACGGGTTGTTTTATCATGAAGGAGCCCTCTATATCCCCACAAAGAAGCTGCAAGAACAGATACTTTCTTGGTGTCATGACACCCCCCTGACAGGGCATTCTGGTATTAGGAAGACTTTTGATTTGGTCCGGAGAGGATTCTGGTGGCCTACCCTACGAAGGGACGTAGGTCAGTATGTCTCTACTTGTTCAATATGTGCTTCCAACAAACATCAAACAGGAAAACCTCTGGGGTTATTACACCAACACTCCTTACCGGATCGCCCATGGGAACACTTATCCACTGACTTTATTGTGGATCTGCCTCCTTCATACGGAATGACCACGATCATGGTGACGGTCGATTCCTTTAGCAAGCTGGCACATTTCTCCGCCTTCAAGCAAGTGCCTTCGGCCTCAGAGATGGCTGCAACATTTCTCCAAGACATAGTCCGTCTACATGGTCTACCTAAGACCATAGTTTCGGACAGAGGACCACAATTTACCTCAAAATTTTGGTCTTCCCTCTGCCAGGTTCTCGGGATTCATAAGGCTCTTTCCTCAGGATACCATCCTCAAAGCAACGGCCAAACTGAGAGACTCAATGCCAATCTAGAGCAGTATCTCAGGTGTTTTTGTAGTCCCCAGCAGGAAGAATGGTATCGCTTTCTCCCGCAAGCGGAATTCGCCTACAACAACTCACTTCACACCTCGATCCAGATGAGTCCTTTCTATTGTACCTATGGCTACCATCCTCAACACCTGCCCGGGCTCAGTCCGCCTTCAACCAAGATTCCAACTCTGGATACGATTCTACAGGACTTGCAAGAAGCTCACAAACTCGCTAAGGAGGCACACCAAGCAAGTCAACTTTCACAAAAGAGATGGGCCGACAAAGGTCGGAGAGCCCATCCCAGCTGGAAGGTGGGACAATTAGTCTGGTTATCCACCAGATTCCTACCCAAGTGGGTTCATAGGGGGAAGTTCTCCTCTCGTTTCCTTGGGCCATTTTCCATCATACAACAAATCAATCCAGTTGCTTATAAACTCAGGATGCCAGAATACCTCAGAAGGATACATCCTGTCTTTCATGTCTCCCTTCTCAAAGAACATAAGGAGGATCCTTTCAAGAGACCTGTAATCCGTACACGAGCCCGAGTGAAACCAACACCTGAAGAATACGAGGTGTCTCATCTGGTGGATTCTAAGTACCGCAAAGGGCGGTTGTACTATCTGGTCCATTGGAAGAACTATCCAGTAGCAGAGAGGACGTGGGAACCTGTAGGTCATTTACACGCCCCGCGTCTGGTGCAGAAGTTCCATCAACTCCATCCGGGCAAACCCGGGGGCGCCCCGAGAAAGAGGGGGTATACTGTCAGGAATTGGAGGCTGTGGAAGCGCTGGAAGCTTTGATCACGCTCCAGTCCTCACCCAAGATGGCCGCCGATCGATCACTCTCCAGTCCTCACCCAAGATGGCCGCCGATCTCACCCAAGATGGCCGCCGATCGATCACGCTCCAGTCCTCACCCAAGATGGCCGCCGACCCTTTATAGGCTGACTCCTCCCACAAACCGACGCGTTGTATCTGTTTACCAGCGCTCGGTTCGTGTGGAGATTCTCTCGTGAAATTCATCCGTTCCGGCTTCCTATTTTCGCCTACTGAGTGATTCCCTTCTGTATTCCTCAGCCCAAATTCTACTGCACTATACGCGGTATCGGCTTGCTTTGGGCCGTGCCGTGCTTACTTACTCTTGCCTTTATTCTTTGAGCACTTTTGGTCTTTTCATTTCTTGTAGGTACCGGGGGTATATTGCTACCGGTGCCGTCACTCTGTTTTTGCGAGCTAGCCTTGCTCACTGGGACCTTAAGGAGCATTTCTAAACTGGTGAGTGGGTTTCTTTCTATACTTCTTCCTTCTTCCTAATGGTTCGTCTTCGCGGTCTGCTTTGTATGGGTTCTTTCATTCTTTACCTACTTATCCTTTCTAATACTTTTCTCTGTCATTCTGTTTAGTCTTAACCACTGGTTCTAGTAGCTTCTTATATCTCCTGTTCTATTATTCCACTTCTCCTGGATACACTGAGCATTCATCAGCGGGGGAGTTTGTTCTCAAGTCTAACGGACTTCCTTGCCTGCTGCAAATGGAACTTTCATAATTGGAAGAGAGGAGTTCTAATTGCCACCCAGCAGAACCCAATTGGGAACAGGGTTTTTTCTGCCTTAGTGCTTTTTCCCTGAATCTAGGACTGGCCCCCTGGGGATCCCCGCGGTCAGGGATTATCTCTGCCAAGGTGGCCTCCGGAGGGGACAGACCCTATCTGTACGATAAAAAGGCCCGAGCACCAAAGGACAAGACTCCCACAAGGAAGAGGGATCAGAAGAGATCAGAGGCTACTCTTACAGAACCCATTCCGGAAGAAACAGGTGAGGAGTTGGGGGAGGAAGCCTCGGTATCTGACATTTGGTCCTGGACACCTCCCTTTCCGGTGGCTCCACCACCGGCCTGTAGAGGCAAGGAGTTATTTAATCTGCCAAGAACAAAAGAGAGGTTAAGTATTTCATGCAGCACTATTTTCCCCAGTATCGACGTGTGAATTGACAACAAAACAACAAGATACACATTACTTTTTATGCATCATAATTTTTGAACCTGACAATTATTCGTAATAACTTCAAAATATGTATAATTTGTTCTACTTCCTGTAAATGTGCAATTTTCTCCATCCAGGTTGCCATTCTTTACCATTACTCTTCAGATGGTTCCTGGGCTCTACCCTCACTGGGTTCTTCAATCAGTTGCACGTTATGTCTGGGATGACAGCTTTTCAACTGATTTATGTGAACCCATTTCTCTTCCGTCTGTCTTCCTTTAGGGATGCGGATCTTATAGGGGACAGGTGAGATTTTATCTACAATTTCAAAGGTGCTGCGCCAGGAGAGGAGGAACCTCTGCTCCTTGGTTTGGTTCCTTTGGCAGTTGTACAGGTAGCCCTTGTCTCCCACTTGGTAATCCTTCTTGGTGGTCTTTAAGTCGTAGTGGGTTTTCATCCCCTCTGCCAACGTTTCTAAATTTCGCTGAGCGTAAACAAAAGCATGCTGAAGGTGCTTTCCCAAATTCTCAATGTTCTCATGAGTCATGGACGCGTTGATCAGGGTCTGCTCTTGAGTTCTGTAGAGCAGATGCTGAGGTAGCATTTTTTGTCCAGTCATGAGTTCGAATGGTGACATTTATATCGCAGAATATGGTGTAGACCTGATGGCCATTAGGACCAGCGGTAGTCAGATGTCCCAACTAGGTCCAGTGTCCGATGCAAATTTCTTCAAGATGCCCACAATCATTTTATTGTACCTCTCAACTCCCCCACTCAAGGCTTGGTGATAAGCAATGTGGAGTTTTCTCTTTACCCCGAGTATCTGCCACATCTTTGTCACAACCTTATTGGTGAAATGACTTCCTCGGTCCAACTCAATCATTTAGAGAAGGCCAAAACGGCAGAAGATGTGATTGATCATTAGGGCAGCAGCAGTTTCTGCCTTGCAATTTGGGGCCCAGAGACATTCCACCCACTTGGTTAACAACCATGTCACGGTCAACATGTATTTGTTTCCTCTAGAAGAGTGAATCACGGCCCGATGAAATCTACTTGCAAATTAGACCAAGGCAGTGTCATTCCCCTTTTCTGTAGGGGGGCTCTTGTGTGGGGGAACCTGGCTGAAACTGAGCACACACAAGACACCCCTTCAAGTATTTGTCGAGGCCCTGACCCATGTGTGGCCAGTATGCGACCTCTCACAAGATTTCCAAAGTTGTATGAAATGCCCTATGACTGACAGTGGCCGCGTCATGGGTGTGATTTAACATCAGGCTTCAGAATGAGACAGGTACCACCCACTGGTCACATCCAGAGATGGATCTCTGTACCAACAAACCGTCTTGGATGCAAAACATTTTGGAAAACTTCATCAACACCCAGAGATCCTCTTTCCCGATATAATTGGATTCGGCCAGAGGAAAATGAACAGGGTCTTCAATATGTTGATAACATTTCCCAATAATTGAGTCCCCTCTTTGTGCCATAATCAAATCAGCATCTGGGGTTTCTTTACTGCACTGGGCAGTTGAGAGTTCATTTTGGGCATGTGTTTGGAACCTGGTGAAAGCAGCAATCTGGATTTCCCCATCAGGGATTCGGTTTCTATGAGATCCCAGTGGATGGCTCGGTTTTTGGCCAACTGGTCAGCCAGGTCATTTCCAGTTTTGTCTAGTCCCTCTATTCTGGAGTGACTTCTAATCTTTTTCAAATAGATGGTCATCTCATTAGAGGTGACCAGATCATCAATTGCTTGGATTAATTTCTGATGCTTGAGCGGTTTGTTATTTGCACACAGCATGCCTTGATTTTTCAAATTAATCAGGTGCTTCACAAACCCATTCCTGACATAATCTGAATCCGTGATCATGACCAGTTCTTTGAGCTGGTGTTGCATCGCAATGAGAATGGCTTGATGTGCCACCATCAACTCTGCCACCTGACTGTTTCGGGGACCTATTTTGTACCCAGCAGAGGGCTCTGGGGCATCATTTACCCAGGCATTCCCAACACCAGCCACTAATTATTTTTCCCCGTGATTATCAACATGGTAGGAGCACACATTCACATAAACGGTGGGTATCCCCTGGCATGTGTATTCCTCATAGACTCTGTGCAGGGAAGTCAGGTACGCCTCCATGTTGTCTTGGGTCTTTATACTCCTGGAAACAGTTTTCTTGAGCACAGTCATACAAGTCAGCCAAACATTGCGCTAGGGGATTCTTCTGGTTTTGACCATATCTGACCTCCACAGGAAAGCCTTGCATGGACAGAATCCAGGAAGTAATTCAGGAATTACTCACGTTCCCTGTTTGGATTCGGTCACTTTGGAATTATTTCAGGGTCTGCTGAGGAGTCTTGACAATGATGTGCTACCCTTGGATGAACAGGCAGTAATTCTTCAATGCCCACACCGTTGCCAGGAGTGCCTTTTCGCAATCACTGGATTTTTGCTCCACAGAGGACACAGTCTTGCTCACATACAAGATGAATTTATTGACCTTGTATTGCTTTTGGTGTAATACTGCTGTTAAGCAAGAATTTGAGAACCCCGTCTCCAAGAACAACTCCTTGCTTTTTTATGGGTTAAGCTAAACAAGGGGCTTGGGAAAGGCTTCTCTTTAGTTGTTTCACTGCCTCGAATTTCTCTGGACCCCACTCCCACTTGACCCCGGCCTTTAGTAAATAGACCAAGGGTTGTGTGACCTCTGCGTAGTCCTCTATGAGCTTTCTACTATAATTAGTAAGTTCAAGAAGGCATCATAGTTCACCCAGAGTTGTAGGGTCTTTTAATTTCAATAAGGCTTCCACCTTTTTCACCTGGGGACTGAGACCCTCAGGAGTGATTTCATGCCTTAAGAAGTTCACGCCGGTCTTACACCACTGTGCCTTTTGAAAGGACAGTTTTGCTCCGGCTTTCAGCAACTGGGTCAGAACATAGCATATTTCAGCTATGTCTTCCTCCACAGTTGGTCTCTTGATTAAAACATTGTCTACATAAGATAGGTTTCCCCTTTCACCGAAGTCAGGCATGGCCTTATGCAGGAAGATGTTCAATTAATTGCCAGAGTTTATGTATCCAAAGGGGGGTTGGGTCCACGTGTATTGCTGCCCCCGAAGGCAAAGGCAAGCTTGTACTTGTCTTCCCTACTCACAGGTACTGTCCAGTAATCGTTGGTCAGGTCAATGGCATTATACAACTTTGACCCTTGGATCTGGGCCAGTCCCTGATCAATGTGGGGAAGGGGCCATCTTGACATGTGGACCTGTTTATTTAACTCCCTAAGGTTTGCACAAAGTCTCCATTTGCCATTGGGTTTGAGTCTCCCCAGTACCGGGTTCTTAAAATTACTGTGGACTGGATGAAGTATAAAACGGGATTCTACGTTTTTTATAATCTCAGTGAGGGACTCCATAGACCTTTGAGGCAGCCAGTATTGCTTTACAAATATGGGAGCCATCTCATGGTCCGTTGGTATCGAGGTTGAATGTATCTCTGTGTACCCACAGTCGAACGAATCCACTGCAAAGATTTCCTGAAAATTCCAAAAAACCTGTTTCAGCTTCTGCTCTTCGGTCTCACAGGCATCAGCGAGGTTGATTGGTTTCTTAACCATCTGCTTAAAGCCTATAAATACTTCAGGTTTTGCAATTTCGGCAGTATCCTCCAGTTGAGTGGAGAGATCTCTTGTTATGGTGTTGGCCTGGACATGAGGTTTCAAGGAGGGGAGGTAGTCACTGTTTGCTTGAAATACCACCTCATCCTTTTTGATGTCACCTCTTCCCCACCATAAGGGCAGGAAGAGTACACCAAGAAATCCCCCCTTGCCGGGTGAAAATCTTTTCCGGGGGGATATCGTCATCACAGTTGTAACAGTCATTTGGAATTGGACCCATGATCTCAATGCCTAAGTCATTAGAATAATGTTGGGCATCAACCATCATTCCAATAAAGGTGTCTGCGCCCAGAATGATACTTCTAGGGTTGCTGATATCCACCAATATTCAAATGGTGTCATGTTCTAGGTCAACTAGTGGTGTTGGATGTAAATACAAACCTTGCTGTTGGAGTTGATAATTCAAATTTACATAAGCATCCTTGTTTTTGAGGTTCTGTCCTGTCTTCATTTTTAGGGGAATTGTGAATTGTCGTACCTGTCCTGGGATCGTGACCTCTTCTCCTATTTGAACTTCAACTGCATACGGCAGAAATTGAGCTGACTAAAATGCTTTCTCAGTGTTGTCAAAGCCCATGGGGATAACCGCCAGGTGGGACCAGGCTTTGTAATTAATTAGGTCCAAACTAATTATGAATCAATTGAGAATGTCACTGCCTAAATAAAAGGCGGAGGGAACATCTCTCACAACCCAACAATTATGTTCTATGCTTTTGTGGCCAATGGACATTTTTAGCATGCACCTGCTAGGCAGGATATATTTGGAATTTGAAGTTTCGATGCCCATTTCCCACTTATCAATCAACTTAAATGTGGGAATGGTCTGATCTTTTGGGAGTTTCCTGAATAATGCTCCGCTGATAAAGCTTCTTCCGTTATCCAAGCATACTCTGGCGTGAACAGGCTCCCTCCCCCATTTACTTGAATGGGGAAACAGCTGTTCACCCTTTTTCTGGATGTCAGACAAGCTTTGATCTAGTTTTTCTTCACCTTTTGTCATGGGATTTGGGTTTTCTTTAGATTGTGGATCGGTATCAAATTTCAGAGCATTTCCTTCCAGTGTGGAGTGCCATTTAAAACTGGGTGGAAGGTTAATTTTCAAATATGGAGAAGGGATCCCACCACCAGTTTGTTCTCCCATGAGATGACAGTGATGTCTGGAACTTGATTGTTCCTAAAGGGAAACTCTATTTGCTCAGACCATTGTTCAATCATGTGGCATGTGCCATTTAAACTTTCGTAATTGGTACTTTGTTTCAATTAGATCGGCCGGTTAGTTTGGGTCCAGAGGACCTTGTTCATGCAGTCAATCAGAGGTGATAACCTCCAGAGGAGGTAATTTCCCAGTAGACAAGGTGTGCCCTCTGGAGTGACGATTATTACCGGGTCTTTCACCCTATGTCGCCCAATTTTGATCTCCAGATCCAAAGTCCCTTCGACGGAAATATGATTTCCATCAAAGTTTTTGAGTTGTCCTGGAAGAGGTGTGAGGGGAATTTGATGACTCTCCGCCCTTCCTCAATTCATTTGGTCAAAGGCCCTTTTTGACAGGAGGCTGGCTTGGGATCCAGTATCCACCAGTGCTGAAAATGCACACTGACCCTGTACTTTGGTGGAAGCGTAAAATCTTACTTCCCTCTCTACAAGCGGGCAAAGAAAATGTGAATTTTGTGCCAGCTTGCAGTTAATTTTTTTATATTGAACTGCGATACTGTGTGATCAGTTTTCTGTGTCAGAGTCTGGTAATCTGAAAAGAAAATGTTGCACCCAGATGTCTGTAGGATTGGGAAATCCCCTTTTACCCCTGATTCTTTGCTGCCCCTTCTCCTGGAGACAGTTGCTTGAACCTGTTTGGGGGGATGATCCCTCATTGCTTTCGGGGTCATCTGGGTGACATTGTGGGGGTTTAAGAATTGGTTGCTCTGGGTCAGTCTCCATACTTACCCAGTCTAAATAATGGTCTTTTGGGAACCATTTTCCCTCAGGAGGGGCCCCTGCACCCCTAAAAGAGAAGATGTTCTTCCGTGGATTCTCCAGGGATTCTTTCTCTTCAAACGGGATGACGTGGACCTCCTCCACAAAAAGGGGGTTTCTTTGGCCCTTGATTTCTCCTACTTACCCTCGTAGTCCCTAGGTTCCTGCTTTTAGGGGGTAGGAAATTCATGTTAAGGTTCAGAAGTTTCCAGGGGGTTTTCTCAGACGAAAAGGAAGTTTCCTCTAGGGCTTTGCATCCCCATTCCCCCTGGCTTCCCTCCGATAGAACCTGCTGGTTGTCAGAGCTTTTTTCCTGTCATTGCTCCGGGGCCCCAGACCTGGGTGTTGAGCTGTTCTGGGTGGCCATGTTCACTTGAGGATTCTTCTGAGCCCTCAACATGCGATCCAGGTCTTGTGTTAAATTTTAGACCTGGCACTCCAGTTGAGACATCCTTTCTGGTTGGTAAGGTGGTCTAGATTCGTACCTTTGAGGCTCTTGGAAAGGTTAGCTGTCCCTTCTCCCAGAGTAACTCGGGTACTGAGGGTTTTCCTGATAACCCTCCATCCTTGGTCTCCCTTCTCACTGATTTGGGGATCTATTGTCCTGAAAGCGGGGAGAGAGAGGAGGATTGTTCTGGAAATTGGGGTTTGGAGGGTATCTGGGAAAGAAGCTTAAGTTGAATGGTAGAGTATTTCTTACCTCCGGAGGGAAGTTCTGAGGGAAGTTTTGAGGGAGGTTTCCTGGGGCAGTACTTACCTGATTTGACCCCACCCTTTTGCCGGTGGAGTCCAGACATACCCCAAGATGGGTCGGCTGCCCATGTACCTAGGGCTGATATAGGTGGGAGGGACAGGCAAAGAGTTGGTTGGATCCCCTGCCTGGCTACTACCCGATTGTGATGGATCAGAGGGTCTCCTCTGCCTCTCATTCTGATGATTAGTGGGAGTAGTATTTTTAGCCCCCCTACCCCCTGTTTCCAAGTCCAAAATGGGGGTATTTTTCACCTCCGCCACCTTTGCAGCAGCGGGGGTGTTTGACGGTTTGGGGTTTTGGGGGTTACTTTTGTTCTTCGATGGCTTTTGGACTTCATAAATGCAGGTGGCCTATTCCACCACCCAATCCAGAGTCCTACATTAATTGAAGCCCCTAACCAGTTGGGTCATTATGTATTTTGGGAGTGCATGGAAATAAGTATTAATTAACTCCCGGCTACTGTGTGCACCCATCTAGAAGTCTGGACAAATACCTGCTTCAGTTCTTGCACAAACTCCCTGGGTGCCTGGTCTTCTCCACACTGCAGATTGTAGGCCATCTTTCCGGTTCCTGCGGGTTCCTGTGCACAGAGAAATGCTTTAAGATGGCCGCCTTATAGGAGACCATCTTTGGTGATCTTGATCCTCCAGTCCTGCAAAGAAGCTAGAGTATTCCGGGGAGGATGTCCATTTGACAAACTAATGGAATTGTGATAATATTTGATGCCAAATGACATAATTATCTGGTCATACGATTGTAAATGCTGCCATACTGAGTATTTGTCATTTTTGTGATATGGTGTCATAAAGCTTCTGATGGCTTTTATCTGCAGAATTGGGTCTTTTACAAGACCTCTCTTCTGTGTGGCAGCCTTCTCTTTTCACTGCACCTGAGTCCATTTGCCCTCTGACTCAGAGCTGCTACTATTGGTGGTCCACTCCCTGTCCTCTAGGTGCTCCCTGCCTCCATGAGACTGGAATCGTGCACAGAATGATGGGGTCTGGTCTCTTCTCCCCTGTGGTACCGTGGGCTCTCTGGGTCACTTCCCTTGGGCTCCCCTTTTCGCACAGGTGAGTATTTATCTTCCTCATCTCTTTTACAGGTGTGGTGGCGAATTCCCCCCACCTCCCAGAATGTGTGAAGGCTTTAAAAATACTCTTTTGAGGCCTGGACTCTGGTTCTTCTCTGTCTGCAAAGCAGACAAGGTGGTCACTGTGTAACTTATGTTTCTGCCAGTAGTTGACAACATAGTGGTTAACATATCGAGTAAAACTCTAATGAGTGGCCAACTAAATACTCTTAACCATGGCCTTTCCTTTGTACCAACCTGTAACACCACCCTGTTTGAGGAAAACATTCATTTACATAAATTACTATGCAAAATACGCCTCAAAGTCTGATTCACAACCACAAATGGAAGATGTTGGGGAAGTGGATGATCGATTGGAAATGAGACTTTAGAGTCTCGTTGACCCCCAAATCCAAATTCCTGTCTTTAACATGTATGAAAAGAAAGTTGAATTAGAATTACTGAAAAAATTAACTAACAAAGGACATCGCCACTTAATGTTAAGAACTTCCAACTAGAACAGGTTGAGATGTTAGCCTGGGATGAAATGCTTCCACTAAACGCAGCAGACAAAGAAGGTGCGATAATAGTGATGGATACATCATTTTATCATGAAAGTTGCGTGTCTCTGTTGAGTGATGAATCAACCTATATAACGCTTGATCATGATCCAGTCAATGAGATAACAACACTGATACTGCAAAGACTTGATAATGCATTTGAACACGATTGGATTAGTGAAGAAAACAAGAATTATCTTACCAATCACTTTCCAATAACTCCTGCTTTTAATGGATTACAGAAAATTCATAAACATCAGACACAACCGCCATTAAGACCAATAGTAGCAGGCACAGATTCTGTCTTTGATCTCCTGGCCATTTATGTGGACAAAATATAGCAACCACTAGTTCAAGCAATCCCAACATATCTGAGAGATACCACTGATTTTCTCAATTGTCTCAAAGAAGTAACAGCCATGTCATCAGACTGCTTACTCTTCTCATTAGATGTATGCAGCCTCTACACATCGATCCCCCACATTGAAGGAATTGACGCAATAGAATGGATCTGTCTAGACTCTAAGGAAGTCAGACCCAATAAACAATTCATTATCAAATTATTGAACAGCATTCTTTACAGCAACTATTTTAGTACCAAGGAACATTCTATGCCCAAGCATCGGGCACATCGATGGGATCAGCAATGTCCCCAGCATATGCCAATATATTTATGTACCATTTTGAGAAAAAATTCCTCCTAGATCATCCACCCTGCACAGATAAAATATTGATATGGCGGAGATACATTGTTGACATTTTTGGAATCTGGTGTGGGACACAATAGGAACTCACTTCCTTCTTTGAGTACCATAATCAGATACATGCATGTGTCAAATTCACTTTAGAAATTGGATTACCCAGATTGAATTTCCTTGACGTCACCCTAGAAATAAAGGATGGACTGGTGACCACAATGGCCTTTGATAAGCCTACTTATGTTAACAATCTGTTGCATTATTCCAGTTTTCATCCCAGAGCCATGATGAAAAGCCTTCCTTATAGACAAATGTCAAGACTGAAAAGAATAGTCTCTGACCCAGTATATCTAGACACCGAATGCTCAGAACTCCAAGACAAATTCAAGGAAAGAGGTTATCGGGACGAGGTCCTGGATGATGCACATAACATCACAGAGCTGAGTTGATTCCTAAAGAGACTCGTTTTCACTCAAGGCATAAAAGTTGAGGAGTACCTCCACTCTTTGTGTCAAGTTTTCAAGACAGTTTTCAGATTAACAACATTCTGAAGAAAAACTGGAAGATTCAACATCCTGACCCAGTATTACAGAAGCTTTTTCCTACACCACCCATGTGGCATACAGAAGGGGCTCTAACTTGAGAGAAATGTTAGTATGAGCCGAGAGATCACAGAAATAAAAACAAACCTTTTTGTGTGCAAGAAAGAAGGGGACATATCCATGTCTCTCATGTGGGCATTGTGATAACGTATTGAAGGGGAGGGCTGTTTCCCATCCTCACACTGGCCAGAAGATTTTACTGCAGGACCTTTCCACCTGCTTGACAGATGGGGTCATGTATATGATCAAATGCCCTTGAGGTCAACTATATGTGGGCCAAACGACTAGGCCAGTAGAAGAAAGATGGACGGAACATAAGTACAATGTGAGATATAAAAACACAAAATTTCTGTTGGCTAGACACTTTAATAAACATAATCATACAATTGCCTAGATGCAGTTCATGGTATTGGAAGTAGTCCAGTGCCCCCAAATAGGGGGTGATTTCAATTTATGACTGTTACAAAGGGAAAAGTATTGGATACATCGACTGGATACTGGGGGCCTCATTACACGGATGGCGGTAAGGGATTAGCGGTACCGGTAAGGGTACTGGTACCGGTAAGGGTACCGGTACCGGTAATCCCTTACCGCCTTACTACGAGGTCCCTTTGCGGGTGCCTACCGTAACGGCTGGTTTTACCAGCCGTTAAGGACGGGACCCGCAAAGGGACCTTGGAGGTAATTACGGTACCGCAATTTGCGGTACCGTAATTACTGCCTTCCCCATTCCCATTGAGCCCTATAGGGGCAAAAATGCGAATGGGGAAATGCCATGGTGAATGGGGAATTACCGCCCCGCACACCTTGGAATGGGGTGGTAATTCTGCCATTCACCATGGCGGACTCTGTAAAATACCGGCGGCAACCATGGTGCTAATAGCGCCATGGTTACCGCCTTCCGTGTAATGAGGCCCTGTATATCCTAAAGGAATTAACAAAGTGGTTAGCCTGATTTTTTTTCTGTAGGATACATATTATACATCGTCTCTGGAGTTTTTAGGGTTTAATAGAAACCTTCTGCATTTAACAGTCCATTTAGTGGTCACCCTTGAGATAGACATAAGGGGCTTAGGAGCTCATTGTCTATTCTCCTAGTGGTCCCTACACTTGCAATATAGTAAAATAATGTATTGAATGCTTTAGAACTGAAGGATCATTCAGTATAGGAGGATGAGGAGTGCACCCATGGGTGCATAATACTCTGGGGAAGGAATTGTTTGTACAAATACATATGACAATGTTTTTCAATATAATATCTTAGACATTTCACTGTTTAAGAATGAAATGTACAATAACATTAGCCTGTGTTCTGGAGATACAATTTTGAGGGCAAAATACATATTGTAATGATTGATGGTCAACCAAGAGGGATCTATATGACGTTTATCTCTAGTGATAGCCCCTTAACCTTAAAATGGAAATTTCCACAATTTGTGTTTCAGCACAGCTTTGTGTGTACACTTCTCATGTACTCCCATCTCCAGAGATTCTATTGGCCAAGGACATGATACCAGTAGATTGAACATACAGGCTGGAACCCCGCTTTTCAGTTTTCATGTAAATAAATAGGCTTAGCTGTGCAGAATAACATTAACTTTTTGTTTCTTTAAAAGAAAACTCAGATCTGACCTGGCTTGTAGATTTGGGCATATATCCTTCATATGAGAATCCTGTTCTTTGAGGCAGTAGACACACTACATTGCGAGATCTGAGGGTGCAATCTATACTATATCGCCTTTACCTAGTTTAGACTATGTTTCCCATAGTTCTCGTTGGGATCCTCCGAAACCGCGGCTGCATAGTCATGCCTGTTTTTCTGCAGCTGCAGTTGCCATGGTTCCTTAGATACAAACCAGGCTTCAGTGGCATTCTGGCTACCCGTACGGGCTGCTATTAATCCACGCTTCGGCTAACCCGCTTCAAACCGAACACTTAACACATCTTCCTACGACTTCGCACATGAACACTTAGGTGAGGCCATACTTTAGAATCCATCCAGGTCTGCATAGCGCGTGCGTTTAGGCACGAGCAACTGGACCATGTCCTCATTACATGTCAGCACTAAGACGTGCAGGGATATTAACTAGACTGCTGTATTCACTCATAGGTACATGGACATGATGCTGAAGTACTGCTGAGGACTACTTGCAGCCAAGTCTGACTGAACCTTTGGAACACTGTTGATTTTACATTTCACGCATTAAGAAGTGTTAGGTAAGAGGTATCCTAGCTTGTGACTGATTAGGGCGCTATAGCTATATCCCAACACTTTCACCAGAGTATTCACTATGTATTTTTACAACACCATTCAGGCAGAGCCTGTCCTCTGATGAGGTGCATATGGTACTACCTACAAATACAAGGCCAGATAGGGAATCTTGCACCAGGCTCAGTGGCTTCATTTCATTATTTATTTTTAACTTTCTTTGACCCCTATTTCCTCTGAATACTTGGTATTAAAGGGAGTATCACTTCACATATATGGGGCTCCTTAAGAGGGGGTATTTTTGCTTTATTTCTTTAGTTGAGCCTTTAAATCCTTCTCATATCAACTTTGGTTCACCATGGTATCAAATTAGCACTCCGTAAACTTTCGATACTGTGATTATGGATATCAGGGACCACTCTTGGGTTGTCTTTTAATACACAAGTGCATTGGGATCTATTATGGATCAGATATAATCTCACACAATCATTTTTAAACTTAAGTGTTTTATGCATTTCTCTTTTCTCTATCGGAATATCAGTTGTTTCGCTTATCAAATCCTTATAGTTATTTCCTTTTTATAGTGTCAATTGCTCTTGAAGAAGGGGAACAGAATCCCCGAAATGTGTTGCGGGCAAACTTTGTATGCTGGCCTCCTCGAGGAATTATTTTTGAATAAAAAACTTTTTGAAGATTTCAATATTGAAATTATATAATTCATGATCTCTTAATTGAATGTACAGCATGATACTTGAAAGTGTTGACTGTTGTCAGTATCTGGGTGTACAGGGGATGGGAGGGTCTATAGATTGGACTCTTATCTTTTCAGTTAGTTATTAAGACCCTGTGTCAGGGTCAGTATTCCTACCCTGCACCCTAAATTGAATTTAAAACTGTTCGATACTACGTTGTAAATACATGGCTCTATGATAAGGGGGTGTGCACCTACAATTTGCTTGACAAATCAATGAGAAAAGTCAGGAATAATTCAAAGCCTGCATCCACCATTTTTGTAGGCCACACACATGGAAAAAGTCAAGCTATACAAAACCCAGTTAAATTACGTTGCATTGCATTACATTTTGATTTTACTTCAATTTCCTGCTCCAAATTAACAATTCTCATATGTCAATACTTAAATTTCATCTCTCATCAAATAATCAACTGAACAGATCATTTGAACATAATTTGTAATGTACATGAGTTGGTTAATGCACCTCCTGCAACAAACTCTATGCAGCAATGTGCGAGTCACAAGTATGGATCTTGAATCGACCAGAGAATCGTGTAATCCTTCTGAGGCCTAGACAGTGAGGACATTGAGTTGACACCTGGCTCCCCCGGCCCCCTGTCTGGGAAGGGACAGGCAAGCAGCAAATGCAGCTGCTAGTGGCTTAGGTCCTAGGGGTGCTATTCCCAACAGTCCCCCAGCAGGCAGCAGGCAAAAGTGGGAGCAGAAGCTGCACCCACATGTCCTGGATGGTGGTAGAGAGTGGAGAAAAACGGAAGCATTGTGCGGAGAGGTAGTGCGCCTCAGGGATAGGCAAGCAGCCCTCATTCCTAAAATGAACGTCTTCTTCTCTACCACCCGATGCGGGCACTGTGTAGGAGGAGATCCCCCATGCCCACTGCCGACAGGCTGAGGAATAACATCAGACCGGCATGCTCAGTGCCCAGTGAAGGCCCAGGCAAGGCCCCCACCAGCCAAACACTGTAGTCCTCAATGTATTGAAGTTTTCTCTTCGGAGGCTGCCAAGGCTCACAAGCCAAGGCTCACAAGCCACGGCGCCTCGAGCAACGATCAAGCTAAAGAGCAATCCATGTGAAGTGCACTCGATAAATCAAGCATGTTATTATTATACCTGGAGAAACACTCATTATACATGAAGAAACACTTGTGTACAGGCGCGTTATAAATGCCATATGATATCATATCAAACACTCTAGTCTATTACACCATGCTGAGTGAGGCTTCTTATGCTGAGTGAGGCTTCCTATGCATTTCACATGCCCCAGAATCACTTCTACGTGGTCCCAATGTTGGCAGCTAAAGTTTAGTTTAGTTTATTTGCTTATATAGTGCACCTAACCCGAAGCTATCTGGCCGCTTTTGCTTATATATACAACAGAGTATCGATATAAGTAAATAAGATTCATTTAGGAAGTCCCTGTATCACATACACTTGTGAAAAAGTGAAGCCCAGCTGTGAGTCCAGCTTTCCTGGTTGCACAGTGTTGAAATGTGCACATTTCACACTACAAATGTTCTTATTGTATCTTTAGTTGTCTTCGGTAAAGGACGAATGTTTGGCAAGGTCTGGCTTGTTATCACACCACATTCTGTAATGGGTATACAGTATTGGTAGTTTTATTTTATCAGTATAACACACACCAAATAATTTGTGCCAGCATGCAATCTGCTGGGTCCTAAAAGCAATGCCTCTCACCTCATCTCACATTAGCCAGCGTGGGATGTCTGATATGTTTATCCAAATAACATCACCTGCTCTTGGTCATTTCGTCAGACATTAATGTCTCTTAATGATATTGAAAATGTGAATACAAATTTCATTCCCACAAAAACTAAACATATGACAAGTTACTTTAACTTGGTGGTTTCTTGTTTTCGAAATAGATTTTACTTATTAACTTAGTCTACTTCATGGTGCCTAGAAACACGTGTGTACAGGCGCCTTATAAATACCATATCATATCATGTCATACCTCTTAAGCGACGTTTAAATCCCATAGTTTAAAGCCAAAAAACAAAAAAAACAAGGTCTTTAAAGTTTTCTTTCTTCATTTGCTCCATTTGAGGTAAAGGTGTGTGACAACAGCTGGGAATGTAATACTAGTATGTAAATGCTCTTTCATTGTACAACTGATGGCTGTGCTTTTGTCTGATCACCGCTGAACATAATTACTCTACCCTGAGACCAGAGCAGACAAAGAAAAGGTCAAGGAGTATTAGAGCCGATTCACAGCCCATGTAGAATCGATGGTGCATAGGTGGCCATCTACAATGGGTGATCTGCCCCCTCCCTAGATTTTCACAGCTGGAGCGGTTGAAAACCTCTCACACGCCAGAGTCTGCGCCTCCGAGAAAGAGGCCAGCTCTTGTCTGCTACAGAGCACTCTAACCAGAGAACACCAGGAGAATCCTTTGCTCCACAGCTTTCACCAGAGAGCAGGTAAGATGAGGATGGGGAGAAAGGATAGCTCAGAGGCAACGTGTCTGTCTTGGAAGCAAGAAAACTCAGTGCAACACAGGTTCAAATCCCGATCCCACGCTTAGTAACCACTCACTGGTATTAAGCGCATTATAAATGAACAATAGATGAAAAAAATGAGGGAAGAGTCAGTAAACCTGCCCCAAACCTTCTGGGGGCAGAGTCGAGAGAAAAAGAGGGGGAAGCTAAGCTCTCCAGTCTCATCCGCCCCCACCATCAGTGAGTAACCTAGAGAAAAAGAGAGGTCAGCTATTTTCAGCTAACCTGACTTAATGAGAAACCAACTCAGAGCTCCACAGCCCTCCACAGCCCTCCCTCTGGTTACATCAAACAAATATAATAACCCACTGCTCCATGCCTCCATAGACACTGCTCATGCTCCACAGCCTGTTCTGAGGGAGAAGTAATATGTGGCTCTTTACTGCACCACAGCTGTTCCAGGCAATAGGAGAGATGTGTGTGTGTGTGCACAGCTTCACAGCCCACTGATCAAAGAGTGAAAACAGAGAAATCAGGCACCCCATTGCTTCACATCCATCTGATCAGAAAGTGAAATTAAAGAGAGAGGATCACAGCCCTCTGATCATAGTGTAGCAGTAGATAGAGAGGAGTGTGAGTGCACCTCTCCTCTGATCAGAGCAGCACTAGATAAAGAGGAGTGTGAGTGCACCTCTCCTCTGATCATAGAGTAGCAGTAGATAGAGAGGAGTGTGAGTGCACCTCTCCTCTGATCAGAGAGTAGTATTAGATAGAGAGGAGTGTGAGTGCACCTCTCCTCTGATCATAGAGTAGCAGTAGATAAAGAGGAGTGTGAGTGCACCTCTCCTCTGATCATAGAGTAGCACTAGATAGAGAGGAGTGTGAGTGCACCTCTCCTCTGATCAGAGAGTAGTAGTAGATAGAGAGGAGTGTGAGTGCACCTCTCCTCTGATCATAGAGTAGCAGTAGATAAAGAGGAGTGTGAGTGCACCTCTCCTCTGATCATAGAGTAGCACTAGATAGATAGGGGTGTGAGTGCACCTCTCCTCTGATCAGAGAGTAGTAGTAGATAGAGAGGAGTGTGATTGCACCTCTCCTCTGAACAGAGCAGCACCAGATAGACTAGATGCTTTGAGTCAGGTTAAAGATGGTGGGCTGGCAGTGTTCAGTAAAGTGCTGCAGTCCTACAGCCGGCAATGGCTCATTGTTTGAAGAAGCTTGGGACAGGCAGGTAACGTTGAGGCGCTGTAGCTCGAAAGCTCAACAGGGTCTTGATGTGAAAGAAAGTGGAGATGCAGTTAAGCAGTGAGCTGTTCGACTGCATCCAACAATGCATTGTGGTTTGACAAGCAACAGCAGCTTCTGGTTAGAAGCTTGGAACAGGCAGCAATATTAGGGTCACCATAGCTTGAAGAGGTTCAAAGTTTGAGAATGCTCTGTTGGTCTTTTGCAGTGGCTCAAAGGCATTCAGAATGCATGCAGCATCCCAAAGAGGCCCAAAATGTCAGAGCGAGCCAACCTCATTCGGCTCCATGGGTGCTGCAGGTCCCCGGGGCTCACCGGGTCCCTGAAGAATGGCGAGTCTGTCTTCTGTTTTTTTTTGTGTCAGTGAGGTTGCCAGGGACACTGGCAGGACGGCCGCTTCAGCAGGCAGAGCCCTTGATACCAGTATCCAGCAGCAGTCAGGCTTTCTTTCGGCATGTCATCTCAATGGTTCCCCAGAGATGGTTGGGGGTAAGGGGGTTGCATCCTCATTGAATGTCCTCTGTCTTTGTCTCCACCAAATGAATGGGCCTTTGGGGGGCTTTTTACTCCAACAAAGTTCAAGTGAAAGATTCTTCAAGTAAGTCTAAGGTTTTCTTAAGGGGGTTCTTCAAGAGGATGCAAGAAAATGATTCCAGTAAGGGGGGTTCTCACCCCCTTGAGGTCCTTTGCCACATTCCAAGCCTTCTGTAAAGGGCACAACCTTGCTGCTATAACAAGGGTTATTCCTTGTGATATAAACTCCTTTGTCTGCAGAACAATATGAGGTCTCTCAGGAAAGAAGTGGGAGCCTGGCACGTCCAAGATGACTGGCGCCTTCTCCCATGTGCTGGCCCTCTCGTAGCTACACTATCCTTACCACTGCCCCGGACCCCGGTCAGAAGAACTCCAGTGATCAGCTCCCCGGTGTGGCTTCCCTGTTATGTTACAGCGACTCCTTTAGAGCCTCCGGCCCCCACTGCACTCCTAGAAGAAGCCTGTCACATTCTACAGTTTCCCAGCAGAATACAACGGGCTTCCTGGGCAAGCCACCATCTGCCGTGGTTGGAACACACATGGCTCTCAGCTGCAGATCACAGCTGTAATCGAGTGGATAATAAAAATGATATCAGATTGGGCCTTGGCACTGTTAACTGTACTTCCCCCTTTGCTAATTTGTGAAGTTAAAGGAAGAACTGGCCGATGGCAATGAGGAAAAGCAGGTAAAGATTGCTGGAACCATGGGGGGCCGGCACTTTTGCACGCGCATCATTGCTGTAGGAATGCATTGTGCTTCCAGCAGTTGTTTTAGGAAGGCACATGTTACTCTGTGGCTGCCAAATTCGCATTGCAGCTGCTGGCGTCTCACCAGACAGGGCACAGCTGAGTAATTGTATGCACTATACTTTCCAGCATGGAGCAAGCCCCTCTCCCCCTAGCCCCCCAAGTGGGGCTGGTTTAGCAGAGCCCACTTTCTGAAAGAGAAAACGCCGTTGCTTCTCAGAGCAATCAGTTAAAAATGCTGAGGATTGCATAAGCTCACAGATGCATTCTGGCACACATTCTCCTCGTTGTATTAGGAGATCAGAGAGCATCAGAAGAGACAAAATGGCGCCCCTAGCCTTGCATCATTAGATCAGAGAGCAGACAGAGAGAAAGAAGAGGGTTTCCCGCCCTGGCATTAATTCCAAAGTCCAGAAGGCTGCACCAGGTGCAGGGCAGAGAGAAAGAAGTATTCTAAACCCTGTTTCCTAAGGCCAGGGAGCAACAGGACAGTAGATACAAGCAGTGGAGTCGATGGAGGGGGGCGGGGCCCTCTTCTGAAATCCTGGGTCCCCCCCTTGTGCCCGCCCTACCGCAGCTGGGCTACTTTCTCTGCACTGTCTGCAGTGCTGTGTGCACCAGCACAGCACACACACAGGGCCACAATCAATGCTGCCACACAACAAGGAAGAGCTGTTAAGTCACCCTGTATCCAAGAGCAGCCCCTCCAATCAGAATGTAGCGCATGAAAGTGCTAATGAAGGGTCATTAGTGACTTAATGGTTTAGTGCCTACATTCCGATGGGTGGGAAGGTGCACAATAGTGGTGTGCTAGATGGTGTGCACAAAAGATTCTCTGCAGAGGTGCTTCTGACGTCACACATTGACCTTTTATAGGTGCCCCCTCCGTAATTTTGTCTGTGGCCCGCCCTCCTAAAAGTGATTCCTGGCGATGCCAGTGGATAGAAGCAAGAGAAAAGATAGAAGATCTGGCTTTGTGGTGTTTAAATGATCAGCGAGCAACACCACACGAGAAAGAAACTAGGCCGGACCCCGCTTCATGAGATCAGAGAACAGCAACAGAGGAGGGTGTAAGATCAGAGAAGACTTGGAGATGCAGAACTATAAGATCAGAGAGGAGCAAGAAAAAGCATAGTAGGCTCTACCCTGAGAGTAGCAGCGTAAGAACAGAATGCGGGGCCAAAAGAGCAGGGACGGGAAAAGACTGAAAAGCTCCATCCGTCTTGAGAGCAAAAAAATGTCAAGGGCAAGCTCAGCCCTACTTCTGTTATTCCGAGAGCAACAGCAAAGAGTAGCACGAGGTGCCTTGAGAGCAGCAGAAGAGTGAGTGTGCGTAGACTCAACCTTGAGGGTAGAAGAATGAAGAGGAGAGAGAGGGGGGGAGAGGAGAAAGAGGAGAGAGAGGGGGGGAGAGGAGAGAGAGGAGAGAGAGGGGGAGAGAGGGAGAGAGAGAGACAGAGAGGTGGAGAGAGAGAGAGGAGAGGGAGAAAGAGGAGAGCGAGAGAGAGGAGAGAGGGGAATGAGAGAGAGAGAGAGAGAGAGGAGAGAGAGGAGAGAGAGACAGAGAGAGGGGAGATTGAGAGGAGAGAGAGGAGAGAGAGAGAAGAGGGAGAGAGAGAGAGAGAGAGAGAGAAGAGAGAGAGGGAGAGAGAGATGGAGAGAGATAGAGAGGAGAGGTGGTAGGAGGAGAGAGAGAGGGGAGAGGAGAGAGAGAGAGAGAGAGAGAGGATAGAGAGAGAGAAGAGAGAGAGAGAGGAAAGAGAGAGAGAGAGAGGGGAGAGAAAGAGGAGAGAGAGAGAGAGAGAGAGAGAGAGGGGAGAGAGAGAGGGGAATGAGAGAGAGAGAGGAGAGAGAGACAGAGAGAGGGGAGATAGAGAGGAGAGAGAGAGGAGAGAGAGAGAGAGGAGGGAGAGAGAGAGAGAGAGAGAGAGAGAAGAGAGAGAAGAGAGAGAGGGAGAGAGAGAGAGAGAGAGAGAGAGAGAGAGAGAGAGAGAGAGAGAGAGAGAGAGGAAAGAGAGAGAGAGAGAGTGGGGGCAGAAAGAGAGAGAGGAGAGAGAGAGGGAGAGAGAGAGAGAGAGAGAGAGAGAGAGAAAGAGAGAGAGAAAGCATAGTATACACATCCTTGAGAGCAGCAGCTGAGGGCAGAGGGCACATGAACCTGGGAGCTCAGAGACACGCATGCTTGCACTTGTGTCAACAGACCACAGGTTGATAGCGAATTGTAGACTCAGCCCTGAGGGAAGAGTTTGCCCAGAGATAGAGCAAGAGAGAGAGAGAGAGAGCATGCGAGGGAGATGGGGGATATCATTCCCATCCTTGAGAGCATCAGCTACAGAGGGAGGGCAAGCTCGGTATTGAGAGGACCAGCTGGACAGAGATGGGTATTGCTGGGGCTTGCTTCATAAGATCAGATAGCGGGCACACTTAAAAGCACTCGAGAGCACACCCATGATGTGGGCGATTCTGGATGACTAGGGCTATAGTAATGCAGTCATAGGGCTTGTATTTTGTGAATGAGCAACATTGTTTTCAACTATAAATTTTAGGCACCTACAATTGTTTATGTGTATGCATGTTTTTAATTTATTGTATTGATACAGGAATTGGACAACTTGTATAGAGGAAATAGAAAAATTGAGTGGGTGGCTAATTATGCGGAATTGCCCTGATCCTTTATGTGTTTGACATCTATTGATGCCCGGGGAGATCAGGGAAGAGCTGGGTGCCCCTTTTTGAGTATCCTTGAGAGCACACAAGTAAAAAGCATCCCGAGCCCGGTTTCATATTATCAGAGAGCAGCAAAGAGTTAACACGACACAGTGAGAGCAGATGGGAGAGCACGTGCTCAGTTTTGAGAGGGTACACAACACAGAGAATAGCATTCCTGGGCTTGGTTCATAAGATCAAAGAACATGAAGACATTGATAATCTCACTCCACCTTGAGGGCATACAGCCAAATGGTATGTGGAGCCTTTCCTGATAAGATCAGAGAGCAGGGCTCTGAGTCTTGAGGGTAGCAGCTCAACAGGGGGCCCATTCTGCCTTGAGAGCAGCACGAGGAGAGAGGAAAGCAGGCATGTAACTGCCTCACAAGACCAGAGGACATGAAGATAGTGAAAAGCAGCTGCATGAGGCAGGAGAGTAGACGAGTGAAGGGAATGCATAGCCTTGTTTGAGAGAGAGAGCGAGAGAGAGAGAGAGGAAAGAGAGAGAAGCACACTCAATGTTGTATGTATGCATGTTTTCAAGCACTTATAAGTAAGTAAGTAAGCTTTCTGTAACAGTGCCGCGATGCCTGAGGGCTGTTGTGTGCTTAATAAATGCAAATAAATAAAATAAATAATGTTGAGAGCAGACTTGTGGTAGAAAGTACAAAATTCATGCTCAGTATATTGAGGTGATCAGCAGGCTTGCAGCATGATACCAGAGACCAGGACACGATTGTGAAGCAGACTCCTCATCGAGAGCATAAAAGAAAAGCGCACCCGCAACCATGCGTCATATGCTAGGACACAAGCAAGTAGGGAAAAGCACACTGCACTTTGAGAGTGGCAGCAGTGATTGAAGTGAGTGGGAACGGTCGGCAGCGGTGTCCCACTACTTTTATTTTTTTCTGTTTACCATTCCTCTACTTTTTGCAAGCATATTCACCATTCTATATAGAGGATTTGTCCATTCATGTCCCTGTGCAAGTGTAAAGTTGTAATAGGAGCCTTGGTTACTAGTCACTTAGACTATTGCAATGCCCCGGCTGCAACACCTTGTCACAGGTTACACTACGCCTCCGCCTTCCCTCTCCCCTGATGGGACCACAGTTCCACTACGTTTTCCAGTACACTTCAAGCACTGAGTAGCGGCATTAGAGAGTAAGGGCACACCCTGCGTGGAGAGCAGATTGAGGAGAGAGGCAAGCATGCTTCAGCTAACCTAAGAAGAGCAGAGACCATGGGGACGAGGAAAGGAAGATGAGTGAGCAGCAAGAGGGAGGCAATGGGAGGAGGCAAGAGAGTGCACCCTCAGCACTCAGAGGACCAGCAGGACCGGGAAGCAGGTTTCATCAGGGATCAGCAAGCGAGTGAAGCACTTAAGTGCAGAAGGGCACGCTCATCCTTGCTTTGCAAGATCCGGGGGGTATCAAGCGTGAATGCACACTCCACCCTGAGAGAAGAAGAGAGAGAGAGGTGGAGAGAGAGCGCGGAGCACTCTCGTCCTTGTTTTATACAGTCAGAGAGTTGCAAGCCAAACCAGCACACACACCACTTCGAGAGCCAGGCTCCGACTGCCCCATAGCGCAACGCGTGAATTGCTGACTTGTGGCAGCACTCTGGGCCCATTTTTAGGTTTTGTTTGTTTTTGTTTTTTGTTTTTGTGTGCCATGATAATGACTTAGTATGCTGGGCAGCTGGTTGCTTTAAGAAATCTTTCCAGACCAATGCACTCTATCATAAATTTCCTGTAACTTTAACAAAATAAATATGTCTCCCAGATACTTCTGAATCCATTTGTTGTGAGTGGGAGATAGAGAAGGAGAACGGGAGAATGCACTCTCAGCCTTCCTTTATAATATCAGACAGCAGCAGCAGGAGAGAGAAGAGCATGCTGAGCATTTAGCCGGAGAGAAAAGAGTGCGCTCAGAGCTGCCGCTTAAGATCAGAGCGTTGCATGTGGTGCAGAGGCGCGCCCCGGCTTACTTCATGCGAGCAGAGAGCTGAAGAGCAGCAAGCAGCCTTGTCACCTACAATCAAAGAGGACTAGCCGAGAGGACCAGCAGAAATGGCGATCAGACACTAGGCCAGTGGCAGATCCATGAACAGAAAGAACCAGCAGGAAAGAAGATCTGATTCCTGGCTAGTTACAGGTCCATGAACAGAGAGAACCAGCGGGAAAGGAGATCAGACTCTTGGCTAGCTGCAGATCCATGAACAGAAAGAACCAGCAGGAAAGGAGATCTGATTCCTGGCTAGTTACAGGTCCATGAACAGAGAGAACCAGCGGGAAAGGATATCAGACTCTTGGCTAGTTGCAGATCCATGAACAGAGAGAACCATCAGGAAAGGAGATCAGACTCTCGGCTAGTCACAAATCCATGAACAGAGAGAACCATCAGGAAAGGAGATCAGATTCTCGGCTAGTCACAAATCCATGAACAGAGAGAACCAGCGGGAAAGGAGATAAGACTCTTGGCTAGTTGCAAATCCATGAACAGAGAGAACCATCAGGAAAGGAGATCAGACTCTCGGCTAGTCACAAATCCATGAACAGAGAGAACCAGCAGGAGACACGGAGGGGCCTGACACATGGGAAGACTTCAGGAAAAAGATCCAGAGGGAACATAGGGTTCAAGGTGCCGTGTGAAAGCGTTCGATTGATAAACCTATTTTTATTGAATGTCTTCAAAAAGTGATTGATTTGCAGGTCCATTTCATTCTGTGCTTTAAAGATGATCTTTCCACTCAAACCCTCACCAAACACTCTGCCGTCTCCTTCCAAACCATCACCCCTCTGCGTTTTAAAAAACTTTTAATCAGTATGTCTTTTGGTTGACCTTACTCAGAAGATACTGTTGTACAGTACCATTTTTCACAACCTCTTTTCACATGTACGGCGAGACTGGCCTCTCTATGGTGTTTGTTATGGTGGAAGAAGGAATTGGTGGCCTTCACAGGGTCACCGGCATTCACTCCAGAAGCAAAAATATTGATGGCAAAAATACTTTATATTTTCCAACTGATCCTGTTTGCCGTAGGTAGGGCTTCGCCCCCACACAGCAAAAAAAGCCTCTACATTGAGATTCTCTGGCCAAGAATTTCCACTCCACCAGCCTCCACCTAAGAAATGGAAGAGGGGCTATGTACAGAGCCCTGCGTTCCATCTCATCGGTGGCCAATTTTCCATTCCAAAGTGTCCATGAGCAACACAGGATACACTGTACAGATTGGCATCTGTAAGGGCATGAACGTCCTGTCTGTTTTCACTTTTTTTTAGATAAAATGATGCAGGCAATTCAGTTACTGAAAGGGAGGTCTGCTAACTAAACCCCTTTCATAAATGGTACATGCGAACATTATAGTGCACACGTCTGCCTTTGCTGAGGCAGGCTCCTGGCGCCCACAGCACTAGCCCTGCAGTGGGATAGGCAGGTTCAAAGGTCACATGTGCATTCATGACTGCTGCTGGAACACAAAGTTCCTGCAGTCAGTGGTGGCTTTTTAATGTTCTGTACCTCTGTTACGAAATGTAATAATTGCATGCCTTAGTTAGTCTGGTGGCACAGAAATCTCTGAATATAAGCCATGCCTGGTAATGGCATGCTGAATACAAAGAGGACAGAAACTTACAGTCACAACAACATGATCTCACACTAGTGTCATCTGTGTGGGCAGGGACCAGCTATGGCATTAGTGGTGTGCGTGAGTGGCTGGTCTTACTGCCCCTACAGCTGCAATGGAGCAAATGGCCAGAAAGCTGCTTTCTTTGAACCACCAGATAAAGAGTAATACCTTCTTCCAGCGCACTGGCACTCTCACCAGGAGGTCTATCATGCTCACAAAAAGTGCTGCCCAGTGGAGTACCTTAGAAGTCTCTTAGAAGTCAACAGGCAACGGAAAGGGGCAGATTGGGCTGATAGGGGTTGATTTCTATTAGGGCTCTTTACTACTTCCTGCCCCCACCCCCTGCTTTTGATTCAGGCAAGGCACTCAGAGTGATGTCAGAATGTGAAAAGAGAAAAATAATATGAGGCCGGGAAACCCAAAGGAAACACACCAAACACTGGTTACAAAGGAACATACAAAGTACTTTATTTTAAGGTCAAGCAACGACAAAGTCAATGACAGATCGGATAGCTATCGGCCCTCAGTACAACACAACGAACTTCAACGGGGTTCAATGTATTCAGTGAGAGAGTGTACATTGGGACATTCAGGCTTTTATACATTTCTCCAGCCTGTTGTCCAACCCCTTCGCGGGTTAACCATTCCATGAATGTATTACTGGTCTAGGGTCTCTGCCAGGTCGACTTTAATATATTCGTCAGTATGTGCATAGATCAGTTCCGTTGATACAGGTAATACATTTACACACAGGTCAACAGAAGGACAAGGTCTCAGTTCACGACCCTAACAAGTGGCTTGTAGGAAAGTCATACATTAGCTGTACGGAGGTCAAGACGACCTAGATTCTATTCGGAATGGCATCGTCCAGCATTTTGATGTACAGGGTGACTTTTACACAGCAAGAGAACCTAAAATGGCGGTTTGATTCAAGATGGCGGCTTACATCAATTTCTAAGGTCAAGACCTTGCCGTAGAGAGTTATTCGCATACAGTTGTAAGCAACTTAGCGTAGGTCAATATACATACAATCGTTACAATAGGAGGCATAATTTAATATCCAGTTTGACAAACCCTCCTTTTGGCCTATGCCAAGTGCTAAGACTACTTCTGATCTCCTTGCAAGTAACTCCATACATCATCGTCCATACACCCTGAATCGCTGTCAGAGATATCTATGGCCATCAGGTCGTTCACTATGATCTCTTTTAACAGATACTCCTTGGAAGTTTTATGCGGGGCATATACTTTATGTCCCATCGTACCTATCGCCTGAGCACAACATCCCCATATCATCGAACATAAACTAGGCAGACATTGGATACAACAACAAAGGAATAACAGAACTCCCAAAATGATCAGCAAAACTGAAAGTACCTTCCAACCCCAAGATCGCAAGAAATCCCAAAACCAAGCACTAAGATTCCAGTTCCCCTCGGGAACATGCACTTCTGAGCTAAGGACGTGCAGATTCTGAATTGCTTTGAAAATGGTTGGGGAGGAGTCTGGTACGAAAACACAGCAAGCGGACCCCACTAATTTACATACTCCACCACGTTCAACCAGAATGACATCTAATGCCATCCGGTTCTGGAGTGCTACTAATCTTATTGCTTTCTGCTCTAATGTCATGTTATAGAGTATATCTGTGGTCCGGTTGATGGTTCTCTCCAGTACTCTCGCTAGTCTCCTGATGTCTTCGGAATTTGCTATCTGCCCCCAAAATGGCACAACTGATTTCGCTATATCTCCCATCACTTGTGCGGGGGTATCACCATTCTCGTCCCGCCGTGGACGATCCTTTGAAACTTCCAAAGTGCTTGCTATGAATACCCCAGGTAACAGGATCCCTAAATAACAGGTTCCCTGCCAATCCCTCGGCAACCATGGAAATGCTACACTACCGCAAACGAAATAGACAGGGTCTCCTACATACATAGGTCTGTTTTCCCCAGTCAAATTTGCAACGTTGGCACAGCCTTTAAAATCTCCCATTGGCCGGGTACCATTCCTTTGTATGCAGAAAGAAACTGAATCGGGGCTGTGGTTAACAGAGTAAGAAGGAAGCACGGCATCCTTATTGCCTATCAGAGCCATTTTAAAGGAAACCAAAGATTGGAAAGGACGAGATAGTCTATCAGAAGGCCTAATTGAAGCAATGTTGAGTTTACTCCTATTTGCGAATGTTGGGTGTCCTGACCCACGTTTGAGCTATCATGCTGCAACATTTGGTGCTGTGGGCTTAGAAAATCCAAGATGGCCAAAAAGCCCACATGTGCGCCAGAATCCAGGAGAACCACGCAGTTTGTGCGCACACCAAAATGGTTGCCTAACTTGCCACCCACCAGTGTAAAGAAAGATCTTTGTTAACAAAATCCACTGTACTGATGTCAAAAAGTTGCTGAAATCGTGGCCCATCGGACCACTTTAAAGATTCAACCCTTTTGTGGGGTTCCACATAACCATTTTACTGTAAGGAGTCCCATCAAAACAATGTTAAGCAAGGATTATTTACTTCCATGTAATATCTCTTGTTTGAAATGCTTGAATTCAAGACTGATCCAAAAAAAATGCATGCAGTACCCGCTTTTGACTGAGGGCGGCGCTAGCGGTCTAAACTCTGACAGGGAAACTGCATGTCAGGAGTTGCAGGAGAGGCCTTTACATCAAAGGCTGGGAGTTAATTAAAATCTTAACCACATGCTGTTCCCAGAAGACAATCTGATTTAATTAACAGGCCAAAGGCTGGGAAACCTCTCACCTCCAGAGATTCACACCAGGAGTTAGAATCTCACATGACCTCTTGATTGATAGAAGGCAGACTGGCTGGGAGCCTCCTGGAGACCACACAATAGGCTCTTGCACTTGAATAGAGTATGTTGATTTTGACTGTTTCCTGTCAACAAAGGCCTGCCTGCCAGAAGACACATGTGATCACTGACCCACCCAAGTCTTGGAGGCGGACTCCAACACTCTGAGAACTGAACTGAAAGCAAAATATATATTTTACAGAAACACTGATAACTCTTTGTAATCAAATGACAGGAATGTATAACTTTGAGAGCCTTCATTTAAAAAATGTACCTTCGATTCAAGCCCAAACTCCAATTTGTGTGATGTTCTGGGGCAAAACCCCGCTATTTATTGAGACCAGCTGCTCTGTGTTTAAGCTAGAGATATGGGAATTTACTGGAGTAGGTATGGACAGCCTGTGTATATGTGTATAACTTTTAATGAAGAACCAAGGTTGCATAACCCACTAAAATCGAAAATATGTTGCCATTTTTTAATGCAAGCCCTCAGGAAGAGCAGATTTGGGACAGAGACTACCTCATGTGATAGGTAATATGTACATGCAATGACAAACCACTATGTATTTGAGAAATGTGTATTTTGATCAAATATAGATTTGTGTGCAATTTGACAGGGGAGTGTCCTTTCTGCAGGCCATATAATGACATCGCTCTGACACTCCACTTCTTTCCCCCAATCAAGAGAGAAAGGAAAGCTTGACCAATGATAAGTTGAAAGAGGGGCTGGCTAGTGATGCTGCACACACACCCACTTTCAAAAGACATAAAAAGAGCCACTGGAAGCTAGAGAGGACATTCAAATCCAGTTGCCGCAACGTGCTCTGCCGGACCATTGTGGAGGGTTTTGACCCATGTGGAATCATTAGACGGGGTAAAGATGGGGATTAAGCTGTCGCTGCCCATCATTTTGCCCCAGAACAAAAATAAATAATTGGAGTGGGTAAAGATGGGGATGCGCTGTCGCCGCCCATCATTTCATCCCAGAATCCAGGAGAGCTGCGCAGTTGTGCGCACACCAAAATGGTTACCTAACTTGCCACCCACCAGTGTAAAGAAAGGTCTTTGTTAACAAAATCCACTGTTACTGATGTCAAAAAGTTGCTGAAATCGTGACTCATTGGACCACTTTAAAGATTCAACCCTTTTTGTGGGGTTCCACATAACCATCTTACTGTAAGGAGCCCCATCAAAACAATGTTAAGCAAGGATTTACTACCATGTAAGAACCATTCCTGTTTAGAATGCATTAATCCAAGAAAATCCCAAAATTGCATGCAGTACCAACAAAATCCTCAAGGGGGCGCTGGCGGTCTAAACTCTGACAGGAGAATTGAGTGCAGTTGCTGACAAAGGGATTTGACTCAGCTGACTTCAAAGGCTGCATTTTAATTAAAAATTAGCCACATGCTGTTCCCAGAGGCCTGAAGCCTGGGAAACCCTATCACCTCAAGAGCTTCACACCAGGAGTTAGAATCTCACATGACCTCTTGATTGATAGAAGGCAGACTGGCTGGGAGCTTCCCAGAGACCACACAAAGGACCCTTTCCTCTGAAAGGAATATGTTAATTTTGTCTGTTAATGTCAACAAAGCCCTGCCTGCCCAGAGGACTGACCCACCCAAGTCTTGGAGGCGGACCTCAACACTCTGAGGACTGAATTGGAAGTAAAATATATATTTTACAAAAACACTGATAACTCTTTGTAATCAAATGACAGAAATGTATAACTTTGACAGCTTTAATTTAAAAAATGTACCTTTAATTCAAGGCCAAACTCGAATTTGTGTGATGTTCTGGGGCAAAACCCCATTGTTTATTAATATTACAGACTCCCTGTTTCAGCTAGACAAACGAAAATGCATTGGTATGTGGGTAGATATGTGAGGAACAGTTGTATAAAATTTAATGAAGATCCAATGTTGTTTAGCACATTAAAAAGTGCTAGAAGTTGCCATTGGTGAATGCAAGCTCCTAGAAACAGCAGATTTGGGACAGAGTATACCTCATGTGATAGGTGACATGGGTATGTAATTTCAAACAACTGTGTAACTCTGAAGTATGTATTTTGATCATATATAGATTTGGGTGCACAGATGATAAGGGAGGTTCTTCAAGAGATCATAAATGGCTGACATCACTCTGACACAACTTAGTTCGCCAATCAGGGGACGAATGAAAGTTTGACCAATTAGAAGCTGAGAGAGAGGTAGGGTCAGTGATGCTAGAACACACCCACATTCTAAACACATAAAAGCAGACAGACAGGACAGATAGAGACTTTCCAAATCCATCTGCAGCGGGACGCTCTGCCGGAAAAATCCATACTTACCTCCATCAACCTCCAGAGAGCCACACTAGAGACTTCAATCTATCCAGAACTAAGAGACCAGACCAGAGAGAAAGCAGTGCTGTACCCAGAGAGACCCAGACCAGAGAGAGACCCGAGCCCAGTCCAAAACCCTGACCAGATCCATGGCGAGGCCCATTTAATTCAAGAATATAGTGTGAGTACCCAGCAGAACTGTGTAGAACCAATCTCTTAGTTTAAATTCATCTAATTCAATCTATTTAACCTAAGTAGAACTGCCTCCTAGCTGTCACCTGTCATTTCTAGTTGCTAGCTGCACTTGTCATTTTGAGCTTTTGAAATTTGCAAACCCAAAAACGACCTCTATTCAATCGCTCATATCTCCGCGACCGTTTGGGCTAGAGACTTGCAGTAACTTTCCTCTGATAGCTTAGAATCGTAGCTTTGAATCGCACCCAGAACCGCATTCCTACCCCTTATAGTTTTACCGCAATCGCGGAACACGCATCCGCGAATTTTGCCACGATTTGCAAATTTCTTCACATGTAAAAACTGCTGCTGCTTGCCTTCCATTTGCCAGAAATTCGTTTAACCTGCTAACTATCCCTGCATCATTGCTAGTGTGAGTCTGGACTAATATTAACTAGATACCACTCACCCTGAACCTCTGAAAGGGAATTAAAAAGCATTTCCAGCATATTTCTCATACATTGCTAACACATATAAAAGCATTTGGGCCTGTGTTTTCAAAACTCCTATCTGTTTTCTGTGGTGTAAGCTTGCTGGGGTGAACTGATTACATTGATTGCATTTTTGAGAACTGCGTGCTTTCCTCCCATTCCCTTGCATTGCATAAAGAGGGGGGAGTGGATTGCCAGAGAAAAGTGATTACATTGTTTGGTTGAAATCATATTGAGTATTTTCTGTACTGCATTCATTGAATATTGCATCCACCTGAGCTTACATAAAGCATCCTCTACCACATTATACTTTTGTTCCTATTTACCAGTGTGCTACCTTATCCATTTCATGTCAACTCATTAGTGATTATAAGAAGTGTGCTAGTGCCAGATTCTCCGTTGTTGATCTTTATCATATCAGATTAAGTGTGCTATTCAATTATTAATTTATTATAAAGCGTGATATAATATATATTGTAAATTATCAAATAAACCTTTTAAACTTGCAAAACAGAACTACTTCTTGGCTCAGTGGGGTCAGGGGGATTCCAAGAGAGGGGTGTTATATAGGGGTAGTCATCCAGAACGCATGAACTGGACCTAAAGATATATCAATAAGGGTTTTCATTCAGTATTATAGACTAGGCGTTGACTTAGCTGTAGTGTTGAATTGAATCCTCTTACACCATACAACATCCAGAAGATACCAGATTCAACACTTAGACTTTAAAACTCCAAAGAACTTGATTCAGAACTCAAAGCAAGGGCCTAAACCCACAAACTGAGAACTCTTCTCAGTAGGCCTCAGCATCCAGCAAACCTAACAGCGGTAGCAGCATCCAGGAGCCGTGCAGATCAGCGCTGGGTCCAGTGAAACCCTGTGCCAGAAAGATCCAGAAGCAGTGCTGTACCCAGAAAAAGCAGAGCAGTATCCAGAACCAGAGGCCAGAGATCCAGAGTGACCCAGACCGCTGTTAGCAGAACCAGAGAGCTGACCCAGATCACTGTGAAGTGCCGAGACCAGAACCGGAGTCCAGTCCAAAACCTGACCAGATCCGTGGGGAGGCCTATTTCAAAATATATTGTGAGTACCTAGCAGAACTGTGCAGAACCAATCCCTTAGTTAAAATAATATAATTCAATCTATTTTAATCTAACCAGAACTGCCTCCTAACTGTCACCTGTCATTTGCAAAGCTGTCACCTGTCATTTTCTAGCTGCAAGCTGTAACCTGTCGCTTTGAACTTTTAAAATTTCAAATCCGAAAAACTACCTTTTTTTAATCGTCCGTATCTCTGGAACCGTTTGTGCTAGGAACTTGGTTTAACTTTCCTCTGAAAGCTTAGAATCTCAGCTTTTCAACAAGCTTAGAACCGACTTGCTAGATGCTTTTGCCTGAACTGCTAAATTTCGTTTGCCTCTTAAGAACCTTCCCTGAATCATTGCTAGAGTGAGCCTGAACTCATATTAACTAGATACCACTCACCCTGAACCTCCTGAAGGGAATTAAAAGCATTTTCAGCATATTTCTCACTGCAATGTCACCATATTCAAAGCATTTTTCCTGTGTTTCAAAACTCCTATCTGTTGTATAAGCTTGCTGAATTGAACTGAATTACATTTGATTGCACTTTTAAGAACTGTGTGCTCTCCCCTTCATTTACTGACATTGCATAAGGGGGGGAGTGGATTGCCAGAGAAAAGTGATTACATTGTTTTGTTTAAATCATATTGAGTATTTTCTGTATTGCATTTTCATTCCACCTTGCATCCATTTGAAACCATAAAAGTATTGTTGCTATCTTATCCATCCTATAACCACTCATCATTGAGTATAAAGAAGTGTGCTAGTGCCAGACTATCCATTATTGATTACTGCTCAGATAAGTGTGATATTCAATTATTAATTTATTATAAAGTGTGATATATATATATATTGTTTAAATTCTCAAATAAACCTTTTAACTTGCAAAACAGAACTACTTCTTGGCTCAGTGGGGTCAGGGGGATTCCAAGAGAGGGGTGTTATATAGGGGTAGTCATCCAGAACTCATGAAGTGGACATAAAGATATATCAATAAGGGTTTCCATTCAGTATCCCAGACTAGGCATTGACTTAGCTGTAGTGCTGGATTGAATCCTCTTACAAAGTGGGGGCTCGAGCCGGACGTTTGGGTTAGATCTATCACTTGTGCAGATTAATACAGTGTGCCAGCTGACCAGATACACATATCCGGTCGGATCACCATGCTGTGTTACGCTGTAAAGCACTCCTCAAAGGAACGCTCTAAGGAAAAGGTCTGTTTTGCAAAAATAAAATACAAACTTCTGTAAGTCAGGAAGGAACTCAAATTCCAGAATGACCTTGGTAGATATGAAAATAGCCAGAGAACACTTCTTACATAAGCTATTTGTGAAAGGTGAGTGGACTCATCAGGACCAAACGGTCTGGTTGCAGGCAATCGCGCCACAGGTCACTGAAACAGGGTCAGATATATGACGAGATCAGGGTCCCCTACATGTGGCCCTGAGTGAACTATATATGGCCCCTAAGGCCAAGGATGAACACCACAAGATTGCCAGGGTCGCGGCATATTTATATTTACATATGGGAGCCATGCAGGACAAATGTGCTGAAGGCCAAGATCTGGCGAGTAGGCAACTGCTGGCACTACAGAAGGCCCAATCGGATCTGGACTCTTCTGAGCAGAGGCTGCTCAGGAGCCAGGAGTCAGAAAATGACAGCAGACGGTACATCACTAAAATAAAGGAGGATATGGATGTGCTGCAACAGGAAAAGGTGGACCAGGATATCAGATTTCTGGCCTTGCAGAAGGAGTACCAAGAAGGTTTGGACTCCCTACTGCAGAGCCAGAAAAAGCTGGAGCAACAGTTAGACTTCAATAGGGCATGTGCTGAGCAGGTAGTCACCCTGCAAAGCCACCTAGATAGGGAGAAGGCAGAGAGCAATAAACTGATTTTGAAAGACCTGGATACCCAGGCAGAGTTTGACCAGGAGCGCCAGAAAACTGGTGCCTTCCAAAGGCAAAGGGACGACCTGGCGGCACAGATGCAGGCTCTTAGTCAGGAAAGGGATACCTTAGGCCAGGAAGTCTGCCACTTAAAAAGGAAAATGGAAGAAAATCACCTGGCCCTCCAGGGACTGGGTGACCTCCAAAAAGAACACCAGAACTTGTTAGAGCACACCAGGAGGGTGGAGGATGCTCTGGCAAGAAAGGAGAAGGCCAATAGGGAGACAGCTCAGAAGGTAACCCTCCTGCAGCAGAGACTGGCCCAGTACTCCAGGACCTATCAGGAGACACAGAGAGAAAATGAGGCTCTCTGTCAGCACAATGATAGGCTCCAACAACAGGTAGCGATGCAGGAGCGACTGATAGAGTCTAGTAAGGCCTTAACTGAGGAACTGAAAGCGCAGGCTCTTGCATTGCAACAGGGAGCAGGGGCGGATAGAGACCAGGTTCGCTGGGAAAGGGAAACTCCTGAGCATAACCTCAGGAGCCCTAGTACCAGAGGCCTTTATCTCTCTCAGTCCCTGGACTCTGCCACCCCCATGTCCCCTGGCGCACATGAGCACCGGGCCACAGGGATGGCAGATTACTATCCAGCCAGAAGCATGGGGCTCATAGGCCAGTACCTCCCAGGAATGGATGGGCGGGGATCCGGGTATGGGCACCCAAGCACAGTGCAATTTAGTGGGGAACCCCAGGAGAATAGGCCCATTAAGGGCATCCTGAAAACTTCTGCCCAGTTAGGTCAGTGGGGGGGTACCCATCAAATCCTGGCAGCAAGGAGGAATCTGAAGACTCCTCTGAACGGCGCAGGACACAGGAAACCAGGTCCCCACATTCTGCCAGCAAATCCCAGGCTCGCAGAATCCGGGAAAACCTGGAAGATCAGACAGGAACCTCTGGGAGCAGTGCCTCTGAGTCAGAGGATGAATGGACCAGGGTTACCCGAACCAAAAAGGCCAATAAGGCAAAAAGGGCCTTGCTTAAGGACCCATTGAAACAGATTAAGGCAATCAGGAGTGTCATCACGCCTTATCATAAGAACGCCAAGTACTCTGTTTGGGAACACTTGGAGCTCTATGAGCAAATGATGGAGACTTTTCATTTGAAGGACAGCCAAAGCTGTATCCAATATGTAAAGTGGACATTCTCCCCAGAGTACTCCAGTTTCTTTGCGGGGCTGGAGGACCAAAATCATTCAAGGTGGTCCACCTATAGGGCGGCCATATTAAAACATTTTTCTGTTCAGAGAAATCCCCAAGAGGCTCGCAAGGCAGCCTACAATTTGCAATGTGGGGAGGATCAGGCCCCACAAGAATTCGTGCAAGAACTGAAACGTGCCTTTGCGCAGACCACCAGAAGGGTGCGCACAGACAGCAGAGAATTTGTCAATACATTTTTCCATGCCTTGCCCAAATATATAATGACCCAGCTCGTGAGAGACTTTCATGAGAAAAGATCTTTAGACTGGGTCATTGAACAGGCTACCCGGATCTATGAGGTGCATAAGCCCATAGAAAATAAAAGCAATACCCAGAAAAATCCCAAAACCAACAGCACCCCTGCTGCTGCCAAGGTGGCAGAGGTAAAGGTCACCCCCGTTTTGGATTTGGAGATGGGGGGGCCTAAAAACCTACCTGCACCTAATAATGCTAGGCCCAGAAGGTCCTCGGGCCAGTCACAGACAGGGAGTGAAAGAGGTAGTCCCATAAATGGGGTCCCTCTCTCTCCTGACTATGTAAGTCCCTGTTACAAGGGAAACAGACCAATCCTGGGTTATGTGTGGACTCCTCCAGCCCAAGGGGGGGGATCCAGCCAAGCACCTAACCCAGGGAACTTCCCTCCCAACTTCCCCCAGGTGGGCAGAAATTCTCCAAATCCTGGGCAGAACTTTTTCCCCAGGTATCCACCCAATTTCCAGCCCCACAATCATCCATCCTTCTTTCCCCAATTCCCTGAGCCCAGGCAACCTAATCCGGGAGAGGGGAGGCCAAGGGTAGAGGGGTACCCAAATCTTCCCAATCCGGGGTATTACCAGCGAAGGGATAGCTACCCTTCCCGGGATCAGCCCAGGGGAGAAAACAGAGCCCCGTATCAGCCTGAGCGGGTTTCCCAGTTAGAACGCCAGGTCCAAAATATGGTACGGGATCTGGGTCACATACTGAGGGCTCAACAGAACCCTCAGATGAGCATGCCACCGCAGAATGCGCCAAACTCTGGACCTGGTGCTCCAGAACAATGATGGGGGCAGCACCCCGATAACACACCGGTTCCCAGGGAGGAGGCACAAGGGGAAGGGGGGTGTAAAGCCTTGGAGGAAGCGTCCTTCCCAACTTGTAAACAGCCCCTGGAAACCCAGGAACCGGAAACAAAATCTCCTGCCCCTGAAAGCCCGCCTCCCAAGGAGCAGAGGGGGGGTAGGAGAAACAAAGGACCCAAACAGACCCAGTTTGTGGAGGAGGTACAGATCTTCCAATTTGAGGGAGAGGGATCCTCAGAGGATCCTGGTGAAAGGACCTTCTCCTTCAGAGATGGGGGGACTCCTCCCAAAGAAAAATGGGTCCCAAGGGATTCCAATCCAGACTGGGGAGATATGGAGACTGAGCTACCGCCGCCCATCATCTCATCCCAGAGCCCACAATACCAAAATCTCCTGGTTCAAACCCATCCTGGTGACTGCCTCCAAAAAGGGGGGGGCGGCCCAGAACCGGAACCAGGGGAACCCACAATGGCTCTGATCTCCAGTTGCCAACTTTTTCTTTCAGATTCCCAAGGCTCTCCACAGAATTCTGCCCAAATCTCTTCTCTCGCCATGTCCAAAACCAGAAAGTTAGCCCACCAGTTGTCCAAAAATGTGCATTATCTGTGCCCCCTTGAGGAGAAGGAGGGAAGATACTATGCCCCGGTACAAGTACAGGGGCAGGGTACAATTTTGGCACTGGTGGACACTGGATCCCAAGCTACCCTTCTGTCCAAAAGGGCCTTTGATGAACTAAATGCAGGAAGGGGGAGGAATTACCGAATTCCCCTCACCTCTCTTCGGGACAACTGCAGAACTTTGACGGGACGGAAATTCCCGTTGAGGGGACTGCAGACTTGGACATTAAAATTGGGCGACACAAGGTGAAACACCCGGTCATAATAGTGACTCCAGAGGGCACCCCTTGTTTACTAGGGAATGACCTCCTGAGAAGGTTGTCACCCCTAATAGATTGCGTAAACAAGGTCCTCTGGACCCAGACTAGCCGACCAATAAAATTAAAACAGAGTGTCAACCATGTTAGTTTAAACGGCACCTGCCACATGGCTGAACAAAAATCTGACCAAGTAGAATTTCACTTCCAGAACAACCAGATTCCAGACGTGACAGTAATAGCAGTAGGACAACAGACTGGTGATGGGGGTCCTCTCTATTTCTGAAAATCAACCTTCCTTCCAGTTTAAAGTGGTACTCCACGCTGGAAGGAAACACTTTGAAATTCTTTACTAATCCACAATCAGAAACTCCCACTCCTATAGTCCAGAAAGATGTGAAATCAGCTCAGAGCCTGGCTGATATTCAGCAAATTGGAGAGCAGTTGTTCATCCCTGTTCAGTTAAATGATGGGAAGGACTCTGTTCTCGCTCGAGTGTGTGTGAACAACGGTAAGAGCTTCATCAGCGAAGCCATGTTCCGCCAACTCCCAAAAGATCCAGCCATTCCCACATTCAAACTGATAGACAAATGGGAAATGGACCTGGAAGCACCCAATTCCAAACATCTCCTGCCAAGCAGGTGTATGCTCAAAATCTCCATTGGCAACAAGAGCATAGTCCATAATTGTTGGGTCGTGCGAGACGTCACTGCCGCCTTTTACTTAGGCAGTGACATTCTCAATCGCTTTGCCATTAGTTTGGACCTAATAAACTTCAAAGCTTGGTCCCGATTAGCGGATAATCCCATGGGCTTTGATGATCCAGAAAAAGCATTTAGGTCAGCTCAATTGCTACCTTATGCAGTTGAAATTCAGATTAAAGAGGAAGTCACCATCCCAGAAAGGACCCGACAATTCTCCCTGGAAGTGAAAGTTAAAAGAGGACAATATTTGCAAAACCCTGATGCTTATATACATCTAAATGCTTCTCTCCAACAGCAAGGGTTGGGGGTAAACCCAACTCCATTAGTCAACATAGAACATGACACCATTCCAATAGAGGTGGATAACAGCGACTTAAAGAGTATTACTCTAGCCGCAGGCACCATTATTGGAATGGCGGTTGATGACCGACATTTTTCCATTGATCTAGGAAATGAACTGTTAGGACCAATCCCCAAGGACTGTTTTGACAGTGACAGTGAGGACAATACAACACCTGACAGGATTTTTACCCGGCATGGGGGGAACTTCCTGGTGTACACTTCCTGCCCCTATGGTAAGGAAGATGTGACTTGTGACTTCAGGAGGGATGAGGTGATTTTCCAGGTCCACGAGGGTTGCCTTTCCCACCTGAAGCCTCCAGTCCAAATCAGCTCTCTGACCAGGGACTTCTCCACCCAGCTGGAGGAGGCCGCTGAGATAGCCAAACCAGAAGTCTTTCCAGGCTTCAGGCAGATGGTGGAAGAGAGAGTCAACCTAGCTGATGCCTGTGTGACTCTGGAACAGAAGCAAAAGTTGAAACAAGTTTTCTTGGATTTCCAAGATCTCTTTGCGGTAGACTCATATGACTGTGGTCGCACCGACATCCACACAACAACAATTCCCACGGACCCTGGAATGACTCCAGTGTTTGTGAAGCAATATCGCTTGCCTCTCGCATCAATGGAGTCCCTTACTGAAATAATTAAGAACCTTGAGTCCCGGGGAATAATCTGTCCAATACACAGCACCTTCAATAATCCGGTGCTGGGAATATTGAAGCCAAACGGCCAGTGGAGACTCTGCGCCGGCCTTATGGAGCTCAACAAACGGGTCCATACTTCCCGATGGCCTCTGCCCTACATTGACCAAGGGCTGGCCCAGATCCAGGGGTCACAGGTATTCACAGCAATAGACCTGACCAATGGATACTGGACCGTGCCTTTCAGTAGGGAGGACCAATACAAACTGGCTTTTACCTTTGGGGGCCAGCAGTACACATGGACCCGGACTCCCTTCGGATACCTCAACTCCGGCAATGAATTCAACATTTTGCTACAGAAGGCCATGCCCGACCTGGGTGCAAGGGGTAACCTGGCTTATGTAGATGATGTCCTCATCAAAAGTTCCTCTGTGGAGGAACACATAGTGGAGATCCGTTATGTTCTGACCCAGTTGAGGGCCGCCGGAGCAAAACTTTCCTTTCAGAAAGCACAGTGGTGTAGAACCCGTGTTAATTTCTTGGGGCATGAGATTACTCCTCAGGGTCTCTGTCCCCAGGACGTGGGGACAGTGGAAGCACTTCAGAAACTGAAAGACCCCACAACTCTGCGGGATCTAAGGAGCCTCCTTGGACTGACTAATTACAGCAGAAAGTTCATTGAGGGCTACGAAGAGATCACCAGACCCCTGATTCATCTCCTGAAGGGGGGGGGGTCAAGTGGGAATGGGGTCCAGAACAAGCCGAGGTGGTAAAACAACTCAAAAGAAGCCTCTCACAAGCGCCTTGCCTAGCTTACCCTGTCAGAAACAAGGAGTTCTTCCTGGAGACGGGGTTCTCTAATATGTGCTTGACGGCAGTATTATACCAAAAGCATGACAAGGTCAATAAAGTAATCTCCAATGCGAGCAAAACTTTATCCTCTGTGGAGGAAAAATTCAACGAGTGTGAGAAGGCACTCCTGGCAACGGTGTGGGCATTGAAGAATTGCCGCCCGTTTATCCAGGGGGAACACATCATAGTGGAGACTCCACACCAGCCTCTGCAATATCTCCAAAGTGATAGAATCTGGGCCGGAAATGTGAGTAATTCCCAAATTACTTCCTGGATTCTGTCAATGCAAGGCTTTCCTGTGGAGGTCAGATATGGCCAAAACAAGAAGAGTCCCCTCGCGCAAGGTCTGGCTGACTTGCATGATTGTGCCAGAGAAAACTATCTTGAGGACGAAAGTCTAAAAATCAAGGACAACACGGAGGCATACCTTAATTCCCCACACAAAGTCTTTGAAGAAGACAAGTGTGAGGGAATGCCCACTGTCTATGTGGATGGATGCTCTTACCATGTTGACAACGACGGGGAGAAAGAACTGGTGGCCGGCGTAGGGAATGCATGGGTGAAGGAGACCCCAGAACCCTCCGCTGGGTACAAAATTGGTCCCCGAAGTAGTCAGGTGGCAGAATTGATGGCTGTGCATCAGGCCATCCTCACTGCTGTACAGCATCAACTCCACAAACTGGTCATAATCACAGATTCGGATTATGTACGGAACGGGTTCGTGGAGCACCTGGTCAACTGGAAAACCAGAGGCATGTTATGCGCTAATAACAAACCCCTGAAACATGGGAAGTTAATCCAAAACATTGATGATCTGGTCACATCGAATGGGATGACCATCTACTGGAAAAAGATCAAGGGTCCTTCCAAAGTAGAGGGACCAGACAAAACTGGAAATGACTTAGCTGATCAGCTGGCCAAAACCGGGGCCATCCAAGGGGATCTAATTGAGATTGAGTCCCTGTTGGGGGAAATCCAGGTCACTGCTATCACTAGGTCCCAGACAAATGCTCACCATGATCTTTCAACTGCCCAATGGCACCAGTGAAGTAATGACAAAGATGTGGGAGATACTGGGGGTCAAGAGAAAGCTACACATTGCTTACAGGCCAGCTTCTTCTGGGGCAGTAGAGAGATATAACCGAACCATTGTGAGCATATTAAAGAAGTTTGTGGCAGATTCTGGGCCAAGTTGGGATATCCGATTACCTCTGGTCCTAATGGCCATCAGATCTACCCGTTCATCTGCAACCAAATTGTCACCATTTGAGTTGATGACTGGACGCAAGATGGTGCTTCCGCAGCATTTGCTCTACAGGACCCAAGAGCAGACACTAATAAATGCCTCCACAACTCACGAGTATGTGGAGAATTTAAGGAAACACCTTCAACATGCTTTTGCTTATGCTCAGCGGAATCTAGAAAGATCAGCTGAGAGTATGAAGACCCACTATGACCTCAAAACTTCCAGGAAGTGATACCAGGTGGGGGACCGGGTCTATTTATACAATTTCCAAAGGAACCAGGCCAAACAGCGAAAATGTTTGCCTACATGGAAGGGACCGTTTGTGATTATAGACAAGATCTCCCCTGTGGCCTACAAGATCTGCATCCCCAAAGGCGGTTTGGCAGAGGGGGAAGACAAGTGGGTCCACATAAACCAGTTGAAGTGTTGCCATCGCAGGGCACTTTGCAGCAACTGGAGGAGTCCTCGGTAATCCCAGAGGGTACCGCTCCAGAGTAATTCAATTCCAACCCTAAAAGATCCTACATATAGCCTATCAAATTCTGTGTTTCTCAAGTTTATGTGTTCCTGTCTCTTAATTTAAAAAAATGTGCATGTTCATATCTGTTAAGTTCTAAAATATATATGCCACCCCACTATATCAATGGTGGGGGAAACATGTCTATGAATAGGTATTGCCGCTCTTCCTTTGTCGTCCTAGGAGAAAGAAAACCTTGAGACTGGCCAGGGAGGACGATCCGGAGACCGGGAGCAGAGACGCAAGGGGCCCGGGGTACCGCCCAATATTCCCATCAGGACCGGCGAGGAGAACCGATCGATCAGTACCGGATGGAGGAAAAGATGCTGAACTGTGCCATTTGCAGAATTGGGAGAAGATTATGCGGACATACCAGTGCGTGGGTCATCACCTTCTGTGCACCCGACTCCCCATCGACTCAAATTCAAAGTGCAGTCGCGTGGGGGGGCTTTGTTGGGTGTCCTGACCCACGTTTGAGCTATCATGCTGCAACATTTGGTGCTGTGGGCTTAGAAAATCCAAGATGGCCAAAAAGCCCACATGTGCGCCAGAATCCAGGAGAACCACGCAGTTTGTGCGCACACCAAAATGGTTGCCTAACTTGCCACCCAGCAGTGTAAAGAAAGATCTTTGTTAACAAAATCCACTGTACTGATGTCAAAAAGTTGCTGAAATCGTGACTCATCGGACCATTTTAAAGATTCAACCCTTTTGTGGGGTTCCACATAACCATTTTACTGTAAGGAGTCCCATCAAAACAATGTTAAGCAAGGATTATTTACTTCCATGTAATATCTCTTGTTTGAAATGCTTGAATTCAAGACTGATCCAAAAAAAATGCATTCAGTACCTGCTTTTGACTGAGGGCGGCGCTAGCGGTCTAAACTCTGACAAGGAAACTGCATGTCAGGAGTTGCAGGAGAGGCCTTTACATCAAAGGCTGGGAGTTAATTAAAATCTTAACCACATGCTGTTCCCAGAAGACAATCTGATTTAATTAACAGGCCAAAGGCTGGGAAACCTCTCACCTCCAGAGATTCACACCAGGAGTTAGAATCTCACATGACCTCTTGATTGATAGAAGGCAGACTGGCTGGGAGCCTCCTGGAGACCACACAATAGGCTCTTGCACTAGAACAGAGTATGTTGATTTTGACTGTTTCCTGTCAACAAAGGCCTGCCTGCCAGAAGACACATGTGATCACTGACCCACCCAAGTCTTGGAGGCGGACTCCAACACTCTGAGAACTGAATTGAAAGCAAAATATATATTTTACAGAAACACTGATAACTCTTTGTAATCAAATGACAGGAATGTATAACTTTGAGAGCCTTCATTTAAAAAATGTACCTTCGATTCAAGCCCAAACTCCAATTTGTGTGATGTTCTGGGGCAAAACCCCGCTATTTATTGACACCACATGCTCTGTGTTTAAGCTAGAGATATGGGAATTTACTGGAGTATGTATGGACAGCCTGTGTATATGTGTATAACTTTTAATGAAGAACCAAGGTTGCATAACCCACTAAAATCGAAAATAAGTTGCCATTTTTGAATGCAAGCCCTCAGGAAGAGCAGATTTGGGACAGAGACTACCTCATGTGATAGGTAATATGTACATGCAATGACAAACAACTATGTATTTGAGAAATGTGTATTTTGATCAAATATAGATTTGTGTGCAATTTGAAAGGGGAGTGTCCTTTCTGCAGGCCATATAATGACATCGCTCTGACACTCCACTTCTTTCCCCCAATCAAGAGAGAAAGGAAAGCTTGACCAATGATAAGTTGAAAGAGGGGCTGGCTAGTGATGCTGCACACACACCCACTTTCAAAAGACATAAAAAGAGCCACTGGAAGCTAGAGAGGACATTCAAATCCAGTTGCCGCAACGCGCTCTGCCGGACCATACAACATCCAGAAGATACCAGATTCAACACTTAGACTTTAAAACTCCAAAGAACTTGATTCAGAACTCAAAGCAAGGGCCTAAACCCACAAACTGAGAACTCTTCTCAGTAGGCCTCAGCATCCAGCAAACCTAACAGCGGTAGCAGCATCCAGGAGCCGTGCAGATCAGCGCTGGGTCCAGTGAAACCCTGTGCCAGAAAAATCCAGAAGCAGTGCTGTACCCAGAGAAAGCAGAGCAGTATCCAGAACCAGAGGCCAGAGATCCAGAGTGACCCAGAACGCTGTTAGCAGAACCAGAGAGTTGACCCAGATCACTGTGAAGTGCCGAGACCAGAACTGGAGTCCAGTCCAAAACCTGACCAGATCCATGGGGAGGCCTATTTCAAAATATATTGTGAGTACCTAGCAGAACTGTGCAGAACCAATCTGTTAGTTAAAATAATATAATTCAATCTATTTTAATCTAACCAGAACTGCCTCCTAACTGTCACCTGTCATTTGCAAAGCTGTCACCTGTCATTTTCCAGCTGCAAGCTGTAACCTGTCGCTTTGAACTTTTAAAATTTCAAATCCGAAAAACTACCTTTATTTAGTCGTCTGTATCTCTGGAACCGTTTGTGCTAGGAACTTGGTTTAACTTTCTTCTGAAAGCTTAGAATCTCAGCTTTCCAACAAGCTTAGGACCGACTTCCTACTCCTTATACTTTTGCCGTAATCACGATTCTCGCACTCGCGAATTTTGCCGCGATTTGCGATTTGGCCCGATTTCTTTACTTGTAAAAAGATAGATGCTTTTGCCTGAACTGCTAAATTTCGTTTGCCTCTTAAGAACCTTCCCTGAATCATTGCTAGAGTGAGCCTGAACTCATATTAACTAGATACCACTCACCCTGAACCTCCTGAAGGGAATTAAAAGCATTTTCAGCACATTTCTCACTGCATTGTCACCATATTCAAAGCATTTTGCCTGTGTTTCAAAACTCCTATCTGTTGTATAAGCTTGCTGAATTGAACTGAATTACATTTGATTGCACTTTTAAGAACTGTGTGCTCTCCCCTTCATTTACTGACATTGCATAAGGGGGGGAGTGGATTGCCAGAGAAAAGTGATTACATTGTTTTGTTGAAATCATATTGATTGCATTTTGATTCCACCTTGCATCCATTTGAAACCATAAAAGTATTGTTGCTATCTTATCCATCCTATAACCACTCATCATTGAGTATAATGAAGTGTGCTAGTGCCAGACTATCCATTATTGATTACTGCTCAGATTAAGTGTGATATTCAATTATTAATTTATTATAAAGTGTGATATATATATATATTGTTTAAATTCTCAAATAAACCTTTTAACTTGCAAAACAGAACTACTTCTTGGCTCAGTGGGGTCAGGGGGATTCCAAGAGAGGGGTGTTATATAGGGGTAGTCATCCAGAACTCATGAACTGGACATAAAGATATATCAATAAGGGTTTCCATTCAGTATCCCAGACTAGGCATTGACTTAGCTGTAGTGCTGGATTGAATCCTCTTACACGAAAAGCGAACATCCCAGGGGAGTCAGAACACGTTTTTCAAAATTATTCAAATTAGTTCCATCAAAATTCTCCGAGATGCTATCATTCCATCGGCCAAAGAACAGTGCTCTATGAGAGGCATAACAAGCAGTCGTCAAAGGTAAAGGATGAATATACCAACCGAGCGCCTTATCCCCATGTTGCGGTAAATGCGAGCAGACCCAACAATTGGTTTTGTTAAAAATGGCATGTGTCGAATTCATGATCCACATCATAGTATTATTGTGATACTTCTGTCTATCCTGAGAGTCCCTAGGTGACAGAGTATGCAAATGTACAAAAGGAGTAAAAACAGTAGGTACAATTTCAGTCGGCAAAAGAGGCTCTAGAGGACAAATCTCCTCGACATACCAGAATCCTAAAGCAGTTAATATAAAAACCCCAATCATTATCATCAAAACACAGCAATACATTTTCGGGGCCCAGGCACATTGTTCATTGTCCAAGTTGGTCACCCCCTTATTTACAAGTCCAATATGGGCAGTAGCGGTGGCAGGCATCGTAGTCTTCGGATGGAAACCCCAATGTTCATTGCTGGCGACCCCCGGTCGCGTGGCGTCTTAGTCCTTCCCCAACCCTAGCCAACAGAGCCCTCTTTCTCAAAATGTGGGCAAAAGCAAGCCCTTGATGATCCTTTCCTTCTTTTGAATGGACAGTCGAACCGTGCCGTAGGTCTATTTTCTCCGCCGAAGATTATATCTGGTGGTTCCCAGTACTGTTTGATGCGGAAATAAGGTAACGTCACTTCCTGAGGGAAGCAATGTATCAGAGGCAATGGAAATTGCAGAATTCGGAGCAATGGTTTCCTGAAATGACTTTTCCAAAGAGTGTGGAGACAAAATGGACGGTTCCCCAAACCCCACGGGCTCAGAGAGATTCTCCGATTCACTCACAGTGCTATTTGCTGCTTCAGGATCATCGATTGCAGCGTTAGTGTGGGGTTCTGTTTCTTCTGTAACGTGCAGCGTTGGGTGAGGAAGTTTCTTGACATGCGTTGCGTGTATCCAGTTCTTCTTTCCAGCCACCCGCACTGCCGTTTGGGTGACCAACAAGACCTTGAATGGTCCCCGCCACCGAGGCGCGAGGCAAGAGGACCGCTCGTATGCTTTCACCAGGACCCAGCTTCCAGGCCGGATGTTGTGACCTGGGCCCTCATAGCGTACAGGTAAAGCTGATCGTACCTGATGATAAATGAAATACAGATTTTTAGTCAACTGGTTACAGTAGTCTGAAAGCAATACATTCTCAACACTTCTCAGTGCTTTAGGTTTCGGAAGACCCCAAATATTGGCAGGCCTCCCCATCACCACCTCAAATGGAGAGAGCCCAGTCTTAGTTTGAGGGGTAGTGCGCATGGCTAGTAACACGATCGGTAAGGCGTCCGGCCATTTTAGTTTGGTACCGGCACACGTCTTAGCGAGTTTGTTCTTTAGGATACCGTTATGTTTCTCTTCCATCCCGGCACTTTGAGATGAGGATGTCTAGCCGAATGAAATCGCTTATCAATATGTAGTGCCGTACATATCTGTAAAATTACAGCAGCAACAAAATGTGGACCATTGTCCGACCAAATGACTCTTGGCAACCCAAACCGAGGGAAGTACTCTTTTATCATAATTTTCGCAGTGGTCATGGCTGTAGCATCTTTGACAGGGAAAGCCTCAACCCATTTACTAAAGGCACAAATGACCACAAGGACATATTTTAAGCTATTGCATCGCTCCATCTCAATAAAATCAAAATGAATCACTTCAAACGGGACAGAAAGAGGCCCAAAGCTACCCTTGGAGTTACCGTCCCCTTCCCCACATTGTGCTGTAGGCAAATCATGCAATTTTGGACATAATGCTGAGCAATTTTCGAAATCTTACCATTTACCCAGACTTTCTCTAATATTTTCGTAATCTGTTGAGCACACACATGTGTGGGACCGTGTGCCATAGTGACCATCATGACTATGTAGTCATTAGGAAGTAACCATTTCCCTTCAACTGTGCCACCCAACACCCGCATTATCTAATTTCCCCAAGCCTTCAACCCATTTCTTAGATTCTTCCATTGTGGCATCAGCTTGGATATCCCGCACAGACCCAATATTCTCGTCCATTACATAGACATCCCTAGTTTCTCATAGAGCATACATTTCTGTGCGAAGATCTGTGGCAGTTTGTCTGGCTATCCGATCAGCGAAAGCATTCCCTTTCCCTACATCATCTGTGATCTTGCGGTGCACTGCACATTTCATGATCGCTAACTGACTATGGAGCGCGAGCGCCGAGAGTAATTGTACTATCAGGGGGCCATGCTGAATCTTGGTCCCATGTGAAGTTAGAAACCCTCTCTCTTACCAAAGTCTACCAAAGTTGTGAGCCACCCCAAAAGCATACTGACTGTCAGTATATATATTCACCGTTAGACCTTCGGAAAGCTCAGAGGCTCGGGTTAATGCTATAATCTCTGCGGCCTGCGCGGAGTTATGTGCAATTCGCTTGGTTTCTACAACCGTGCTTAATGTAGTGACTGCATAAGCAGCTGTGGATGTACCATCCGGAAGTTTGAAGCAGGAGCCATCACAAAATAGCTCCCCTTGCGCATTATCCAAAGGAGTGTCCTTAAGATCAATTCTGCCCTGCGTTTCTTGTTCAGTAGTATACTGGCAGTCATGTGACTCATCATCACCGCAAACAGTATTTTGCGGGAAAGGTAGGAGTTCAGCCGGATTAAGAACACAACACCTCTTAATTTGTATGTGGGGAGCAAACAATATCAATTCATATTTCGTCAATCGTGCGGAATTGAGGTGTTGCGTTTGGGTTTTGTTCAATAGAACATCTACAGAGTGAGGCGCCATCAGGGTTAGATCATGGCCTACGACCATTCCCTCATTCTGCTTTACAGACGCAGCAGCAGCAGCGACAGCTCGCAAACATCTTTGCAAAGCGCATGCGACAGGATCAAGGGCGGAAGAGTAGTAACCGCACGGCCTATTCTTCCCTCCATGTTCCTGCGTTAATACAGCCAAAGCACATCCATCACATTCATGCGCAAACAACACAAAGGCCTTGTTGTAATTTGGTGTACCCAAAACCGGTGCAGAGCATAATGCAGTCTTGAGAAGCTCAAATGATTGTTGATGTTCCGATTTCCATGGCAATGGTGAAGAAATGCCCTTCTTTGTCAAAGCCAACATCGGTTTTATCACTAGTGAAAAGTTCGGGATCCATAACCTACGGTAAGAAGCCATACCTATTAAGGCTCTGACTTCCTTCTGTGTACTTGGGACAGACATGCCAGAAATGTGTTTTATTCTTTCAGGTGTCAATCTTCTTCCCTCCTTTGACAGGAGGTATCCTAAATAGGCGACCTCCTGGCAACAATATTGAAACTTTTTAAGCGAAGCCTTGTGACCATGCTTAGCTAGATGGATGAGCAACAATACAGTGCCCTCTTTACAAGAGCTCTCAGAATCTGCTGCTAAAAGCAAGTCGTCAATGTACTGAAGCAGCGTACAAGTAGGGGGTAATTCAAGAGTATCAAGCTGTTCTTTCAAGGCCCTACTATAAATGCTAGGACTCTCGGTGTAACCTTGGGGTGCACAAGTAAATGTGAATGAGCGTCCCCCTAAGGTGAACGCGAACAAATATCTGCTGTCCTTGTGTATAGGAATACTGAAGAAAGCATTCTTCAGGTCCACAACACTAAAATAAGTAGCCGTAGCTGGAATCATAGTTAATATCGTCGTCACATCAGGCACAATTGGAAATTGTGGAGCGACAACTCTATTGATGGTACGCAAATCAATTATAAAACGAAACGGAATAGCATTATCGCCTTTTTTGTACACGGGTAAGATCGGACTATTGCACAAACTTCCTGTAATCTCCTCAATCACCCCACGATGCACAAAATCGGAAACAATGCTCTTCAAAGCTCGCTCCCCTTCAACCGAGATCTTATACTGTGGGATACGTGGCAGCTTAATACCATGTTTCAAGACTATTCTAACAGGCTCAATCTGTAGAACACTGACATCATTGTCGTCAGCCGCCCACAAACACTCCGGGACATTACTGAATTCTGGTGGCAAAGGTCTAGTCAAAAATTGTGAAACAGAAAACTGCTGTGGTGAAATCGTCAAACGCACTCCATCAGATGAACAATGAATTACCGCATTTAATTCCTTCAACAGATTCAACCCCAACAAATTCTCTCCACAATTCGAAGTCAAAAGAAATGGACAATGGTCCATAAAGGGACCCAAAGAAATAGGTACCGGCGGAGAAACGGACAAATGACTGGTGTGCCAGAAAACCCTACGTAGACATTGGTTTGCCCTGACAGTGGAATGTTTGGAACCCGAGAATGATCAATGGAGCACTTCTGTGCTCCAGTGTCTATCAAGAACTGATGTTTCCAATTTCCCACTACCATTTCAACGTAGGGACCTTTCTGACTAACGGGAATAGGTGTAGGTTCCAAACCCTGCTTCAGGCAATCCTAATGAAACAGAATATCATCAGAAGGAAGCTCCTCAGGGAGGTAAGCAGCAGTAGGGTGATCGAATATGTTTCTAGTATCCACACTCGAAGTCTGATTGTCCTGTGAAAAAGGTTGCTGAGGATCCTGCAAAAACGGACCTCTACCGGGGCCCCCCACCCCGGGGCGACCTCTGGGTCATCTACCCATACTCCCAAATGTGTTATTCGACCTCTGTCGAAGGACGGGGCATTGTGCACGCCAATGACCCTCCTGGCGACAATAGGCACACTGGTTAATGTTCACAGGACCCAAGGGCACATTCCCTTGTGGAACATACTGACCTCTAATCTGCGAACCACCCCCTCTGGGGCCTCTAACAATTTGTTGTAACAATCCTTTAGTCTTTAAGTCTCCTTTTCTCTTTTCTACTCTATCTTTTTCATTATTGACACGATTCTCGTAGTACTGAGCCATGTGCAGTACCTCTGATTGGGATTTCGCCTGCCAAGCGCTCTCGGAAGACATAATCTGTGACTGGATGTCAGGCAGCAAACCACGCACAAATGTGTCCACAAATAACCTTTTCCCAGGCTCTGTACCTAAATCCTGTCCACTGAAGTCCGAGAATACTTGTTCGAACCGATTAAAGAACTCGGTGGCACTCTCAGATTTTCCTTGGACACAGGCCGTAAGCTTGTCCCAAATAATTCTTTTTTCGGGAATTATAGTTTTTAATTTCGCAATGATTCTGTCAGGCAAAGTGAGTATCACCTGAGGCGGTCTCTCACCAGCTGGCCTTTCCCCGTCAAGCCTAGTTATATTAGCCCAGGTATCTCCCAACCAAGCTGCATCATCTATTGTTCTAACCTGCTTCCACAAATCTACGGGCAGGAGTACAGATAATAACAAGTCAATATCGCCTAGGGTGAAAACTGAGGACTGCAAGACGGACTCTATCTCTTTATAGAATCCTGTCGGATTTTTCCTAATGTCGGGAATAGATTGTCTAATAGTGTTCACTTCGTGTCGTGAAAACGGGATGTGAACAAACTGCGATACATAATGTGCGGGAATGTCCACAGCAGCTATACCTGCTGCAGCATTAGCGGCAATATCAACTTTTGGGACCAATGTCGGAGGTACCTCTCTCATAGGCAACTGAGATATAGGCAACTCCGAACGCTTACTAAGCAACAGAGCTAAGTCGAGCGCTAAGGCAGTCGAAGAAGTGTCAAGTGAAAAAGCTCTCTTATAAATACCCAGTAACTCTGTGGGACAACTAACATTCTTCTTCACACATTCATCCTGCAGGTACTCTACCATTACCTGAATCACCTTCCTCTGCATTTCTAGCGTATATTGACTATATGTGTCATATACCTCAACCGGAGTTATCGATAAATCCGAAATCCATCTAATCGCATCTCTTGTCCGAATTCATGCTTCCTCAGATGCCCATTTACGACACAGAAGAAATCGTTTCTGTACATACATACATACTCTCTTCTTCGTCATCCTCATTCGGTAACTTCTCCAAATCTCTCCTATACTCAAACAACCTCTCGACATGCTCATGTGCTTTCTCCACAGTATCTCTTGATAGTGCTAAAGTATTCAAATCCCTCAGCCCTTGTGGGAGATCCACATTATTTAATTTACCCCACATTACGCTTAAATGAATCCCTAAACCTTCAATAAAAACATTTTTCTCAGGAAAATTATCCATATTAGACAGTGTGGCAAAAACATTAGCTCGATCATCTCTCTCCATACAATGCTTAGCCCATGCAAACAAATCCTGCTTTTTATCTGTAAGGACAGTGTTACGAGTAACAACCTTACACCCCGCACCCCGATGAGCTATAGTCGGTACAGAACCACTCGGGAGTGGAGGTGCAGGCAGATTCAATAGAAGGTTTATTACTGGTGCAATGGGAAGAGGTAGTAGAGTAGGCGGAGGAACAACAGCCGGAAAAATAGGAACAACAGGTTGAGCAGGGAGAGCAGGAATAACAGCAGGAAGAGGCAAAGCAACAGGAAGAGGATCATACGGAGGTGGTGCAAAGGCACCATGCCTTCGCTCGTTTAGCAATTTGTCGAGAAACTCGTCAGAAACATGAAGGTCTTTAGAAGGATAGATTTTCTGAATACCGAGTGAGAAAGCCCTATCCATATTCCTAACTGACTCAGACTGTTTGTCCTGATCATATAACAACGCCTTTTCAGCGTTCGTTTTATGATGGCGGGCATGTTTTTCCCTACTCTTAAGCTGCTGCAACGCTTCTTTTTTCCAATTCTGTAGAACATCAAATGCTGCGGGTCTGGCCTTTTTCTTTAACAAGACCGACTCTAAGTATTCAATATGAGGGATCTCAAAACTACCATTGATTGGCCACCTAAATTCGGAGGCATGTCTGGTTTGTCTGTGCCAAATATCATTAAATACTACACTTCCAGTGCCATGTTTACAATACATAGTAAACGCCGGCGACCCCTCCTGTGGTGCCGGGTGGCTAAATTCCAAAGATTGGCGATTGCTGCGGAATAATGCCCTAAAGCAGCTAGACAATTTCCCAGGCATTTCTCAAAAACTTGGTGTTACCTGGTCAATAATTGTGTCTGCAGATACAATGCGCCAAATTCAAATTGTCAGGGTTAATTAAAGAGTCGGGTCACGACTCACCTGACCAAGCCTAAGGAGGACCGTACGGTTTATCAAAGAACTTACCTAACAAATTTTACCTTGTGTTTGGTGATTTCGGCAAATCTGCCCACCTCAAAAGTGGACCCTCGTCAAGATGCAGTCTTAGACCGCATGGCTATCGTCCAAGGATCAGATCGTGCAGCGCTGTAGAGGTGTCGCGTCTCGTTCAGTCGGGCCCGTAGTATCACACCGTCCGATCCCGGTCCGATAGCATGCGTCAACCTTCAATGGTCCGGCATCAATCTTGAGGGTCCCTATTCGGGCGCCAACTGTGAAAAGAGAAAAATAATATGAGGCCGGGAAACCCAAAGGAAACACACCAAACACCGGTTACAAAGGAACATACAAAGTACTTTATTTTAAGGTCAAGCAATGACAAAGTCAATGACAGATCAGATAGCTATCGGCCCTCAGTACAACACAACGAACTTCAACAGGGTTCGATGTATTCAGTGAGAGAGTGTACATTGGGACATTCAGGCTTTTATACATTTCTCCAGCCTGTTGTCCAACCCCTTCGCGGGCTAACCATTCCATGAATGTATTACTGGTCTAGGGTCTCTGCCAGGTCGACTTTAATATATTCGTCAGTATGTGCATAGATCACTTCCGTTGATATAGGTAATCCATTTACACACAGGTCAACAGAAGGACAAGGTCTCAGTTCACGACCCTAACAAGTGGCCTGTAGGCAAGTTATACATTAGCTGTACGGAGGTCAAGACGACCTAGATTCTATTCGGAATGGCATCGTCCACCATTTTGGTGTACAGGGTGACTTTTACACAGCAAGATAACCTAAAATGGCGGTTTGATTCAAGATGGCGGCCTACATCAATTTATACGGTCAAGACCTTGCCGTAGAGAGTTATTCGCGTACAGTTTTAAGCAACTTGGCGTAGGTCAATATACATACAACCGTTACAATAGGAGGCATAATTTAATATCCAGTTTGACAAGAAGGCAAAGGGCGTTTGTTGCAATAGCCTGGGTTAGACACTTTACAGCAGGCATCCTTTTGGACCAATCCCACTGTGGCATTTTGCCTTTATAGCAATTCATTGTCTGACCATCAAGAGCAGGAGGATTCATGGTGGGACCTCTGATGGGAGTGTAGTTCATACCAAAGTCCTCTATGGGTGAGGTGAAGACAGCAGCTTTCAAGGCAGAACAGAGCTCTGTCCCCTAACCATCCCCAGGGAGCATTGGGGGATGCGGGGGGGAGGGGGTGAGGGGGGGTGGCACTGCTGTTGGTCCAAGGCACCTCTGCTAGCTTTGCACTGGAACCATGGATCCTGCTCACTGAAGGTGAAGGACCCCCTGTAGGTGCCAGAGCACTTCCTGGACTGGTGGTGCAGAAGTAATGGCTCTCCTTTTCACTGAAGACCCTGGATTGGTCCTCTCAGCAACCCAAAAGTCAAAGAACAGCTCTGGGCTTGGATTACCACATTGAACTGCTTGTGGGTTAGACCAACCTGCACATTACCGGCCTGCCCCAAGCTTCTTCATGCCACGTGCCAGTTTGGGCTGCAACACGGGTTAGACCCACACAACTAGCTTACCAGATAAATGCCAAATCACTGTCTCAGGAAGCTCCTAGAAGCCTGAGCTCTCAAGGTCAAGACACTAAAAGGTACTGTGAAGTGGCCCTGTTCCCTGAACCACATTTTGGGACAATAGTGACTTTTAAGCCCCCCTTCTCTACCTCTCTTTGTTTCTACAAAGGCATATCCTTGATCTATTGACATTGTTGCCAAGTCAACCCCTGCTGATTAACCCAGAGTGCCCTTTCACAGCAACGTGCGCATCCTCTCACAGGGGCGGGTTTGTAGTGTTTTTATTTAGTTTGTTGCATTCATTGTTTTTTTTTATAGAACCCATATTGGACATTATTTTATTTTTGGACCTTTGTACTTAAGTTGTTTTAGTTGCTACTGCTAAATGCTCACACCCCTCCTGAAGATACAGCCTGCCCCCGGAATATGCTGTGCACAAGGCGAAGGAGGTATATCTTTCTGGGTTTTGATCCCATTTCACCTTTATGATTAGAATCACTGCTAGTTCAATAGTAATGAGCGGCTGAGTAGGCGTTTTAGCCACTGTTCATTCGGTACTCCTGCAGAGCAGTAGTAATTTCAACACTGAAGTAATTGCTTGTTCTTTGAATTTTTTTATTGCTCTAACCCCCCCCCCCCCAGGAGTTGACCGCATGGAACTAATAGGATTAAATACCTGCACAACGGGCTGTACGTGGTGGTAACAGCTTGGGACCCAAATTAATATGCCTAATGAATAATCTAACTTTCTGAGGCTTGGTTGAGTGTGACTTTACATCATATAGAGGGACGAGCCCTAATTTCCCAATGGAACACTTAGGCTCAGGCTTGGTTGAGGTGTTAATAAAGGGAAATTGTGTTCTGTGCGACTGTGATCAGCGAAGAGGCTGGGCAGTTCAGGAGAATAGTAGAAAGCCAAGCAGATGGAGTACACAGTAGAGGGGTAGAAAGCCAAGCAGGCAAAGTATACAGTAGAGGGGTAGAACGCCAAGCACGTGGAGTACACAATAGACGTTAACAAAGCCAAGCATGTGGAGTACACAATAGTGGGGTAGTAAGCCAAGCAGGTGGAGTACACAATAGTGGGGTAGTAAGCCAAGCAGGTGAAGTATACATCAGAGGGATAGAAAGCCAAGCAGGTGGAGTACACAATAGAGGGGTACAACGCCAAACAGGTGGAGTACACAGTAGAGGGGGAGAAAGCCAAGCAGGTGAAGTATACAGTAGAGGGGTAGAAATCCAAGCAGGCGGAGTACACAGGAGAGGGGTAGAAAGCTAAGCAGAAGGAGTACACAGTAGAGGGGTGAACAGCCAAACAGTTGGAGTACACAATAGAGGGGTAGAAAGCCAAGCAGGTGGAGTACAAAGTAGAGGGGTAGAAAGCCAAGCAGGTGGCATACACAGTAGAGGGGTATGTTAGAATGGAAATGAGACTATCCCCCCCCCCTAGGTGCTTTCAAATAAGGCGTACCCCATATGAGGCAATATAACTTACAAGGGGGAGCAGTCTGTACCAATAGCTATCAAAGAGGGCCTCATAGCACATAGAGGTAGGTGCTTAACACTAGAAATGCCCACGCTCTGTGACGCCATTTATTAGTAGACACTATCGAGGCAGGCCACAGACCCACGCTGCCCGTGTTCTCCATTGACAGAGCCCAATTCCTACCCAGTATGCTGGCTCTGCTTGAGCCTTGTTCCCACAGAAGTCCATTTTCCTCTCGTCCCTTCAGTGATGCGAATATTTAGTATTGCCTCTAGGAATGTGCCCGACAAAGAGTGTGAGACAGTACCAGACCCCGCACTGTGTCCATTTATCTTCACTAAACTGCCACTGAGCCTGTAAATCCCACCCTGCCAGACCGGTGCTGGTCGCACATCACTAACCCGACCCCCTCACCCTCTGCTCTCTGAAAAGCACCCGACCCCCAGGTCCTAACCTCCTTAAAGTGCCCACTACAGATCTAAAGCCCACATGACTCTATTCAACAACACACGTCTCCAGTAAACATAAGATACTGGGAAGGCTAAATCAAAGATTAATCCCTAGAGAGGAGACATGGGGTGCGGGACTGCGGGGACTGCAGGGACTTTCTTGTGCCACCCAGGTGCCTGCATAATGAATGAGTAGTCAGTCTCAGTTGTTTAGTTTAGTCAGATACAATGTATTTTATGCATTCCCTGACCTTCACCACGAGGATGAGCCCGGCTGGCCCACACTTTTGAGATCGACGGGGAAGAGCCAGCCAATTATCGCCTGGCATCCCCTAAGGAGCAGGCCAATGTGTAGGGTGCTTCCAAACAGGAGCACCAAAATGTCCTGTATATGAATGACGCTTTCATGTTTATAACCCCATATTTGATGATGTAAGACCAGAGAGTCAACCTTGTTATCCTTGCAAAGCCATCTATTGGCCTATTTCCCTAGTGGGTTGCACTTCTCTGAAGTGGCCATACAGCGGGACTTGCCTTCATTCAGTGACCCCTATGACATAATTCCGCAGCCCCCGTACCTGCGCCAATATCCAAGTGGCATCTCCGGAATGCCCGTGCCCATCTACAGTGACCAGTCCCCTAAAACACGTATGCAGCAGAAGTGGTCTTTGTGGGTGCCGTCTTTGCAGAAATCCCACCTGCTCATTTGAGCGGGGTGTGGCCCCAGGGAGAGGCCAAGACCTGTTGTGGATTCCCCACGAATGGAAGCTGTCAAAAGAACGTGGACATGTGAGCATAGATTGCATGGAATAACAATGTCAGGGTTCGGGTATGGAGCGGTATGCTAGAGGGGAACACGTGATGAGTGAAAGTGAATGGATAGACTGGATTTTTGACTGTTGAACTTTTTATGGCCATCTCCTATTCTTTTTTGTTTTGTTTTAAGTTATATGTAGAAAAGGGAGCCCCTGTGTCTGAGGAGAGAAGGCGGCAGCCACAGTCCACTATCCTGACCAGTGCGGGGAAATAAAAATAAGGAGAAACTTAGAAGCCCCATATAAGTAGATGGTTCAGGAAAAAGTAGTGGTTGTTATTTTAGCTTGTTATTTTAGTTTGTTATTTTCAGTGTGTTTTTTCATATGTATGGCGGAGGCCCAGGAGGGGCGTGTATGGTGTGAATGAGAAGTGAGTAGAGAAAGTGTGTAGGGGGTTAATGGGGATGCTTTAAGGGGGAGGAAATAGTTAAAGGATATGTTTTCTGATATAACAATGATTGTGACCATATTGTCTGACAGTATAGAGACAATTGTAACATGCATGTGACAAGGAGTATTGACCGACACTACATGACTTGAGGGTATGGACTGACGGGGAGAATAATGTACGAACACATTGGTGACACGCACTTTAGACAGATGACCACCATGGGGACAGACACGCCTCTAACCCACATATGTAAGGCCCTACCCCTGTACAGTGACCAAATCAAGAAATGTCACAGTAAATTGGTGACAGAAACTAAAGGAGAAGGAGTGCCCCACTCCTGGCCAGAGGGGGGATCTTTCGATAACTGTGCATTAGACCATGTGTCAACATATTTGACTGCCAAATACAAGGGGAGGCCATTACAGAACTGGCGAGAGATATTGGATTTGTTGAGAACATTCAAAGAAACAGAGGCCCCAGAAACAGAAGGAGTGATGCCAGACAAAAAGACAGTGACCAACACAGGGGAGGGCAAGAAGGGAGGAGAACAACCTAATAAACTTAAACCATTATTAGCTAAGCCAGCAGAAGGATACACAAATCAGACCTATGTCTCTGGGGGACTGATGTTAGCATACCCCGGTACAGCCCCGCCCCCTCCGTATGCTGCACCATCCATGGTATTCACCCACACAGGGCTGAGCGCTAGAGATCTCGAAGTCAAGCTATCCACCACACGTACAGAATTAGCTAGATTACGCGCAGCATGCGAAACAGCAAGGGCAGCAGAAGTGCCGATGCTGCACCCTAGTACCCCTCCCATACCTCCTGGGGAGGAGTGGAAATCTGGGGCTTTTTGTTCAGGATTGACAGCACACCTATAAGAGATGTACATGTAGAACGGGAAGGGGAGACGGTTAGCTTTGGGTATGAGAATGTAGGATCGGCAAGTGGGGATGAGGAATATTGGAGCGATTTTGATGACACAGAGGAAAGGGCAGTGGGAGGGACCGAGGGAGCACCCCCACAACACCAAGGGTAGAAAGCTTGTGGGACGGAAGGTTGAGGGAACGGTTCAGGAGAATAGTGTTAGAAAAGAAAAAGGGAAGAGGTCTAAAAACAGGGAAGATTAAAATGAAGTTGCAAATGCCCCTAATTCACAAAGGTGCATGGCTCCCCCATTATGTCCTGTGGTCGCAAATGGACAAGAACAATCTTCTGAAGTCCCCCCCACTTACTGCGGGGGTCGGGGAAATGGATCTACGCATTTAAGAAACACACAGCTGGGGTGCCTTCGCCATAGGAGACATTAAAAGTATGTTGGTATTGGCAGTTGGAGACCAGGCAGAATCAGTTTGGGTGTAGGTGGGGTGCCCGGGAGTGACACTGGGCAACTATTCCCACGATGGGGCATCATTCAACAATATCAGAGCATGTGTTTGGGATGCAATGCAGAGGGCCTTCCCAGATACGCCTGATTTACAATCAACAATGCAATGCACAATTGGGGATGAGGAAGATGCTGCGCTGTACATTCTTCAGGTTTAGGAGATGTGGAGAGCGGAGACGAGCAGTGCCTGGGACCAATCAACGTCTTTGTTTTATTTTATTGTGAAGCAAGGGCTCCCAAAGGAAGTACAGAAGGCACTGGATAAGATAGCGGGGGTAGAAGCAAAGAGTTGGCCTGAAATTCAAAGTATTATAGTACACCATTGTAGATGGATCAAAGAGCATTAAAAAAAACTATTTAAAGACTGCAGGCAGACGAAGCGAAACTAGTTCAAAGTAAACTGGTGGAAGTAGCATCAGTGTCAGTGGTACTGCCCCCAGAGCAGACAGGAAAAGAAGGGTGCGCCTCAGTTGCCACACAGGTGAGGATGGCAGCTGTGTGGGCAGACAATGGGCAAGGACAGTGGGGAGGAAACCAACATTATACGGGACCTCAATGGAAAGGAGTGCAACAAAGAGGACTAAGTGGGTTCCTCAGACAGAGTGGAGCGGGATTCAGTGGACAAGGGCCAAGAGGGGGTGGACAGGGGCAGTGTTGGTCATGCGGAAGGTGGGGACACTTTTCCAGGGAATGTCACTGCAGACAAGGAGGGAATTACAACTACAATCAACAAGCATATGGGAACCCCCACCCCGGGAGCCCCCAAGGTCCACCCCACGGGTTGACCATGATCCCATACGAAATACACCAAGCTTACACTCAGTTACCTCCCCAAGTCACCAGACCATATCGAGCATCACCACAACACCAAGCTATGCAACACCCACCCCAACCAGCAAACAGACACTCTTTCACCACTGCACCCAACAGTGAGTGGTCCCCTACCAAGGAGCAGCAGAGGTAGGAGGGAACCCCTTTTCATTCCCAGGGACAGACACCTATCCTGACTAGGACAGCCCACAGGGAGCACTTGCGTGCCCAGTACTATCCATGACCTTACATTCAGAAGAGGAACCACTGGTTGGAGCAGAGATAGGAAATAAGTAATTCATCTTCATGGTGGTCTTGGGGGCGGCGGAAAAGTCATGCATAAGTGAAAGTGACTTCCCGCTATGAGGAAAAATTCTCGACATGCAGGGATTTTCTGGGGCTATTGTAACGGTTCCTTATAGAGAAGATTTAGATGTCAACATTTTAGGGAAAATTGTTCGATCACCACTCCGCTACTACGAAAGCTCCCCTGTCAGCTTACTGGGAAGAGACTTGCTCAGTAAACTAAACATGACAATATTGTTCATAGATAGAGGAGTTGCCTGCACCACCCCAGGCATGTGCTCTCTCCGGGCCATGCTAGTAATACACGCCGTGGCCAATGAGATGGTAGTGAGGCGGATACCTGTGAACCCAGATATGTTCATTTATGGCATTAGAGTGCTTGCCAGACAAGTGCCCCAGATTACCAGGAAGGAGTGGAGTACCTGCTGATTTTGTTTTCTGACCTGTAGCACCCCCTGTTGTGGTTGCTGGTAATATCTTGTCCTTAGACGTAGAAGGGTTACAGGTGTCTTCAAAAAGAATTGTGGTACTGGGAACAGATATACCTTGGTGCCAATGGTGCACAGTGTTATGTATTGACCCCAATATGCCTTTGAGAGAACTAACAGATGAGGACCTGTTTGAGGATGGAAACAACGATGGAGAAATAGTACTGGAGATTTGTATACCTTGTGACATTATGGTACAATATCGGAAGGTACAGAGCCCCCTGATGGCAATTGTTGGTGGTCCTCCCCCATTCCGTGAAGCTGACCTACAGCAGGTTACACCAGCACTTATGGACCACAAACACACATGATGTAGGTATTCTAAAGGGAGTGACCCCAGTGAGAATAACACTCAAACCAGGCGCAGTGTTACCAAGAGTAAAACAGTATCCCCTGTCCAGAGAAGCAGAAGAAGGACTTCAGGAGACATTATAGGCCCTGCTATATAATTATAGGGCCCTCCCCGTCACATGCAACACTGCTATCTATCCGATCAAAAAAGCCTCAGGGGGTAGTTGGAGGATGATCCAGGATTTGCGCCCGTTTAATGATATTGTACAAAAGGAGTTTCCTCTCGTTCCAAACCTGGCCTCTATCCTGTGCAGCATCTCTAAACAGGCCACCCATTCTACTGTAATGGACCTGAAAAATGGATTCTTCTCAGTGTCACTGGCCCCAGAATCACAGTATTTTACAGCATTCACCCTGGGAGGAAAGCGATGCAAACACCATTGCTTACCCCAGGGATACTGTGAAAGCCAGAGCATCTTTAACCAAATTTTACATGACGACCATGGCAACATTTAGGTGCCCAGAACGATCATTCAATACGTAGATAGCCTACTGATCTGCAGTAACAGCGAGCAGAGCTGTCAAAGGGACTCCATTGCCCTACTCCAGTTAATAGCTCAAAAGGGGTATAAGTAGACAAAAACATACTCCATTACTGTTTACCAGAAGTGTTCTACTTAGGGCAACTCATCTCCAAAGATGGTCAGAGAATAATACCGGATCGAGCTGCCACAGTGCATGCAACTCCCAATCCAATGGCGGTAAAAGAAAAGCAAACATTCTTAGAACTCTGCAATGGTTGCCAGACATTTGGTCGAAAAAAATTGGTCGACCAGACAAATGGTCGAACCAATTTGGTCGAAAATCAAATGGTCGAATTTTTTTTTTATTATTTTAACCCTTTTTTTTTTTTTGGGGGGGGGTCCCCCCCAACCTCCTTTTTTTCTCTAAAAACCCCTTTTTTAACTAAACGAAAACCCGAAAAATAAATATATAAATAAAAAAAAAATTCGACCATTTGGTTTTCGACCAAATTGCGTCGACCAAATTGCAGTCGACCAGTTTTTTTTCGACGAGTTGACTGGACACCCTCTGCAATTATTGCCGAGCATGGATTGAAGACTATGCAGTATATACCAGGCCACTCCTACAAGGTCTCAAGGAGGCACAAAAAGAGGGACTGATTATCCAATGGACAGCAGAAATGATGACCACCTTTAATAACGTAAAAGATGTAATTTCAACAGCCACAGTTCTAGCGACCCCAGATTACACCCAGGAGTTCTACCTGTTTTCACACTCCAATGGCACCCTCATGACCACAGTAGTGACACAAAAAAGATCTATGGGGCACAAGCCTTTGGCCTACTACAGTGGCACACTTAATTCTGTCATGCAGGGACAGTTCGCTCGTGAATAGACACTCGCTGCTGCAGCCTTCGCCATTGAAAAAAGTTCCACTATCGTGATGGGATACTCAGTAACATTATACGTTGGGCACTCACTGTTTGCAATACTGCAACGCTCAAAATCCACTGTGACCACACACAGATCGTCTGCATATGAAATAATCATGTCATGCCCAAATATCCATGTGGTACGATGCAGAAAAGTAAACCCAGTCACATTCCTTACAGAGCCATGCACGGCCGAGGACATCCAACAACATCACTGCGCAAAAAATGAAGGGGAAGGGGGTGACATTCCCAAAGCCAAAGACAATGCACTAGAAGAAGGGGAAATATTCTTTGTT